>NC_041385.1:466758990-466761216 GCF_002162155.2 Triticum dicoccoides | reverse complement strand
AAATTTGGTTACCAAAATATAAGTTGTATGTCTATTTTTTGCGGGTAAATTAGATGTCACTACAATTATATGTCCGATTCAAATTTAAGAGGAACTTTTAATGTTTGTATTATTTTTGTTAATCAAATTTATGGTCAAAAACAGTTGACGCAAGATACTAGGAGGACATAATAAACCAAGACGGAAGAAGTACTAAATGGTTACCACATTAATAGTGTTTGGTTACCATTTAGTATTTTATATATTATTTAGGTATTGCAAAGTTATGCAGGTCCAGGGGTGAGTATTAAGTCCTATCAGCTAGTGGAGGTATTATCATATCATAAGAATATCATTGTGTGTAATCGTGCGGATCTTACAATGCTTGGTCGGTAACTTGATGAAGTGACGGTCTAAAAAAAAACTTGATGAAGTGACAATTACTAATGGTAAATAATAATCGAAAGATGTCGGCATGAGATCAGATTTCGAGTATCTCGTGGCATTGAGGCTAAAAGAAGATCGTAAATCGGATTAACCTTTTAAGAGATGAAAAATGCTTAATTTTAATTATGGGAATCCTAGTGTTATTATGCTTGCATTTTTTGGCCTCTTGGCTGTTGCATGCATGAGTGAGAGAGATGATGTTGTGTTGCATGGTATTGTTAGAGCGTTTGCTGATGCGCCAATCCTATCCTAATAATTAGATCAATTATTGTTTACCACTCATAAACTGCACGTTTGCTGATGTGCCACTTGACATACACACTTTGCTTACATGTCACATAAGAATTCCAAATTCTCTTTTTGTGAAAGGGTGCCTTAACGTTATTCTCTTATCAGTGATCCCTGTTAAGTCTAGGTAGAACATTATCCACAACATGCACATGGAAATAATTTGAGCCGGCCTAAATGGATCTTTTCACGTCTAGTTGAGGAACTGTTTTTTGTAGGGTGCACACTGCTGGCAAAATTCCCAATTGATTGTGTCTATTTATTTACCATTGGTCTTTAAACTTAACTCTAGCAAGAACTAAATCAGATGTATATAATGTGCCCTAATTCTGCTTCAACATTAATGTAGCCTAACTCACATTATGTCAAGAAAATAGTACTCCATCTGTTCACTAATGTAAGATGTTTTAACTTTTATTTGAATTGGATGTATACAGATGCGTTTTAGTGTATGTGTTCATTCATTTCAGTCAGTATGTCATTCATATTGAAATATCCAAAACATCTTATAATGGGGAGCAGATGTTGCACTTCATAAAGAGTCATACCGGTTAGCAACACAAGGAGGGGGGCTAGTGACCTGGGTTCTTAAGTCTCGCCACTTCCAATTAAACTAGTAGATGATACCCGTGCGTTAGTTTAGTGATTAATTGCAACATTTATTATGAAATCAAAATGAAAACTAAAATAGATATGATATATTATATTTGATTATTATATAGTTGTAAATAATATAGAATATACGTAGTATTTCTCATGTATGTTGAGAGAAATATAATTAGTATGGTTGATGAGGTGGCATGTACGATGAGTTGGGATGTGCACATTGAGAGAGAATATAACAGTTCTCATGCATGTTAAGAGAAGTAATTAGTGGGTGATGAGGTGACATGTGTGCATGTTAAGAGAATTAAGATGATGAGGGTCAACTACTTTAGGTACATAGGATTGGATTTGGTGCATCATGTTCCTCCTATGTCCAACTTACTTTTTCTTTCTTTCAGTGTTTGCGCTCCGCTGAATAGGAACATCTAGCATTTAATCCAGCAAATGTGCAGTGAAAATATTTCTAGTTTTCTACTCCCTCCGTAAATAGCTAAATCAGCTACGGCCATGATTCAGTAACGCGTGTTTCCAACAACTAGAACCTTCTCTAAAGGTGGTCCTCTGCTTGTGTAGTTTCAATTAGGCACAATGATTTCTTCTGGTCAACCTAAAGTTTAATCCTCCGTCTGCCACTGCTACATACTCCTAACTGCGGGATAATGGCTAAATGGTTGCAAATGTGTACCCTAATATACGATATGTAATGTAAAACTTTTTTTTTTTTTGCGGGGATGTAATGTAAAACTTTGTATTATTTTATTCTTTAGATCGGATCTTACATCATTGGCTGCCTACGGGGACTAGAGACCTTCTTGTGGCTACGTCGTTCAATTGCTGCGAAGTTGTCCAAGATAGAGGGAAAGATCATTAAGCTTCCTGCTCGAACTGTGCCTCATTCTGAAACTG
>NC_041385.1:466737220-466758699 GCF_002162155.2 Triticum dicoccoides | reverse complement strand
TTGCGAAATGTTGATCATTCTTTTGACTGTCCAAATCGATGCTTTGATCTATAATTAATCGAATAATGTGTGGGTTTATCTCCAAAAAAGGTGTGGGTTATGTTATATGCTATCATCTTGAGAGTTGAAACTGTATTATCCATATTCAAAAGCACATTCTCCAAGGTGTATTACGAGGGCCATGAATTTGTTGTAAGGGCAATGTACAATGGTGCTATCCTAGGAGTGCCATGTAGGATAAATGATGAGGTGGAAAAGAGAGAACTCATAAGAAAAGGTTTGTCTTCTCTTATTTAAGAGAAAAAGACAAAAGATGATCTCTTAGTATAATATGTCTCATCACGTTCTTAGGAATAGCTAGTTATTGAAGATAAGACTAAGAGATGACTCATTGTAGACAATTTTGTTTGTCATCTCTAAATTACATGCTAGACTTAAGATAAAACCGTCTTATCTCGCTTTCTATCTATAAGCAGGTGTGCTGAAGGTCAGCAAAAGTCGGTGAATCTGGTGGTCTGTTAAAACACTGCTGAGCCCGTGCGCTGAAGCTGAAGAACTGAAACATACTTTCTGCTATTGGACACGGAAGGCTACCTTGAAGTTCTTTGCATGCACTTTCTTATACATCGATCCCGATACGTTCTTGGTGCAGCGTCGTATGTTTCAGCAACCGTGTGCAGTTTTGGTGCTACAAAACAATGTGATCGAATTGCCAAAGGATAGGGGGTTCAGTTCAATTAACCACACGGTATACAGATATAGGTGGGGTAATCTCTCATTCATCAATCATACACTAGGAAAACTTGCACTGTATATTTGGTAAGCATGCAGTTGTGTACGTGCAAATTTTTAGAAATGCATGATCGTGGATATAGGCGGAGAAACGAATGCATAATCTCGCACATGTGGCTAGCATGTATTCCTTTCCTCTTAAAAGGATGAGTAGTTCTTTTCTTTCGAGGCAAGGACCATGGGTGCTTGCATTCATGTAGAGCCTTTGTCCTATAGTTCTAATCTACAATCCAAAATTTTCATAAGAAAAACAAGGTTATGTTTCCACTTTAGAAAATCTCCAATGTAGATTAGGAAACCTGATTCTAAGCAGGTCATTTGAGAAGTGGACACTGATAACATCATGTCATGCTTAGAATCAAGCTCGTAGGAGTACTATCAATCTTATCTACTACACCCTCCATCCCATAATATGTGTCAAAACGCTCTTATATTATGGGACAAGGGGGAGTAGTTAAAGAAAAAAAAATACTGTTTGCATTGACTGAGGCGGCTAGGCCAAGGGCGAAAACCAGTTCTGCGGAGCGAACACGGTGCAGGGCCAGGGCGCGACGGCGCCAGGCGCTCCACCGATCCTCGCCTTGCACCACATCCACGTCGGCGTGCCCGTGCCGGAGCGGGCGTCGCCTCCCCGGAGGAGCCTCACCTGGACCTCGAACTCCACGGCGCCGACCTTCTCGGCCGCCGCGATGCGGCCACGCAGGTGCTCGGGCAGGCCAGCGCCGTCGTCCCAGTCCCACGCCAGCCTGAACGGCACCTCGCGCGCCCCCTTCCACGGCACGCAGAAGTCGGGCGCGCGGCCCGACGCAACGGTGAAGCCGCCGTACGTCACCGCCCCCTCCCCGTGGTTGTAGCACCTCTCCGTGGCACGGCGGTTGCCGGCGTGCAGGACGACGTCGAAGGCCCGGGGGACGGACGTCGCCGCGGCCGGAGCCCCCGCGCTGCCGTTGCTCAGGATCGGCGCCAAGTGGACGGTGTCAGGACCCCGACTCGATGTCACATCGATCTAGCTGGTAACACCTCATATCACTTTGCGGCCTCACGCACGGTATCCCCACGGGTGTCGTCTTACCTTTTCCCGGGACCGTTTGCGCCTTTTGGCTCACGTATATGATAGTGTCGCTAGCATCCATATGATAAGGAGCCTGGGCTGACATGACTAGTCGTAAACCCAAAGTGGCACAGACTTACAGGGACAGGCATCCATGACCCAGCTTCGAACGTGTCGGTCATCAGCAAGTGGGTCCGGGCTGTAGCACTGGGCTAGCAGGACTCCGGTAAACCGGGCTGTAGCGGGCTAACAGGACTCCAGTACTCAAAGCGTGACATTTCCCCGAAGGGACAGACACAGGAACGAAGAAGGACACATGCCGGCCAGCCTAAGTGTTCTAGAGCAGTAGCAAGCTACCATGGCTCAGCGGTAACACTAGGAGACATTTCCCGGTAAGAGAGGCTACTAAAGATAAACAACTAGATAGTCAGATCCCACACATACCAAGCATTTCAATCATACACACAATATGCTTGATATGTGCAAATACAACGAAACATCACAACATGACTCTATGACACAAGTACTTTATTTAAGGCTCAGTGAGCCATACATAACATACACACAAAGGTACGGGTCTCACGACCCCACATACAAGTCATACAGTCATACAAACCAGCAGCGGAAGTAACTTGTCTGAGTACAGACAACTAGTAAAATAAAAGAGGCTTGGAAAGCCTCTGGCTATACTATGTGGTCCTTCACAAGCTCAGGGTCACCACCTGGGTCTTTAGCCTACTCGTTGATGTCAACGTCTACCTAGAACCCATCAGAAGGGGTTGCAGCGTCTTCTGTAAAAATGTAGATTATAGCAACATGAGTACAAAGGTACTCAGCAAGACTTACATCAGATCCTACATACATGCATAGTATCAAGAAGGGTTGGTGGAGTTATTGCAGCAAGCCAGCTTTGACTCTTGGCTAGGCTATCCTACGATACTTCAACTTGAAATAGTTTTGCGCACACGAGTCCACTATTCACCACTTCAATACACTACCGAGGATCCACCTCCGTCTTCCTACGGAAGAGCCATCCTCGGCACTCACACTTATCTTGAGGCTTTTAGTAGTTTCCATTTACTTGTCTATGAACTGTATAGGCAACCAAGTAGTCCTTTACCGCGGACGCGGCTATTCGAATAGATCATGTTAACCCTGCAGGGGGTACTTCTTCATACACGCTCTCACCACTTACCGTCGTTTACACGACATGTACTCGGCAACCTTCAAGCGGAAGCCCAACGTGGGTGTCGGCCACGACCTACCTAATCACCTAAGCCTCCAGTCCAGGTTTATCGCCTATTCAGGTTCCATCCGCAGGGAGTCCGGCCGAGGTTTCCCATACGGCCCCGAACGATGTGAACAGGGTTCCCGAGATACCTAACGGGTATTCGGTACACCCGGCCACGTACCTACTACGGTCAGCGCTGTCCACGGCCTCCAGTAGGCTACAAACACCAGAAACTACTTGCAACTCCTGGACGGAGAACTAGGGTGAATAAGAAGTCGAGAGGGTCCATTGGTTTCGGGCCCAATGCATGGTAGTAGCTGATTCTTAAATCACACATACAGATCTCAGTGCTTAAGGTCGGCTTCAATGAAACAACCCACCATGTACTCCTACATGGCCTCTCATCGATACCTTTACCAAATCGTGTTCACCACACCACTCTCATTACCGACATAATCATTTCACTCTAGCCCATCACCCAGATGAACCAGACCTGACACGACTCTAAGCATAGCAGGCATAGCAAGGTAGGAACAACACATACATATGGCTCAATCAACTCCTACACATGCTAGTGGGTTTCATCTAGTTACTGTGGCAATGACAGGTCATGCAGAGGAAATGGGTTCAACTACCGTAGCACACAGCAGTTTGAATCGTGTTGTCTTAATGCAGTAAAAGAGAGCAGGAGCGAGAACATGGAATTGTATGGATATGATCAAATGGTTGGTTGCTTGCCTGATGGTTCGATGCACGGATACGGTTCTTCGTTAGGGTAGTCACGGTACTCCTCGGGGACAGATCCTGTCGTAAAGGATAACGATACACAGGCATCACCAAACAATGTGCAACAATATGATGCATGCATGAAACATGGCAATATGAGTGTGTTGGGCTAATGCAACTAAAGCCAGAAGGGTTTGAACAAATTTGAGTCAAAGATTCAAATTTCAATTTCAAATATGGCCTTTTAAAGTGCTTTTCCTTGTTCTGATTAAAACATCCATTTAACTTGTTGGATCATGCATGAAAATAGTACAGATGGATAGATTGGATTTTTCTGATCATTTTTCATATATAATTTGTCCAATTTGGAGTTACAGAATAAAAGTTATGAATTTTTGAAGTTTAATTAATATTCTGGAATTTCCTGATTTAATTTTAATCCAGAAATATCATTTACTGCGTCAGCCTGACGTCACAGTGACATCAGCAGGTCAACAGGGCTGGCTCGGGTCAAACCTGACGTGTGGGGTCCACACGTCAGTGACACAGGGGCTAATCCCGTGTTGACCCGGGCTGGTTAGCTTTGACTAAGCCCTGGGGCCCACTTGTCAGCGTCAGTAGGTGGTGGTTTAGTGGCTAATTAACTAGGCCATGTCAGCTCGCCGGAGTTCTGGCCGGCGGCGACCATCAGTGCGGCGGCGATAGTGGTTTTGGTCGTTTCGGCCACCAAATGAACCGCGGAGGCCACCGGAGTGAAGCTGAGGACGACCCGCGGCTCTTGGCGGAGTCCGTTGGGGTCGGGGTGGCCGGAGTCGACGGCGGCGAGCTCGGCTGCGGCGGCCGGGGTTCGGTCGTGCACGGGAACGGTGTTGCAGGGTGTTAGGGAGGGTGTTGGAGCGTGCTACGTGCTCCTAGTGAGATGTGGAGCACGATGGCGTGCTCGGTTGGGCGCTACGGCGATCGTGGCCACGACGGCGACATCGCCGGCGGCGTGAAGCTTTCGGCCGCGGTGGGGCTAGGGCCTAGGGGTCGGGAGAGAGCAGGGGAGAAGGGGGAAACGGTGGCGTAGCTCACCGCGGTTGCAGTGGGCGTCGAAGCGGGCTCGGGGACGCGTCGGAGACGACGAATTTGACGGCGACGGTGGTCGGAGTCCGAAGAGGGGAACGGCGACGTGGCGGCGATGCAGGGCTTCCGGGGACCCGTGGAGCGGTGGGGAGGAAGAAGGAGTCGAGGCGGAGCTTCTGAGCTGGTCGGGGAAGCGAGGGGTGGTCGGAGACGGTGGCTAAGGCGAACGGCGGCGACGGTGAGCTTCGGCCGTGAGAGAGAGAGAGAGTGAGGGAGAGCCGGGGGAGAGTGAATGGGGTGTCGGCGAGGTCGGGGCGACGACCAGAAGACGATCCACGCGGCGCAACGGCGACCAGGGCGATGCAGAGAGGCTGGGTGGTGCGTGGCGAGCTCGGGCGCGCCATGCTCACCTCCCTGCCTGCTCTGGCGAGGGGAAGCAGCTGGCTGGCACGGGCCAGCACAGTGCTGGGCCGGCTGGGCTGGGTCGGTTGCTGGCTGGGCCGGCCAGCTGGCTGGGCCGCACAGGTAAGTCTTCCCCTTTCTTTTCTGTTTTCTGTTTTTATTTAATATAACTGCAACTTTGTTGAATTAAATAAAATACCTAGGCAACTCCAAAAATCACCAAACTACTCCTGGTCCATAGTTGGATTATTTCCAACATGAAACATTTTAGTTTGGAGATATTTGAGCATTTAAATATTTTATATAATTTTAAATGCCCAAATTCAAATAGTTATGATTTAATTCAAAACCCTAGGATGGCCTAGGAAAATGTGCACCACTTTTGGCAGAGGTTCTGAACCAAGGCAAAAATGATGGGCATTTTAGAAGGGCATTTCAGGTTCATTGAAAAATTATTTTAGTAAACCCTAGTTGGTTTCAGAGGGGACTGGGGGTTCTGTCATCCCCATTTCAAGTTTCTGATGAATGAGTAAACATGATGCAACACTCTAATGCATAGCTAGCTAGGGTGTGACAGACGGCGAACTCGCGTGGCAAGTCGTAGGTCAAGTAGCAGTAGGCCGTCCCGAACAACCAGATCAAGAGAGCGAATTCGCAGATCGTGGAGATGATGTACCTGGGGCAGCTGAGCACCGGCCTCCTGAAGTCGCCGCGAAGGACGGGAAGATTGCGTCGAGGCTTCGTGGCTGGGTGCAGTATTTTTTGCTTGACCAAATTCCACAAGGACCGCCCAAGTCGGAAGAGAAGAGATGACATGTTGCCGTGTACCCGCTGCAGATATTCCCGGCCGGCCCGTAGGGAACGTGCGCCTATCACGACGAATTTGTTGTAGTTTGACTAGGGCAGTACGCCAATGTATAAAGATCGATGGGTTTTTTTTTTACGTTGATGTTTTTTTTTACATCAAAGATCGATGGGTTATCTGTGGAGGTCTCGATATATAAGATCCCGATGAAGTGTGAACGTATATGGCTGGCGAACATAACCACGATGGTGTGTGAGGCTTGTGTTCCAGTAGCCCACGTTCTTTTACCCCTTCTCCTTATATTTCCAATTTTTAAATTAAATTTTGTTTATAATAGATCGATATAGAACAATGGATACAATCAGATACAGGGTAATTGAACACGCCGAAACAAAAATAATAGAGACTATGACTACGCTTATATGCCTCAAAATTCTCCTTCTATTTTCGTTTTTATTCTTGCTCATGCATCCAATATGCATAGTGTCATAATAGGCAGCTCTTAATTCACCATTTGAAAGCCACTTTGGCCATTCAAACATGGAAAACAACACATGTACTTAATAACAATGCTACATCTACCGGGGTTTTACAGGAGTATTACGGGCTAGGCTGAGGTGGGGTGTGCTAATTGGTTGTTAAGGTGAAGCGGCCCCCACCCTGGGGGAGAGAGATTAGGCTGGTCATAGTGGGGAGTAACTTAGACTAGTAACATACATATGTTACTAGTCTATGTTACTACCTTCATAGTGGGTAGTGTCATAGGTGTGGTAACATAGTTGCCTTCATTTATTACTTTGTAGACTCATTATGCATTGGAAACCGCTATGTGATGGTAACATATTATGTTACTCTATTTGCTTCTCTCCTCATTAACTACTTGCCACATCACCATTTTTGCTTATGTGGCATCTATGTTACTACCTATGTTACTCCCACTATGATCAGCCTTAATGAGGGAAGAAGGTTAGTCTGTTGATTCTTGTAAAAGTTTTCCATACGTCTAGCATTTTTGTATACTTAGTCTGTATTGATGGCTTCCACCACTTCTACTTCACCCACGAGATCCTGTTGCAAATTGTCGCTCCTCTTGCTTGCCGTTGACCGTCGCAGCCTCGTGGCAGAGTATTGTTCAGTTGTGGTTGGAGTTGGATCGAGGCGGGACAGATAGCTAATTGTCGTGCACCGTTGGAGGTTGGGAAGAGGAGGGGTCAGCGGAAGGATGAGAGCGGCGGCGGGGTGGGCGAGAGCGAGCAAGAAGGAGAGGAAGGAAAAACCGAGCCAGCCCATTACCGTCACTACTCGAGAAAGTCACAACCGAGTGATGAAAATCCGGCGACGCATGAGTCATTCTGTAGTTAAAAAGAAGTAACATTCGTCATTTAGATATTGCGTTTTATTATTAGTAAATGTCATTTTTATTAAACTTAACAATAGCATCAAAGAGATACGACACATAATGAGTGTATGAGTAACCTCTGCATGACTCTACATGCGACAGTCAACACCAACTCGCATATAGTTGAAACAAACACATTGCTAAAGAACAGCAATGCAGACAATTTAAAAAAAACTGTTGTCCCATCGTTGTCACTTTTACCATTGCTAAAAAAACTTATTTTCCTTTTCTTCTTCTTCTTTCCTTGATCTTCGGTCGTCATCTTTGTCACTTTTACCACAACTACCTGCTTTTTTTTAATCAGTTTTGCTAAAGCACGTCTAGATATGATCTAAATATTGCACATCTAAGTCTTATGCCATTGATTTATACTAAGATTCGTGCAAGCATTTTCTTTTGTCTTTTTTAGTTTCATTGAGTCGCTTAAATGTGCAATAACTATAACACATCTAGATGTGCTTTTTTATCAGTGAAACATCAACTATGGTTGATCCTTAAAGAAAACATCATTACATACAATTAAAAAAAACTTATCACATTTTTTTTCTTGAAAACGGAGTCAGTCATCTGCATCACATGATGTACATGGTCAATTTATTAAACATGAGTCAAGCTTAAGTCATCAAGTACACTCAATCTTTACCTAATAATAAAGAGAATTGCTGCCCGTACGACGTCGCGCACGATTTTGCATTAAAATCCCTCGGTTTATATGAAATTAATCTGCAATCCCTGTTTTAGTAAGTCTGTATATAACGATACATTTTGCAGAAACCCCCTGTATTCATTAGATTTGCATCCGCTGTCCTCGTAGTCTTGTTCATTTCTCTGGCGATGGCGATGACCACGGCGACGGGTTGAGGGCTGCGGGGACGCCGCGGCGAGGAGGGGCAGGTGCTGCGGAGACGGCGCGGCGAGGTGGGGCAGACGACGCTGTACTCAATAATACAAATAAAAGGAAAACACGGTCACAAACAGTCAAACCCAACATTACGTATTATCCACATGATCTACGAGTGATCATCAACCAAACTGTTGTATAAACCATGCACAGCCGTTTCGAGCCAACTACACCCAGAGGCCATAAGCGTCTGCATCCAATACGGACCAATATCCGAGGCCCAATTCTTCTGAGCGAACACGGTGCATGGAACCCCGTCCGGCGGCTTCGGTCCACCCGTCGTCACCTTGCACCGCATCCACGTCGGTCTGGCCGAGCCGTCGTCGCCCCGGAACAGCCGCGCATCGACCTCGAGCTCCACCGAGCCGGCGCGCCGCTCCGCCGCCATCTTGTCTCTGAGCAACGTAGGCAACTCGACGCCGTCGTCGGCCCATGCCACGACGGTCACGTCCCGTGCATCCATCGCGCCCACGCAGAAGCGCGGCGTGCGGCCCCACGCGACGGTGAGGCCGGAGTAGAGCACGACCGCCTCGCCGTGGCGGTAGCACCTGTCACCGGGGCGCCGGTTGACGGCGTGCAGTGTGATGTTGAAGGCGGTACTACTGGAGATGGGGTCGGCTGGAACCGCCGTCCGAGGAGCTTCGGGACTCCTGGCCTCGGTGACCTGAACGGAGAATTTGGGAGGCAGGCCGTTCAAGCGGAAGAAGGCGCAACCGATGGGTATCCAGAAGAAGAGGGGCATCCAGATGACAGCAACCGCTGCCTTATTTAGATCCTCACGAAGGGAGTAGAGATTTCGAGACTTCATGGCGCAGTTTATGCCCAAGGCTTCTCGGTGATGCATGACCTATTTTGCTTCTGTTTTGCGAATATGTAGGCTGACCTAGCTAGATAGTCCTGTTGGGAACCGTCACCTGACCAGCTGGTACGTCTCTCTACGTTTTTTCTGTTCCAAAACAGTATCTCTTGTGCTATTTGTGCCACGGTTGTTACTCGATCGATACGTGGACTCTAATCCGTGTGTGAGGTTTTACAAAGGGAAGTGGTAGTTGCACTCAAATAACGGCTGGGAAAATCCAAGTCGGATGCCATGGACCATCATCGCCTGACACCTCCGCCGCCGTGTTGTACAATGGCAACGACACCACTATCTGGTCTCTCATGTTATACAAGATTCAGTCGAGAAACTCATCTCAAGGTTTCCTCTTCCTATGACGGGACGTCCTACGCTCGGTCATAAGGTAGATGCAGTCTTCACGCTGCCACCGCAGACAAGGAGCGACTCAGAGCAGCCTAGGCTGACAAACAGAGCATGCCCCATCAGCGTATCCACCTTGTTCCACCACCCACTGTTCAGGTCCGCTGCTTCAAAGACTTCGATCCGAAGCCGTGTGGGTACAAAATGGATGGTATCCAGATCGACCTGTCGTTCCACCAGCAGCAACCGGTCTCTGGACCTGACCAGGTAGAAGAAGAAGCAGATTTGTACTCTCCCTCCGCCCCATAATATAAGAACGTTTCTCAAGCTAGCTGGCAGTCGAGCAAGGGTCTCGTGGCGTGCTTCGTATGCACTGGACGGATCTTACACCGCCCTGCTCGTCGCTGACGTCCAGAACATGGAGCTCCGGTGATGGACGGCTTTCATCATCCTGGCCGAGCATCATTACAAGAGTTGTCATCGCGCGCCTTCTTCTACGGGTCTCAAATTGACACAAAGAGGCAGGGAGATGTGAAGTTCGGTCTGTTTAGAGGTCAATCGATTGGGATCCTTCTCAATCTCTTGTGACTATATAAGCTTTGCCGGCTCCAATTCCAACTCCAGCTCCAACACCGTCGCGTGTTTCATAAGCAGACAAGCAGCTTAACTGAGAAGCGGAACAAATAAACGAGTGAAATGACACACGTGACCACCGTAAAAAAGTCATCTTTGGTTGCATGCCATAAGAATCCATGCCCCCCCTTGTGTTTCAGCATCACAAATCTCAACAAAAGTTTCCGCTCCCCAAATACAGCACAAGATGATTGTTCAGGAACTTGAGAAGTCACTAGATTGTTCAGAAGTCACTATTGAGAATGGTATCCTGCCCGATTTACATGAACGTTAAAAAGACACCTATTTAAGACACCACAGCTGAGCATGCACACAGTTTGTAAGAAAAATTGTAACCTAAAATTTAATGGTATCAGAATAGCAAGGAGTACAATTTTAAGAGAGAACATGAGCTCCTCTAGTAAGTAGTGACTGTCCTAAACCTCTCCTTGTCAACTTCAGTCCATAAAAGCGAGCTGGTCAAACACTTGATATTGTAGGAACACCATTAGATACGCTTGACTATAGAAAAACATGATAAAGCTGAGAAGTATTGTGCAGAAAATAATTAATCATTAGAAAGGGATGTAGTGTTTTCTGTAATTAATTTTCTTCGGCCACTTAAAATAATGTGATTGTTCCCAGAACAAAACAGCCCAAGCAACCTGTGACTGTGCCACCAAAAGGTTTTCAGAAAAATGTCAAGTATGCTCGTAATTTTGCTAACTCCTTGCACAAAGTTTATTTGTATTACCAAGTTGCTACTGCAGCTCCTTGTGCTTTCATATATAAAAGTCGATGTATATAAACAGAGTATGCAGAGGAAGAATGTGCAACCGGATGCACCAAACAAGGTGTGCGGGGAAGAATCCTCTGCCAGAGTGATCCCAGCTAATCGACGGCGTTTTGTCCAGAATCCTGGCGGGGAAGGGATTAACAACGGAGCCATATCCTAAATAGGTGGGTAAAAAAGAATTAAAATTAAGACAGGACTCCAATTTCAGAAAAGTAATAACACCAGACTCAACTGTTAACTGCATTTCTTGTAAAAAAATCATACTCACCAATGTAAGTTACAAGTCATATGGCACCGAAAGCAAACCCCTGGGAACATAAATTAATGCTTTTCAAATAACTCTCCTGTCCAATATGGTGTGTATGGAAAGGAATCTCCTACACATTGTACGTGTAACATGCCCAAGTCTTGAACTTTCGAGCTACTCAAATGATAGGCAACTACTCTTGCTCTTGATACCCACAAGAAGGCAATCTCATAATACGGATGAAATCCAAGGAAATAAATACTATCAGACACAAAGTCACATTCATCCCCATCTCTTGCCTCAAGGATAATACCATTGTTGAAGTCCCATTCACATTTATCATCCACGATCACTTTTTTACCATCTCCATCATAATTACCACCATGTAAGATCCACGGACCGGAATTTTCTTCATGAGACAACCAAGAAAACATTGCCACCACTGGCACAAGGCTGGTGTCAATCTTCAACCCCCACTCCATTTTACCCCTCAATTCACTAAGTAACCAAACCTGAAGTCGGTATGATCTATCTTTATAAATTAAAGCACAGTACAGCCCCCTCTTCGATTTCCCTATATAAAAATCTGTAAACTCATCCATGCTTGTAGGCGGTTTAATAACTTCATACTCGCCATTCGACAAGGTTATGCTGCAAATGTGAAGTCAATTGAGAGAAAACGCATGTTAATTGATAGGACGATGAGTTTCAGCTTAGAAAATGGGCAAAATCAAAACCCAATAACAAATGTCATTGTTTGCTTAAGGGGTGAATGAGTACCGCATAATGGAGTCATTTTGGCAGTGCACATAAAGCTCTCCTTTCCAGTAGACGGCATAGCGATGCTCTGGTTCCCTAGCCCTAGGTGAGTGCATCTCAGCAATGGCCCCTGCGGCCTCCCCTCTCCGGACCAACACCCTCTCCTCCCATGTCCATGTCCTTGAAGAGAAGGCTCTTATTGTATACGAAGAAGGCGGCCACTCTGATTCCTCCGTGAATACTGTCATGGAACCCAGCTTGTGAGGAACTTCGGGAAGAAGAAGTACCTCGTAATGGGGCGACACAGTGGGGTCGAAAGCAAGGCACATGTCGTCGGCGAAATCCTCCAACCCGGCGCAGGGGGGCTGAGGCAGACGCACCCATTGTCGAGTTGCTGGATTGACCACCAGTTGATCCCAAAGCAAGAGAAGGCCATTGCAATGATCCATAATATGCAAATAACCCTCAAATTTGGTGTCCAGGTAGTCGAGCCTGGCTGCGATCTTGCCATCTATCGACGGGCTCGCGAAGAATTTCGGGAGGGCCGGAAAGATCTCCTCCATGAAGAAGATCCCGGAGAGGGATAGCGGTAGGAGATCCGTCCGCAGCAGGCGCCAGTCGTCGACGACGGCACGCCAGCTTTTGCAGACACAGCGAGATGCGGCGAGGCTGCGCGGCGCGAGATGCCGGAGGACGCTGGCGAGGACGCCATCAGGTAGCAGCTGTGCCGCCACCAGGGCCATGGTCCATGGATGCCGATGAACTAATTCATTTCGAAAACAGAGAGGGCGCTAGCTGATGGTGACGGATCGATCGAGGGGCTGGCTCTTGGTGGGATGTGTGTAGCTGAGACGGGATTCGATTAGGTTTTGCAATCGACTCTAGTTGCGCGGTGTGCGGCTGACTGACCGTGCCTGCCGTAAATCGTTAGGATCTCCGCATGCATAAGGACGTTTAGTGTTTTTTTTTTAATTTAGTAAAATGCATTATGCGTCATTAAACTTGCTCTTTTAGGATTAAAAAAAATTAGTGAAAAAAAAACTTGTTGGCGATAGTCACTTTGGTCGCTTTACATACAGAAATTGATGGTTCCAGTAACTGTACTTGATGTCAGAGCGTTCACTTCCACCATGTCGTCCCTCTTGTGGCGGCCAAGGGGCTGAAAACCTACCCCGGCCGCCAACCCTCTACTCATCGGCCTTGCTGCTGCCGCCGTCGCCGGCTTCGGCCACGGTGGTGGCCGGCCCGCTCCCAAAGGGACGGGGGTCATTTGGCCGTTTCCGCGTACGACCAAGATTAGGAAGATGGGTGGCAATCCTGGTGCGATCTGCGTTGGCGGCGGCCGGCCGTGGCCATGAGACTGGTGTGGTGATTGGATGTGGTGATGGGGCCCCTGCATCTCGGCGTCTTCTTCCCGTGGTGGACGGATTTGGGAGCTCTGATGATGACTCGTCCTCGCCGCCCCTGACGACACCCCGGCCTCACGGTCGCGCCGTTTGTGGAGATTGGTGAGGAAGGGGGGCCAGCGAGCTATAGCTCGGTGTGGTTGCGCCGCGCTCGCTCCAGGCATGTGCGTTCCCAGGTGGCCTGCAGTGGGACACGATGTGCTTCTGCTGCAGGCATGGTGCTTGGAGTAATGCCCGGTGCTATTCTCGATGTTTATCTACGTGGTGCAAGGCGCATTCGAGGGTGGACTGAGGGGGGCTGCCGATCCAAACCCCGGTGGTTGGATGGGTGCTGGGCGTGGTGGGTGGGCTAGCCGGACCCGAGTGTTGGGGAAGGTGAAGCTGCTAGCGAAAGTTGGTGCTTCGACTCTGGTAGGTACTGTCCACGGCAACGCCATGGGCGCCGCTACCTTGCTGAAGGCGTCATGAGGAGCAATTCCGCCTCCCCTTCCTAATGCTTGGGGGAAACCCTTGATCCGGGTCTTCCCGGATCGGACAATGGCGGCACTGATGGAAATATGTCCTAGAGGCAATAATAAAATGATTATTATTATATTTCCTAAATCATGATAAAGTTTTATTATTCATGTTAGAATTGTATTGATCGGAAACTTAAATACATGTGTGAATACATAAACAAATGCCGTGTCCCTAGTAAGCCTCTACTAGACTAGCTCGTTGATCAAAGATGGTTAAGGTTTCCTAACCATAGACATGAGTTGTCATTTGATAACGGGATCACATCATTAGGAGAATGATGTGATGGACAAGACTCATCCATTAGCTTAGCATAAAGATCGTTTAGTTTATTGCTATTGCTTTCTTCATGTCAAATACTTATTCCTTCAACTATGAGATTATGCAACTCCCGGATACCGGAGGAATACCTTGTGTGCTATCAAACGTCACAACATAACTGGGTGATCATAAAGATCGAGATTATGATTTGTCACTCCGAGTATTGGAGAGGTATCTCTGGGCCCTCTCGGTAATACACATCATAAGCTTGCAAGCAAATGACTAAGGCGTTAGTCATGAGGTGATGTATTACGGAACGAGTAAAGAGACTTGTCGGTAACAAGATTGAACTAGGTATGAAGATACCAACGATCGAATCTCGGGCAAGTAACATACCGATGGATAAAGGGAATTACGTATGTTGTCATAACGGTTCGATTGATAAAGATCTTCGTAGAATATGTAGGAGCCAATATGGGCATCCAGGTTCCGCTATTGGTTATTGACTGGAGAGGTGTCTCGGTCATGTCTACATAGTTCTCGAACCCGTAGTGTCTGCACGCTTAACGTTCGTTGACGATATAGTGTTATATGAGTTATATGTTTTTGGTGAACGAATGTTGTTCGGAGTCCCGGATGAGATCACGGACATAACAAGGAGTCTCTAAATGGTCGAGAGGTAAAGATTGATATATAGGACGATGGTATTTGGACAGTGGAAGTGTTTCGGGACGTAATAGGAAGGAATCGGGTCACCGGAAGGGGTTCCGGGCACACCTCTCCCCCCGGCAAGATATGGGCCTTATGGACCAAAGGAGGGGGCTGGTGCGCCCCCTCCCTTGTTTGTCCAGCCCTAGGGAAGGAAAGGGGGGGCTAGCCCCTCTTGCCTTTCCCTCTCATGGGAGAAAGGAAAGGGGGGAGGGCACCCTCCCCTGCCTTACCCGCACTCCAAATAAGGAAAGGGGGCGCGGCTTGGGAGGACCCAAAATAGGATTCCTCCTACTTGGACGCCTCTTTTGGCTGCTCCTCCCTCCCTCCCACCTATATATATGTGGGAGGGGGCGCCTAGCACACAACAGACAATTGCCTAGCCGTGTGCGACGCCCCCCTCCACCGTTTACACCCCCGGTCATATTTTCGTAGTGCTTAGGCAAAGCCCTGCGCAGATCACTTCACCATCACCGTGACCACGCCGTCGTGCTAACGTAACTCATCTACTACCTCGACGTCTTGCTAGATCAAGAAGGCGAGGGACGTCACCGAGCTGAACGTGTGTAGAATGCAGAGGTGCCGTGCGTTCGATACTTGATCTGTTGAAGCGCGAAGAAGTTCGACTACATCAACCGCGTTGTGAAACGCTTCCGCTTACGGTCTAAGAGGGTACGTAGACACACTCTCCCCCTCGTTGATATGCATCACCATGGATAGATCATTGCGTGTGCATAGATTTCTTTTTGTTTCCCATGCAACGATTCCCAGCAGTGGCATCATGAGCCAGGTCTATGCGTAGATGATATGCACGAGTAGAACACAAAGAGTTGTGGGCGGTGATAGTCATACTGCTTACCACCAACATCTTATTTTGATTCGGCGGTATTGTGGGATGAAGCGGCCTAGACCAGTTCCACCCACTTACATGCAACTAGTTTTGCATAAAGGTAGCTGGCGGGTGTCTGTTTCTCCTACTTTAGCTGAATCGAATTTGACTACGGTTGGTCCTCGAAGAAGGCTAAAACAGCAAACTTGACGAATCACCGTTGTGGTTTTGCCGTAGGTAAGAACGGTTCTTGCTAGAAACCCGTAGCAGCCACGTAAAAGTTGCAACAACAAAGTAGAGGACGTCTAACTTGTTATTGCAGGGTATGTTGTGATGTGATATGGTCAAGACATGATGTGATATACGTTATTGTAGAGATGATCATGTTTTGTAAGTTATCGACAACCGACAGGAGCCTTATGGTTGTCTCTTATTGTATGAAATGCAAACGCCATGTAATTGCTTTACTTTATCACTATGCATTAGCGATAGTTGTAGAAGCAATTGATGGGGAATGTAGTAATTTCAAAAAAAAAATCCTTCGCACACGCAAGATCATGGTGATGCATAGCAACAAAAGGGGAGAGTGTTGTCTACGTACCCTCGTAGACCGAAAGCGGAAGCATTATGACAACGCGGTTGATGTAGTCGTACGTCTTCACGATCCGACCGATCCAAGTACCGAACGTACGGCACCTCCGAGTTCTGCACACATTCAGCTCGGCGACGTCCCACGAACTCACGATCCAGCAGAGCTTTGCGGGAGAGTTCCGTCGGCATGACGGCATGATGACGATGTTGATGATGCTACCGACACAGGGCTTCGCCTAAGCACCACTACGATAATACCGAGGTGGATTATGGTGGAGGGGGGCACCGCACACGGCTAAGAGAGATCAATGATCAACTTGTGTGTCCATGGGGTGCACCCCTCCCCGTATATAAAGGAGTGGAGGAGGAGAGGGCCCGGCCTCTCTATGGCGCGCCCTGGGAGTCTTACTCCCACCGGGAGTAGGATTCCCCCCTTCCAAGTAGTAGGAGTAGGAGAGAAGGAAAGGGAAAATAGAAGAGAAGGAAGGAGGGGGCGCTGACCCTCCCCCTAGTCCAATTCAGACTAGGCCTTGGGAGGGCGCACAACCTCCCCTCTCTTTTTCCCTAAAGCCCAATAAGGCCCATATACTCCCCAGCGAATTCCTGTAACTCTCCGGTACTCCGATAAATACCCGAATCACTCGGAACCTTTCCGATGTCTGAATATAGTCGTACAATATATCGATCATTACGTCTCGACCATTTCGAGACTCCTCGTCATGTCCCCGATCTCATCCGGGACTCCGAACTACCTTCGGTACGTCAAAACACATAAACTCATAATACCAATCATCACCGAACGTTAAGCGTGCGGACCCTACGGGTTCGAGAACTATGTAGACATGACCGAGACTCGTCTCCGGTCAATAACCAATAACGAAACCTGGATGCTCATATTGGCTCCCATATATTCTGCGAAGATCTTTATCGGTCAAACAGCATAACAACATACGTTGTTCCCTTTGTCATCGGTATGTTAATTGCCCGAGATTCGATTGTCGGAATCCAATATTGTAGGACATTGAAGTATGTCTAGAGGGGGGTGATTAGACTACTTGACCAATTAAAAACTTAACCTTTTCCCAATTTTAGAGTTTGGCAGATTTTAGCTATCTTAGGACAAGTCAAGCAATCATCACACAATTCAAGCAAGCATGCGAAGAGTATATGAGCAGCGGAAAATTAAGCATGCAACTTGCTAGAATGTAAAGGAAAGGGTTTGGAGGATTCAAACGCAATTGGAGACACGGATGTTTTTGGCGTGGTTCCGATAGGTGGTGCTATCGTACATCCACGTTGATGGAGACTTCAACCCACGAAGGGTAACGGTTGCATGAGTCCACGGAGGGCTCCACCCACGAAGGGTCCACGAAGAAGCAACCTTGTCTATCCCACCATGGCCGTCGCCCACGAAGGACTTGCCTCACTAGCGGTAGATCTTCACGAAGTAGGCGATCTCCTTGCCCTTACAAACTCCTTGGTTCAACTCCACAATCTTGTCGGAGGCTCCCAAGTGACACCTAGCCAATCTAGGAGACACCACTCTCCAAGAAGTAACAAGTGGTGCATTGATGATGAACTCCTTGCTCTTGTGATTCAAATGATAGTCTCCCCAACACTCAACTCTCTCTCATAGGTTTTGGATCTGGTGGAAAGAAGATTTGAGTGGAAAGCAACTTGGGGAAGGCTAGAGATCAAGATTCATATGGTAGGAATGGAATATCTTGGCCTCAACACATGAGTAGGTGGTTCTCCCTCGGAAATGGTAAGTTGGAAGTGTAAGTTTGTTCTGATGGCTCTCTCCACGAATGAAGAGGAGGTGGAGGGGTATATATAGCATCCACACAAAATCTAATCGTTACACACAATTTACCAAACTCGGTGAGACCGATTCAACAGACTCGGTCAGACTGATTTGATAAACCATGTCTACGTATTTGTTTGTTTATGCAATGCAGAAGATATGCGAAATTAATGAACTTTCAGACTCAGATACAGAGATAGATATAGGGTTACGGCATATGGGATCAGCATTGACGAGAGAATCGACCATCGAAGCCAAGTTGTTGGAGTGAAGAGAGGAGGGAAGGGGAGGGGAGGTACTTACGCCGCCGGTGTTGTTGGCGAGGGAGCGGGCAGGGGAGACTCGCTGGCAGAAGGCGGTGCTGCTGCGGCTTGCGAGGGGAGGGGAGGAGACACACCGGACCGGTGTGTTGGTCGGAGTCGGAGGAGGGGCGGCGGTGGCGGCGGTGGCGCCGTGGAGGAGGAGGAGGCGTCGACTTGGAGTCGCCGGCGCCGCTGTTGGAGGGAGGAGAGAAGAGAGGTGGCCGGCTCAACCATACTTTCTTCCTCAAAACCCCATTCTACTGGGCTCTATTGGGCCGGCCTCCTTCCTGGGCTCCATCATTGTCCCCACGCCTCCTCATAAAATGCATTCAAATTAATACCTTCTCATATGTCTAAAAAAAATCATATGCCTCAACAAAAAAACTTCTCATGAGAGACTATGAGAGTTGCTCAACAAAATGAAAGACTATGAGAGAGCCTTTTATTTTAATTTAATTTATTTTATTAACCCCTAAAAGAATGACAGAGCATCTATCATAAGCTAAGCTAAAGAAACGAAGTCCAAAGGCTGGCAGCTCACAAGAAAACAAAGTTGAGTGGTACAAAATGGATTTCTTCCTTAAAATTTTCAATTGCAACCGATTTGACAATGAAACAAAAACAATTGACAGGCGTCGATGATTGACTCCCACGAGTTCTAGTAAACTCGGCAATGCCCAAGCTTCACACAGACTCGGCATCCTCGGCCGATATTAATCACCGTCTGGCATCCGCCCGCTATTTAAACATGGGCAGGTCCGTCAACAACCACATCACACCTTCGCTCTCCATCTCCTTTGTGCACCACACCCACCTTGGACTCGAGCACCAAAGCCCTATGGGATAGGCTCTACGGCGAACAAAAGAAGGAGCTCTTCGGCTTTGCCGCTCGCTGTCAGGCCCGCCGAGCCAGTCATATACAGGTTGGCTTGTTGGCGAGCTCTTCGGAGGGCAGCAACGCAAACGAGCCAATGGACGACGAGCCGGTCCATGCCGCACATCACCATGGGCGGTGTTGGCGCACTTCACCGACATGGTGAAGGGAGAGTGGGATGTGGTGTTCCAACAAGCGCAAGCTGACTAGAGGTACAACCTTCGGCTCCTCGACGAGCACTGGCTTGTCGAGGAGCAAATCGCCCGCACGAGCATCGTGGTGGATGTGGGGTACAAAGACTAAGCATTGCCCCCCATATTTCTTTTGAGGTGAAAATATTTGAAGTGGTGAGATTTCAAAGAGCTAAAACCTGGCTAAACCCTGCTAGATTATCCGGGCCGTTGGAACGCATCTGCCGAAAACGGACGCTGCATATGTTGGGACAGGTGGCCTTTAATTTAGCTCCACCCACTCCCTCATGAGGCGGTTGGTTTTCAAAGCCGGCCAAAGCATAGAGACCTATTATACTACGCTCTTCGCCCTGGAGAAGACACAGCGCGCCCGTTTGGGCCGGCCCATGTGCGAGCGTCTGTTTTTCTAGTTTCGTTTTTTATTTTTCTATTCTGTTTTTGTTTTCCTTACATTAAATAATTTGGAACTTCAAAAAGCTTTTGAAATTTTAAAAACTTTGAATTTTGGAATAAAATGTTCAAGAAAACATAAAATGTTTGGGAATTCAAAAAATGCTTAGGATTTTCCTAAAAATGTTGGCATATCCAAAAAAAATGTTCGTAAAATAAAAAAGTCCATCATTTTGGAACAAGTCCGTATATTATAAATTATTAATGAAATTGGACAAAATGTTTGCTATTTAAAAAAAATTCACGCATTTTCAAAAATGTCCTATTTTTTTTTAAAAATCATGAATTACAAAAGAGTTTATTGATTCATAAAATATTTTGCCGATTCAGAAAATGTTCATTCATTTCAAAAAATGTTCGTGAATTTAAAAAAATCCAAATTCGGGAAAAATGTTCGTATATTCTAGAATTGTTCGCCGATTCAATAGAAAATGCTTAAAAACCGTTCGCAATATAAAAAAGTGTTCACAATTTTAAGAAAATGTTTTTTAATTAGTAAACACTTACAAAAATGTTCCCAAATTTGAAAAAGTGTTCATGAATGATCGAAGGTATCTAGTTAAACAGTAATGCTTCTGTGTCTTTGTGACTATATACCCGTGTGAATTTTGTAGAATTAACTGCCGAGGTGGATCGGAATTTTATAGTATGTTTTTAAAAAAACGTTTCTTGTAATTCAGAATAATTCTTTGAATTACCAAGTTTTTTGACAACCATTTGTGAATAAATTTTAAAAAAGGAACATTTTCTTGCATTTGTGAACAAAATCATGCGATGAGATATGAACAAAATGTGGTCATCGCCATTGGAGATTATGATTTCCCCCCCCTCCCATTGCAACGCACGGGCCCTTTTGCTAGTCAAGATAGAGAGACTAAGCATCTTTCTTTTGGAGTTATATAGACTAAGTATTGCCTCCCATATTTCTTCAATGCTTTAAACCCATGATCGAATGTTATGTTATCCACTAGTCATTCAGCCTACAGCAAACAGGGCCACTTTAGTGAAAATGTAACAGAATACAACTGAAATCGCGGGGGGCATGGAGACTAATCATTGCCTCCCATATTTCTGGATGGCCACAGATTAGATAGTTATAGGCTCTTGAGGTGGAACTATTTGGAGGGATGAGATGTCATAGGCCTAAAACCTTGCTAAACCCTATTTGATCATCCAGACCGTTGGATTGCATCTGCCTAAAACGGACGGTGGACAGGAGGGGGCAGGCGCCCCTGTAATTCAGCTCCCTCCACTCGCGGACGGGCAGCTGGTTTCCAAATTACAAAGCATTTTCGAAGAGCGGCGGAGGGAAAAGAAAACCAAATCGATCCCCATTCTATTCCGATGGCCTCGCCGCCGCCGCCGCCGACCACCGTCCGCCGGAACCCTCCGCGCCGCGGCAGGCCCGCCCTGACCCCGGGCCCCACCCCCGCCCCCGCCCCGACCCCGACCACGGCCACGGCCACTCTCCGCTCTCGCCGTCGGAAGGCCCCGGTCATATCCCGCCCGCTCGACGACGAACCCGCGGCGGCGGCAGCTCCCGCGGCCGCCGCTTCTCCTCTC
>NC_041385.1:466723146-466736955 GCF_002162155.2 Triticum dicoccoides | reverse complement strand
CAGTGCTACCTCCTCGACCTCGTCGCAGCAGTCGGCGGCGGAGGAGCGCCTCAAGGTGTACCTCCGCATCCGCCCACTCCCGGCGCCGGAGCGGGATCGCGGCGGCAGGCCCGCCGCCGGCCGCGCCAGGGCCAAGGAGCAGCCGCCGCCGCCGCCCAGGAAGCAGCAGCCGCCCGGGGTCTGCCTCGTCGCCACCGGCCCGGGCTCCGTCGCGCTCACCGTCCCCCCGGCCAAGCTCGTCGACCACCGGCGCGGCCGCACCGCCACCGAGGTCTTCGACGGCTTCTCCGCCGTCCTGCCGCCCAACTCCTCGCAGGTATAACCCCCAAATCCTCATCCCCTCCCGATTAGAACCCACGGAAGCAGCAAAATGCCCCATTTGCATCTACACATTTTGATGTCTCCCTTAGAACAAGTTGTTAGCCCAAACTACAATATAGCTGCCTTTTTTAGGATCGGACACAGCGGATGCAGGAACAGCAACCAAGAGATGAACTAGTATACTACAGCTGAAGCTAGCTTGCTTCTTGGCGCTGGATGGAGTGGTCGAGGTGGTGGCTCACGTACACACACTTAGTAGTAGTGAGGAGACACACACAGTGGTACTAGTACTGGATGAATGCTTCTTGTATTGCACTGGAATGCCTGGTTACAACTGAAGGACCTGGGGTCCTTTTTATAGGCCCGGGTGTGCACAGCTCACACACACATGCTAGAAATTACGGGGCTACTACCATGGCCATGCAAAGCCATTTCCTAGAAACTACTACGTAATTGCTTCCACAGCTAAAGCCTAATGCTATACTTACCTGCATCTCCACCTCAGCCTGTTAACTAGATAAAGCCTAGTACTATCTAGCTACTTCTCCATCTCAGTCTTTTGATCCGAGAAAGCCTAGCATAGTACTTGCTACTTTCCAAGCAATGGCAGTTGTGCACTGCCCTTTAGACTGGGTTTAATCAACAATCTCCCCCTTAAACCTGTCGAAAGGGCTTGACGTCGACGATCCCGAGCTTGTCGCACAACTCCTGGAATTGAACACGACCAAGTGCCTTGGTCCGATTGTCCGTCTTCTCGAGGTGTTGTGGTCGTCCCGTAGGCTTGCCGAGAAGACCCCCCCAGGCGTCGCAACCTGTGTGGATCGCCAACGTTGTTGGTGTCGAACAGGTCCGACCGCGCTGTAGGCGGGGACAAAAACTGCCCAAGAACCACCTCGCTCTTCGGTGTCAATGTTGTTGGGGTCGTAGCTCCTGACGTCACACTGCCCGGGAACTCCCTTCCCGGGGTTGTCGTGTCAGACGTCAAGCTACCCGGGAACTCCCTTCCCGGGGATGACTTGTCGGACACCGCACTACCTGGAGTGG
Organism: Triticum dicoccoides; assembly: GCF_002162155.2. NCBI lineage: Eukaryota > Viridiplantae > Streptophyta > Magnoliopsida > Poales > Poaceae > Triticum > Triticum dicoccoides. The sequence goes on along the minus strand of NC_041385.1, from coordinate 466,735,590 downwards.
CTTCTCCTAAGGTAGTGGACTCCTTGTCGCTCTTCCCAACAGACTTGCTTGCCGGGTCTCCCCCGACAGTCGTGAGTCGTGCCTCCCGCACGGACTCAATGGACCCCGAGCGTGTCGGGGTTGCGACATGGACGACCATAGAGCACCGTGGCTCCTGCACGGTCTCGACGGTCGCCATCAGCGTGGTCGGGGCATGCCCGACCAGAGAGTGTCGTGCCTCCCGCACGAACTCGATGGACCCCGAGTGTGTCGGGGTTGCGGCGTGGCCGACCAGAGAGCTCCGCGCCTCCTGCACGACCTCCATGGTCGCCAGAGTCACGGTCGAGGCCTGGCCGCCCCATGACCGTCTCTTCATCGCCCCCCAGTTGAGGCCTGTCGAAGAGTGCCATGTCGCCCACATGGGCTTGCAGAACCCCGAGAACCTGGTTGTCGGGGTGTGGCCGACCTAAGAGTACCGTGCCTCTTGCACGGCCTCACTGGTCGCCAGCATCATGGTTGGGACGTGGCCCACCATATGCGTCGTTGCCGTGCCTCCTGGCACGGGCTTGTTGGGTCCCGAGGATGTCGGCGACGCCTTTGCCGTGACAACTTGCACGGGCTTGTCGGGTCCCGAGGATGTCGGGGCCACGATTGCCGTGCCAACTTGCACGGGCTTGACCAGCGTCACAAGGGACGTGGTTGCCGGGATGTGGCTCCCCCACACCCGGGTCTTCATCTCCTCCCAATCGTAGTCTCCCGAGAACGTTGTTGTCGGGGAGAGCGCTACCGATGTGGGGAGGGGATTAGTTGAAGAGCTCCGTGCCTCCCGCACGGACTTAACAATTGCCGGCACCGTGGTCGCCCTTTAGACTGGGTTTAATCAACACAAGTTGCTGTACCCCAAGAAAAGCACCAAACCCCCGACGATTCAGCTCCATTTCGACCTGCATTTTGCATTGCGCCTGTGCATTTTGCAAACCGAGGTCTTCGACCGGCTACAGATGACTGTGCTATGATCTCATCTCAGCCGGATTCTGCCGGGAGGATCTTGTGAGCATCCCAGCACAGCAGTGAGGAACTCGTGGTTACAGTGTTTGAACTGGACATTTTCTACTATAGTTAACTGGAGATGTTCAACTTGTCTAAACTTTGCACAGCTTCTGTTTTCAGTGGTGAAGTTTTGTTTGTTGTATGATACGACGAAAGCTCCTACATGACATGAGTATGGTTCTGTTACTAAAGATTGTCGACTCATATAATCCTTGTTATGCTAGTTCAAGAAAGAAAAGGCAGCATCAATCTTCTTTTTTTCAGATCTGTGCTTTCACCTCACAGTTGTGCCAAGTATAAGGAACTTATTGTCCTTGCTATTACGATTGTTTACCTTACTCTAGAGACCATGGGCTATTTTTTGCAGATAAATTAGGGTAAAATAGTTGGGTGTGAATCCTAAGCTTTTTGTCCTATGGGTTTCGTTTGGCATTTTTCCTAAGGATTCAAGTGCACTCTATTTTGGAGAGAATATTTCATCTGTCGGACGTCTTGTAATTCATTTTCTTGTGATGTAATTTTTTCCAATCCACCCATGGGTTTTTATTTATGTACCACCCAACTATTTTTCTTCATAACCCACACAAAGGCTGAAAGGCGCATACAATGAATTTTCTTTCCGATAATCTTAATACAGTCTCGTAGATCTTTTCATTTCAGCCTTTAGAAGTCCAATGCACACACCCTGGCTATATCTTCGCTCCTCCAAAATCCATGCATTTATTTTTTTGTGTACCATCGTGATGCATGACAGGCCAAACTCTTGCGTCCTGTGGTCTCGCAGAAATCCAAATCTTCACAATTATGGTTTTTTCGTATCTCTATTTTCTTGTTCCTGTCTTTCAAGTAGACATTTGTGCAGTTTTTATACATTGAGGCATATTAAAATTGTGGAACCAATGCTTCGCAATACTGAAAAACCAATTCACAATTGGTTAGTGGGTTTGAAAGTTCTTGTTTCTAGTCAAACGGTCGTCGGCATGTCAACCAGTATAAAAGTACATTTGTTCACTGCATTACTATCATAGTTTTTTTTAGGTGATGCATTACTGTCTTAGTGGTACAATGCTATCGATTTCAGGACAGACCTAGGAGTATTTATGTACTGGGCTATGATTTAGATGACATTTACTGGATTTGAACCTATGCATTTGCTGGCATGCTATTAATCTCTCCTTGCAATTCCGTGCAGAATGATATCTTTACTCAAGTGATGAACCCGCTAGTGGACGAGTTCTTGGGAGGAAAGAGCGGGCTTCTGGTTGCGATGGGTCCGACGGGGTCCGGCAAGACGCATACCGTCTTTGGTACTGCGAGAAATCCCGGCCTGGTACCGCTCACGCTACAGAAGATCTTCGCCGCGGCAGATGAATCCGAAGGTGGCAACCAATCGCCAAGGTACACCTGTTCTGGCTTTTTTGCTGCCAGCTTGGTACACTCTACTAGTGTAGTGTATAATCTGCATATCTAGTACTGGGTCCGTGCTAGGATTGACGCCAAATGCCGCAAATATAGCAAATGTTCAGAAGATTACTGAAGCATGCAAGTCTGAAAATTCTGAAACTAAAAAAGTTTTACCGTTTTGGATTCTCTCGCGAGCAGCTTATAGCTTAACATGATGTGCAAATGCAAGTTCTTTGTTAGGTTTTCTAGCTACGGTGGAAGCAATTAAATCACAAACACTCCCTTAATGAGTTCCATGTCATACTTGCAGGTCATTTTACTTGTCAATGTTCGAGATTCTCTGTGAAGGAAAAGGAGAACAGATTCTCGATCTTTTGTCTGGTGGAGCAGAGCTGGTCCTCCAGCAGTCAGCAACAATTAAAGGCCTTAAAGAGGTATCTCAGTTGGCCTACTTTCCTTAAAATTAGGCCCCTTGGAACAACACTTTGAACATGCCTGATAGGGTCATATATAATTATATATAGTAGTCTTACTCTGGTGTCATTTTAAATGTCATGGCCACGACTTCGTGACAACTTAAATATCTTAAGGAATTTGCACTTCTTTGCTGTAATCAACCTTGGCTTCCAACCTGAAAGACGGGGTCTTGGATGGCAAATTCCATTTCCAGTTGATATGCACTGCGTTGATATGAATAGTTTTTGTAGTAGCATGCAATAAGGTGCTCGCCTTTCTGGCAATAGCATAAAATTAGATGCTCACTGTTATTTATTTTGCAGGCGGCCATTTCAAGTGCCATGGATGCTGAGAGCGTAGTTTCACGTGGCATGCTTAAGCGCAGCACAGCTGCAACTGATGCTAACAGCGAGTCAAGGCATGTTCTCTGTATAGATAGATCTGCAAACATATCTTTCATATAAATACCACTTATCCTGAACTTTTTAGTTGCAGTTATATACGATGATGTTAATATTAACTTCATATTGTATTGCAGCCGGTCACAGTGCATCATAACTATACGTGCTGTTCATAAAAAAATTGAACAACAAAGTGAGTACCCTATTAGTGGATCTGTCCTGACCATTGCAGACCTTGCTGGGGCAGAGCGAAAAAAGAATACTGGAAATAAGGTCTATTCGTCTATCACCGTTAATTGTATTGTATAGCAGTGATCATATAACCATGTCATGACACCTGTTCTTCTACTGGATAATGGTCTAAATAACTTTTAATCTTTGATTTTGCAGGGTTCAAGGTTGCTGGAGAGTAACTTTATTAACAATACGTCAATGGTTTTCGGTCTATGTTTGAGGGTAAAATTAGCTTTTTCATTTGCTGCCCTTTATGCACAACAGATGGTGCTTGCAGAATGCATTTTTTATCAGTGAGGTGCACCTGCCAGCTAATCATAGTTTTGCTTTCAACTTTGGTAACTGCAGGCTTTATTAGATCATCAGAAAAATCAGAAGAAAACCTTGGAGAAACATTTTAAGAACTCAATGGTATGTGTGCTGACAATGTATTCTTTTGAAATAATATTATTTTCATTTGTCCTAAATATTTTGTGTTTTCAAAGTTGACAAGGTACTTGAAAGACTACCTGGAAGGAAGGAAGAAGATGACTCTGGTAAGTCATTCTGCGATAAAATGGTCTATTTTTCTTATCAACAGCTCCTCAAATGACATCTTACTAGTTCAAAGTTTTTTTGATCCTGACAAATGTACTACTCCCTCGGTCCCAAAATAAATGTTGCTGATTTAATATAAAGTTATGCTAAATCAGTGACACTTATTTTGGGACGGAGGGAGTATTATTCTATTGGCCATTATGAAGGATGCCTATTGAATCTTTTTCAATTGAAGGCCCGTTTTTGCAAGTCATTCACAATCTCTATATTTTTATGCTGGAAGAGTGTGTCATTGACACCCTTACTCTGAGGTCTACACAGTGCATGTTGACTTGATAAGTGCACTGTTTTTAATTACCATTTCTATTGTTTCTCAGATTTTGAACGTGAAACCAGGAGAAGATGATTACGCAGATACATCATATTTGCTCAGACAAGCATCTCCTTACATGAAAATAAGGTAATTCCCTTTATTTTTTCTTCTCCCAGTCTGGATTGAATGGATTGAATGGCAGTGGCCAATAGTACCATTTCATGCTTGATTTACGTTAGTCAAACGTCCTTTGCATGTGATATACTCCTAGGTATTTTTTTTATAAATATAGTACTATTGACAGGGTTGTATAAGTAGCAACACACTGTACATACAAAACCAATGAAAGACTTTGGCTGTAGATTCTATCTGTTCAACGATGTGTACTTACTGATTCCTTCAAAGAAGTTCGTTTAGCTTTGGGGTCGAAGAAGTTGTTCTTCGTGACACTGTAGTTAAATGTCCTTGCTGATGAGTTAAATGACTCCATGTTGTACTTGAAATCCGACCGTTTTGTCAAATGTTGCATGTACGTTGGGTGGCCTCTATACATAGATACATATGCATATTTATCATTCATTCTATTTCCTGTTATCTTTTCAGGTACACCAGCCTTGATGAATCTTCTGACTTGGTTTCCCAAAAGAGAACCAATGTTTCCCTGGTTTGCCAAGAGAACAAGAAAAAAAGGAAGGTTAACAAGCCCGAGCCTGAAGTTGTTACGGTACAAATTGATTAAATCCTCCAATCATTTTGTCCCATTTAAGTATTTAATTTCTGTCTGGCGCAGAGCCTCACTTGTATAGACATTTCAGCTCTGATAGTTAATTATTTTGAATGAACTATCATTTTTGTTATGTTCTGCAGGCTGAAGAAAAGGAGCTGCAAAGAGTGCTTCGAAGTGAACAAATCATGAAGAACCTTTTCAATGCTTTATGGACTGTTTCAAAACAAAAGATTTCAGTAAGCAGGAAAAGATTTTGGTAATTTGTTCATTTGAGTTTCTTTTTGTATTTTGTTGATCCATGGTATTTCGTTCATAGGAGTCTGAGGTTGCTACTAAAAGCATGCGAGAGTTGCTCAAAGATAAAGACACTGAAATTCTAGAGCTGAAAAAAGAGTTGGATGACCTGAAGTTTCGTTGTTCACACGTTAAGCAAAATGATGCTGCATCAATTGCTATAAGCTCGGTTGTTCAAACTGACCTTGCCAGTGACGCTGCATTAAACAATTTCCATGTAAGTTCAGCTTTGGATTATAATATCTGACGTTTAATGTTCTATTTACATATACTGCCTCATATGTGCATGATGAATGACTTAGATTTGGAGGTATATATGCTATATGATTTTCTGCTATTAATATAGAACTCTATAAGCAAGTTATCATATCTCCAATGCTCATGTGTATTTGTTTCTGCATATCACCTTCTGCCCTGCTTTATGTACTACTTGTGCCTCAATAGTAAGCAACATATCTCCCCTTTAAGTCTCTATCTCAATACTGTATATGCCATGAGATCATACACTCTAAATTTACTTGCTGCCTGAACAGCCGTTAGGAGTAGCATAGGGTGTTCGTGTTGCTTGTGTAGACGTGTAGGGTGTTTTTTGTTGCATTTGAACGTAGTTCTCATTTTTACTTTATGTTTCTCTTATTTCAGATAATGGGACAAGTGGGCAACAAGGAATCTGATGGTTCTGAGAGTTGTTCTGAACAAACATCGGCACCTGACGGTGGTGTAACACATGCACCCAGTCATTTGGATGATCCATCTGAGACAAGCTTTACAGGTCCAATTGTATATCCACTTTGCTTGACAGCTCTTAAACTAACTGGTACACAACAACTGAGACACATGTATCATTTTTGCAGAACTTCATATAGTTCCATGTAATCTGTCCGCACAGTTTACTGATATACAAGTTAGCGAGAAAGCTCCCGTGGAACAAAGTGAAGAAGAGGAGTTAAGCAGCAATACAGAAGTGAAGAGTATTCAACATGACGTCGACATAAAAGGTTCAAAATCATTTCTTATGCTTGTTTCTTCGTTGCTAGTGATGTACTTCTTTTTGTTGAACTTTCACTTGATCTTTGTACAGAAATGAAGCAGCATGATTATCAAAGTTCATCTCAGCAACCGAACTCTGGCGCTGAAGACGTTAGCTCCGATCAGCCTTTCTTAGAGTTGCAAGGCATGGTATGTAATCCTTTGATCCTTTTGTTTTTGCAACTCAAAGGGAAGTTTAACCCTACACGTTTTTGGAATGTTCTTAGTATGCCATGGTTGGTCATAATGGCAGGATGCATATTAGTTGGTCATAATGGCAGGATGCATATTAGTTGGTCATAATGGCAGGATGCATATTTTTAAGAGAGAAGTGCATATATCAACCCTCAACTCCTGGGTGGGTCTAATATACACCCCTCATCTATTATACTGTCTAAGATGCACCCTCCAACTATCAAAACCAGACAAATTACCCCCTGTCTCGCCTTGACCCTGGTTTTGGTCCAGTCTCAGCACATGTTGACCAGGTCAACTCGTCCAGTCAGCATGCCATGTCAGCAATGAAATGAATGTATAATGCATAAATCGATAATTTGAAAATATCCTAATCTGCTGGTCAAAAATTGGCAGCATTTTGGTGCCATTTGGTACCATTTGAGCATCATATGAACAAATAAAAAGGCTTGAACAGAACTTGGTCACACATACATATATATAGGTCTGAAACACACATACATAGGTCTCACATACATATAGATAGGTCTGATACACACAAAGGTATCACAAATAGGTCTGACACATAGGACTCAAGTTGGTAATCAAACACTTGGCTGTACTCTCCCTCTTTAGCCGCAAGCATTTTTCCAATGACAAGTGCTTTTGCTCTCTTGATTTTGGATATTGACACATTTGCAAACATTTTTTCCTTCACGGCTGACTTTAATTGCTGAATTGACCATTCTGGACTAGACATTATCAAACTCTCAAACTTTTCTGCAATCTGTCTACTTGTGACTAGTGCACTATCTTTCCTTTTTGGACAAGTGTGTTCCCCAGTAAATGAAGTAATCTGCTGACTTTCAAACTTTGATGTTTTCCTCAACAAACACACCCAAGGACAATGAGGCCATGTGCAGTTTGCCCTTACTCTGACTCCCTCATCTTTTAATAACTTGATTTCTTTTCTTTCCTTCAGTGCATAACGAATGATTGCATCTTTGAACTCTTTCTTCCCACTAAATGTCATACCCAAGCTAAACTTGATCACTTCTGCTTTACTATTAAACCTAGCATATTCAGGCTCGCGCTTGATAAGTTCACCATCACTGTCCTCGTCATAAGATTCATCCTCTTCGGCACTTGAGTCATCTTCATAATTGCCTTCAGGTTTAACAGTTTAACTACATTCAATGCTTCAAACTCATACTCAAGTGCAAGTTTTCCAGCTGCCATCTTCTTGCTCTTTTTGAATTTCTTGTAATCTTGCCTAATAGCATCTGCCTCATCGTCATCCGATGAACAATCTGGTGGCACAAAGTCACTATCATCGGAGCTGCTTTCTACATCAATTGGCTTTTCCTTTGCAGACTTCTTCTCATCATCAGTAGCTACATACTCCTCTTCAGCCCAATATTCTTCCTCACTAACTTCTTCATCTTGCACGGACGGATCCTCCAGATACACATCAGCCACACCTGCATCTGTTGTACATGCTGACAGTGTTTTGACAGACTTGTCCTCAGACAACATCAACAACGCATCAAAGAAATCCTTCCCAGGGAAGAGCCAGTGCAATTGTTGTCCGTCCACTGTGACATAATGCTCACTCAAACATTGTTGAATTCTCTGTAAGCTCAAGGTTGCTCGATCTAAAAAGGACATTGCTTCTTTGCCCCCCACATACTGGATTGTCTTCCCGTCATTGATAAATTCACCATTGAAATGAAAACGAACAGCAATATGATCTGCTGGATCCATAACCTATGATTGCAAAAAATAAACGAGATCAAATAACATTATTGCAGACGACCCAAATCATCCCTAGGTGAGGCCTTATGAACTATTCTGTGAATCTTTAAAAAAAAACTATTCTGTGAAAGGTGGGGGAATATTGCTCACCTAATTCTTCGCGTCTTCAACCTCGCATCAGTTGTGGGCTCTGCTTGGAGTTGGGGTAGGAGCTCTGCCCGTGGAGGGGATAACCGGTGGCGGCGGCGGCAGATCTGCCGGTGGCGGGAACAATACAGGCGGCGCTGGGGAGAGATCGGGGCGGCGGCGCTGGTCTTAGCGCCAGGCGTCTAAGTCACACGTGGCATGCTGGTCAAATGGTCAACATTGCTGACTGGACCAAAACCAGGGTTAAGGCGAGAGGGGGGGGGGGTAATTTGTCTGGTTTTGACAGTTAGAGGGTGCAACTTAGACGGTATAATAGATGAGGGGTGTATATTAGACCCACCAAAGAGTTGAGGGTTGATATATGGACACGGCGTTTCAGCGCCCGAGCCCAGCTGCTCCCGTTATCCTCGGCGTTGGCTGCGCTATGTGGATCCGTGAATGGTGGTTTGACTGTTGTGGTGTGGGCGCTAGAAAATGGCTCGCGAGCGGGAAATACGGTATGGCACAGTGCTGTACGGTGCGATCCCCAGACCGCTGCGCGGTGGACGTTTGAAATTTGGTGGGCGGCTCCGTCAGGGCGTGTATCTGTCCCGTGGCTCAAGCCGCTTTATGTGGAGATGAGCTGTGGCACGGAGTAGTTGTAGGACGTTAGGATTACTGCGAGAGGCACGTCATTTGGAACAGGACAACAACTCGAGAGGTACATCATTTGGAAGTAGCACCAAGATGCACATTTTGTTAATTGATCGTGCATGGGAGAAGTAGCCGTAAACAAACATGACTACGCCTCACCCAAATCTCTGCTCGCTTGGTAGCCTGGTGATTCGGTTCATGCGCACGCGTGATGTACTTGCACGGCTGCATGAGTATGATTCTCAGGTGTCTCATCACTCATCAGATAAACGTGGCAAACAGGTGGAACACAATCTGCTCTTTTCAGGAGTTTAGAAGTTTACCAAACAAAGCTACATCTGACACGACGATTACCAGGATTTTAACCGCAACAGACAGACCAACGGTTCATTCTTCAGCTTCTCATCAACCCTGAAACACAGTAATATCCAAGCCATAATTTCTACATATATACTTTCCCGGAAAAAAATAGTTCCTGCATTTTCGGATACAATCCTAGAATCCGATGTTCTTAAACCATCTTGTTCCACAGGGTAGCCTGGAAATACACATAGGTCGCTCAAAATTCTTCATGCCATGGATACACATAGGCGTTGTATGATTAGTACCATGTACTCTAAATAGTTTCAACTTTGGTTTACCGTTTCGAGTTGCGTCCGAATGAGCAGGGCAAAAGCATTATCATGGCATGGGTGGTAGAAGGCAAAAAAAGCTTGCGGCTGCTGCGAGTTAGCAGAGTACTTATCCTGGAACTCTGAAGAAATCCAACAGGCCGGCCTAGAGAAAAGGGAGGAGGCAAGATGTGAGTGCCAACGCATAAAACGATTAAACTAAATGACTGCGTGAGGGGAGAGTACTTAATCTGTAGTGAACGCACTAGTAGACTCTGGATCCTGGTTGCTTCCCTTTGCGAGCGATGGAATCATGGTGGTGACCGGGAGCAGCTCCTGTTGCTTGCTGCGTGGTCAGAGAAGATGAGTCGGACTGGAGAGCCGGTCCAGTAAGGCCTAGAAAAAACGAGGGGCCGTCTCGCGCTGTTCTGGACCGGAACGACTGCAACATTACCAGTCAGTATTTAAAGCGCGGGCCCAGGTTAGATTTCACCCCGGTATACATGATAAAATACGAGATACAACACAGATCTCGAGATGAATGGATGCACTTGATAACAGGACCATCTGAGCTCGGGCTGAGAAACTAATTTTCGGTTGATATATGCACTTCTCTCTATTTTTAATATACAAGTTACCCTACTGGAAACTATGACGTATCGGTTGAACTTTTCCTTCTTCTCTTCTAGGGTGCTGCTCACCAGAATCCTGATGAACTGGTGCCTGAGCCAGAAATTTGCGAGCCCACGGTAAAGGAGGCTGCTGCAGAACACGGTAGGCGTCAAGTGTCGTGCATCATAATCTTTGGTCACTAATTTTTGGTATATTCACGTCGCTTGCATTAAATGATGAGTTGAGTCACCTAATCAACATTGGTGCATTTCTGCAGCACATGGCCGACATGTACCAGATGAAGGGCTTCCCCAGACGAAGGCTTCAATAGTAAGCTCTTTCGCTGCTTGTCTTGACTTATGTTTGCTTGGTTAATACTACCAAATACTGTGATGCAGCGCGAAATCGTAGATGCAGCTGACAGATTCTACCAGGGTCATTTATAATAATGCTGTCATACCACACGTATTTTGTCTCTACAGTTGCATTTCCTGATTTGGTTGTCTTGCTTATGCCAAGGCTCCAACCAAGGACTGCCGGGCAGAAGGAACCGCGGATGACCAGAAGGAGAACCTTTGCCAGGAAGAAGCAAATGAGGACCTTTGCGCTTCGAAGCCTCGCGAAAACACGAAGAAGACGTCAAGGTGAGCGAGCGTACTTATGGAAGGCGTCACCTAAATGCAAAAACCAGCTTGACAAGTAATTAATATCCATAATATAGTTGACACAAATAACCTGTGGTTTGGTTTGGTGAAGCAGGAGGAGGCTGCTGCCTGTGTCGGCCATGATGCTCAAGGAGTTCACCGGCCCTGCCATTGGTTTGGTATGCACGCACGCACGCGTGCACGCTCCCCCTTGTCTGCGGGAAGCGTTTGGTTTTGGACCGATTGATTCTAACCTAACTGACTGGTGCAATGGCTGTTACTGCAGGACGGAGGAGGCGCCAAGGCATCGTCGGGCGAGCAGTCGGCGATGGCTGCTGGGCGATCGGACGCACTCATCCGGCTCCTCAAAGCAAAAGCCCCGCCCATGAGGCATCGCCGGGGCTAGGAAGAACACCCGCCCACTCAATTAGATAAAATTCAGACCGTCAAATCATCTTGGTTTGGTGTAGTTATTAGTAATTCTCCACGGTGGGTTGCTTCTGTAGGATCTTCACCAAGTCCAGTTGACAATTAAACTTTTGGTGACACATGGAAATTTATCTTTCTAAGAAGCGCTCTCATCATCATGCGTGCATTCATATAGTTTGGGATGTTTTATCGGTACTGAGGAACTATATAGTGAAAAGAAGATGGCATCTGAGCCGTAGTCGGCACTTTATTCCATTTTTTTAAAGCAAATGCACCCATAAGTTTAAACGATATTCTCCATTTTTTTTGTGGACAAACATCTTGATTTTCCTTTTTGTTAGTGGCAAAACGAGAGAAAAACACGATTATTCACTGCTTGGTATTTTAAATAACAATGTTAGACTGTTATTTTTGGTACAAGCAACATTCAGTTTTTTGGTGAATTCTACTCTCTCTGTACCGAAATATTTGTAGTTGGGGGAACTTGTACTAGTTTCCCCCAACTACAAGTATTTCGGTAGAGATGGAGTAACATGTACTCCCTCCGCTCCAAATTACTCGTCGTGGTTTTAGTTTAAATGTAAACTAAAACCACGACGAGTAATTTGGAACGGAGGGAGTATTAAGTACCTATGTTTTGGATTTTTTTTAGATGGAGCTTTGGAGCCGTGTAAATCCTCACTCTTAGAGCAACTCTAGCAGATAGCCTCTCAGGTTTTTCATGTTTTCTTATTTAATTATAGTATTTTTTATATGAAAACTTTTAAATATAGGATGAACTTTTTCCTAACTGCGCAATAACTTTTTTAAATATGCGATGACATTTCTAAAGGACAATAAACATTTTAAATATATATTAAACATTTTGAAATACTTGATGAACTTTTTAAAATACACAACAAACACGTTTAAAATACATGGTGGACTTTTTTTTTCTCAAATACATATTTTCCTTTGGAATATGCGAACATTTTTTTAAAAAACACACATTTTCAATACACAATAAATATTTTTA
>NC_041385.1:466722207-466722937 GCF_002162155.2 Triticum dicoccoides | reverse complement strand
TATGATGAAAAATTGCTTAAAACATGATAATTTCTAAAATAGAAAAGGAAAATTTATAAAACACATGATAAAAATTCTTTTAATTGCACGATGAACATTTTTTAAATACACGAAGAGTTTTTTTAAAGCCATGTTTTTCCAAGAAATGCGAACACTCTTAAAAATTACAAGAACGATTTTTCACTTACATGGACAAAACATGCACTACTTCATTTTTTGGCGTAGTTATATAAAATTAGTAAAATACAAATATTTTTATAAATAGGTTCTTAATTTGATAAAATGTTGGATTTCAAGTGAACATACACGTAAACTTCTTTTTTAAGTGTGATGTACAAGTAGCAACCTTTCTTTTTGAGAATTCGTACAAATAGATATTTTTTGTGAGTAAATTGCAAGTAGCAAGTAGCAACACAACGCTATTAAAACCAGCTGCGGCCCAATTCGCTAGGCCACACCATGCGCACGCTCCTGGGCCTGGACTTTCTCTGTTTTTTTTGGAGAAACGGGCCTGTACTTGCTAAGTCCCAGGTGCGTGCGCGTTGGTTCATTTAGCGGAAATCTCCACCTCAAAAAACATATTTAGCGGAAATCTGTTCCTAAAAAAAAAGCGGAAATCTGATGTCTCAATTTTTTTTAGCGGAAATCTGAACCCCTCAATAAATAAATAAATAGTGAAAATCTGAATGAAAATCACGTGGCATAGCTGGTTCGAGAATCTTTTGCCCCT
>NC_041385.1:466709186-466722057 GCF_002162155.2 Triticum dicoccoides | reverse complement strand
ATATTAAATGTTAAATTTGAATATTCATGTGTTATTAATAATTACCTCATGCTCAACAAATGTACGTGTGCACATATATTATTTAAAAGAAACATAAACAAGGCTCCATTCCACGCTGTTAGTTATGGAAATTTGTGGTACATAAATAATAACCTCATGGTACATGAGCATTCATGCACGAATATTGGTGTGCACAAAAAATAAATATATGGAGGTTAGCAATAAAATATCTTACAAAAAAAGTTCCTGTATTTTTAAAATATTCACCTCTTATTTATTAAATAATATTTTACTAAATATTCTGAATATTCATTGGTGTATAATTTCACTCGTGGCTTATGTTCATAATTTTATATAATGTCAACATAATACAGGATTCACTATTCATATAAGCATTTTAAATTACAAATATTGTTTAGTTATATAAACAATATGATTGTTTTAATAATAATAGGTGAATGTTTTTAAAAGTACATGGACTTAAGCATCTATAACACATGAATTGTTGAACTCTATTTGTATTACTGTCATTGTAATGTACATATTTTTTTATGTTTTTGATAGAAAAGAACATGTGCTAAATGGGCCGCACTTATTGCAGCCCATTAGTCATAGCTAGTATTATTCTAGTAATCCAGTTTCAATGGGCCCCATGCCACGTCAGCTATACACATGGTGCCACGTCGGCACACTTTACGTATACATATGGGATTAACAACGTATTTGAGTTTTATGACCCATTCGGTGTATTTTTCAAGTTCAGGCACTAAACTGAACATTTCTGCCAAGTTCAAAGCATCACTAGCGTATTTACCTCTCATATAAGAGCATCTACAGCCGGACTCAGCAAATCCGGCTTCTCAAACGCCCGCGGATGCGGGCACTCCCTATATGCGCGTCTCCACACGCACGTATCCCATATTCCGTCCCCTATATTCATACTAAACCATGCAACATTGATAAAAACTACGTAGATCATGAGCGGACATACAATGCACAATCGGTTCATCAAAAGATCACAGCTGGATCATCGAAAGATAGCCAAAGTTCACATAATACGGCGGACAAGTTCAGACTACAACTACTAGTCAAAGGCACGTGCTTTGCACGTGTGCGTTCTTAATTAAAAACATCATACATGAAGAAAATTTTAAATATAGACGATGCACTTTGACAAACCTCTTGCCAACTTACAATGTTCGTGAGCAAATTTGATTTTCTTATATTTTCAAAACATGTATAGAGTAATTTTGGTTAACACTTACTTCATCTGTAAATTAATATAAAAGCATTTAAATCGCTAAAGTAGTGATCTAAACGCTCTTAAATTAGTTTATGGAGGTTCCTGGAAAGAGAGAGAGAGAGAGAGACAAACTTGAAGTAAATATTCTCAAAATGGTAAGTTACATCATGGGATTAAAGTTTGTTCAAGAAATAATCATCTCCGTGCATTCTACATCACTTGGATGTACATGGAATGTAATGCATTCTACCTTGCATAATATTTATTGTCAACAAAAAAAAATAGATATGTGTCGGTCCATATATACTTTTTTAGTAGTCTATATCCGTCCATATACAGTCCTAAAATTCATGGAAAAAACGTGAGAATAGCCTGTTCCACTTGACCATCTGTTTTTTCCCAATTATTTTTACTTTTTTTTATTTTTTAACAAATTTGTTTTCTATTTGAGGGGAGATCGTTGGACCTTCTGCAGGCTAAAATATGGATTTGGGCTGGCATTCGGCCAGACGGGCCTTGAAGCTTGCCACCACTGGGCTAGCTGTATGGAGCCCCACTCAAAAAACGCCAACCAGGTCCATGATCCGAGTTAAATGATCCGAGTTTGTCTCAAAAAAAAAAATGATCCGAGTTGTATCCCACACAATGTGGTCTTTGAGTAATAAAATTTGGCTTTCCCCTAAAAAAAAAGGTCCTCCTGCCTCTGGCTGTCGAGCGGAGTTCATGTCCAGCGGAGCGCCGCCGCGCCGCCGCACCTTCTCCCGTCCCCGCCGACCCGCCGAACGCCGACCCTAGGACTCCCATGGGTCAGACTCGGCGGGGTATGTTTTGCAATCGACTCTAGTTCCGCGGAGTGCGGCTGACTGACCGTGCCTGCCGTAAATTGTTAGGATCTCCGCATGCATCTGGACGTTTAGTGTTTTTTTAAATTTATAGTAAAATGCATTATGCGTCATTAAACTTGCTCTTTTAGGATAAAAAAATTTAGTGAAAAAAATACTTGTTGATGATAGTCACTTTGGTCACTGTACATACAGAAATTGATGGTTCCAGTAATTGTACTTGATGTGAGAGCGTTCACTTCCACAGTGTCGTCCCTCCTGTGTCGGCCCGGGGGCTGAAACCCTACCCCGCTGCCAACCCTCTACTCATCGGCCTTGCTGCTGCCGCGCCATCGGCGGCTTCGGCCACGGTGGTGGCCGACCCGCTCCCAAGGGGACGGGGGTCATCTGGCCGTTTCCAGCGCGTACGACCGAGATTAGGAAGATATATGGGTGGCGGTCCTGGTGCAATCTGCGTTGGCGGCGGCCAGCCGTGGCCATGAGACTGGCGTGGTGGTTGGATGTGGTGACGGGGGCCCTGCATCTCGGCGTCTTCTTCCCGTGGTGGACGGATCTGGGAGCTCTGATGATGACTCATCCTCGCCGCTCCTGACGACACTCCGGCCTCACGGTCACGCCGTTGTGGAGACTGGTGAGGGAGGGGGCCAGCGAGCTATAGCCCGGTGTGGTTGCGCCGCGCTCGCTCTAGGCATGTGCGTTCCCAGGTGGCTTGCGGTGGGGCGCGATGTGCTTCTGCTGCAGGCATGGTGCTGGGAGTAATGCCTGGTGCTATTCTTGATGCTTATCTAAGTGGTGCAAGGCGCATCGAGGGTGGACTAAGGGGGGCTACCGATCCAAACCCCGGTGGATGGATGGGTGCTGGGCGTGGTGGGTGGGCCAGCCGGACCCGAGTGTTGGGGAAGGTGAAGCTACTAGTGAAAGCTTGTGGTTCGACTCTGGTCGGTACTGTCCACGGCGACGCCCATGGGTGCCGCTACCTTGCTGAAGGCGTCATGAGGAGCAATTCCGCCTCCCCTTCCTAATGCTTGGGGGTAAGCCTTGATCTGGGTCTTCCCGGATCGGACAATGGCGGCACACCATGTCGTGTTTCCTCTCGAGGTCATTGTTTTAGAGTAGACTCTAGTTGTGGAGAGTAATGGCTGTCATGGTGGTGCTGGTTGCTTCGTTCTTCTCCTGTGGTGTTGCTGTTCTCTCCCAGCAAGGTTGGTGGCATGGTCTTAGTGTGAGAGCTTCTAAGGAGGGTGGAGAATCCCTTTCGAAGCCAGCTAATGGCGAGTGTGCAGGCCTATGAAGCTTTCTGGGTGTGGACTCGGCTCAGTGATGCCTTCCGACATGTTGCTCTTCGGTTGCGATGTAGCCTCAGTGGAGTGCAGCACTTCCTCAGGGTGTGGACTCGGCTACATGTTGCTCTTCGGTTGCGCTGGTAGCCTTGAGGTGTCATGGTTTGGTCTCAGTAGATTGGAGCTTTTTTAGGGGCAGCAGATTCCAAATAGGAGCTTTTCGTCAGCAATGGTGGTGCTTATCGTGCATTGTGCCTCTCGTTGGTTGGTTGACAAAGGAAGTTGAAGGCCCGCCCCAAGTAGATAGTATCGTTAAGTCTTAGTTTGTCGACCTTTGCTTCTTCTTTTGTTGTTGTTCCCTCTTCTTTATTTTGTTCCCTCTGTAATCATCTTCTCTTTGTAATCTCCTGGCTTTGCTAGTTCTTCTTAATGAATGAAACATAGTGTTGGCTACTTTTTGTCAAAAAATGTGTATTTGTTGTCAAGGACCCATACGGTCACTGGATCAGATTTTGTTATGTGTTTTGCACACTTTTTGACCGGTCCACGCGTCCACGTAGGAGCTGGGTGCGGTTGGCCCACTTGCATGTGAGTTTTTTTGTTGTTGCAAAAAATCCTTCACTACATCACCTTGGGAAATTTCATTCCCCACTAATCAATTAGGCAAAATCTCTAGCCCTCGCCCAAATCCCCATTGCTCGACGCCCTCACCAATGTCAAGCCTCATCTTCACAACCCTCCTCGGAGGGTGCATCTCTCTTCACTAACATGCGCTCTTCGAGTTGCTGCCGCTTTGCTCACTCCCGGTGCGGCCCCTTGACCTCTCTGATCTACTGCCTAGGCTGGGGGTGACCGTTGAAGCGCTACATCCAGGCACCGACGTCCATGATGGTTGGGTGTTCTATAGATGCCCCAATCATGTTGTGAGTGCATCTCTTATTCACATTGCTTGTTCTTTGCAAAGAATCTTGGATCTGCACGATTATGTAGGGTTGTTCTTTGCAAATCTTGAGTCTAATACACAACATTTTCTTGCAAAATGACAACACAGTTTCAAGTTTTGGCACTGGGAGTCTGATTATGTGGTATATCAGGTTGAGCACAACATTTTCAGACGAAATGTTGTGGGCTAGAGTGAGGACGGGAGGGAGAATCTGGAGCATGTAAACAAAGCTGGTGTAGTGGGGAAGAGCAATAGGAAGCAATGGAGAGTTTGGGAGGATGAACAACAATGCTAGCTCATGGTTAGATCTAGGAAGAGAGCTTTTCTTCTTATGATGATTGTAGTGTCTACAAGGTTCATTATGTGTGTCTAGTTGTGATGCTACTCAAGAAGAAATGAAGCGAGATAGTAGTGTAGTATGGAGCATGGTAGTAGTTGACGTTAAGTTTGATACTGACAGACCCTACTATTGTGTCTGTTCCATAGTATCCATAAAGATACTGTAAGGCTAGGGGCTCACCACCTAGACAAGCATCCTCTCAGAAGTGTGTAGTATGACCTTCTTGTTGGGGAACGTAGCATGCAATTTCAAAAAAAATCCTACGCTCACGCAAGATCTATCTAGGAGATGCATAGCAATGAGGGGGAGAGAGTGTGTCTATGTACCCTCATAGACCGTAAGCCGAAGCTTTGACAACGTGGTTGATGTAGTCGAACTTCTTCTAGCTCCGACCGATCATGTACCGAACATAGGGCACCTCCGAGTTCTGCACATGTTCAGCTCGGTGACGTCCCTCACCTTATTAATCCAGCAAGGTGTCGAGGTAGTAGATGAGTTCCGTCAGCACAATGGCATGGTGACGGTGATGGTGAAGTGATCCGCGCAGGGCTTCGCCGAAGCACCGCGAGAATATGACCGGGGGTGTAAACTATGGAGGGGGGCGCTGCACACGGCTAACAATTGATGTTGTGTGTTCTAGGCGCCTCCTCCCCACATATATATAGGTGGGAGGGGAGGAGAGGTAGCCAGGGGGCACCCCAAGTAGGATCCGAATCCTACTTGGGGTTTCCCCAAGTGGCGCCCCCCTTTCCTTTTTTCACCAGAGAAGAAAGGGAAGGGGGAAGAGAGAAAGGAAGGGGGGCCGAACCCCCTTTTTCTTTCTCCAATTTGGCCACATGCCTAAGGAGGGGCACGCCACCCCTTGTGGGCTAGTGTGTGATGTCTACTACACAACCTTCTTCTTGTAGACGTTGTTGGGCCTCCAAGTGCAGAGGTTTGTAGGACAGTAGCAAATTTCCCTCAAGTGGATGACCTAAGGTTTATCAATCCGTGGGAGGCGTAGGATGAAGATGGTCTCTCTCAAACAACCCTGCAACCAAATAACAAAGAGTCTCTTGTGTCCCCAACACACCCAGTACAATAGTAAATTGTATAGGTGCACTAGTTCGGCGAAGAGATGGTGATACAAGTGCAATATGGATGGTAGATATAGGTTTTTGTAATCTGAAAATATGAAAACATCAAGGTAACTAGTGATAAAAGTGAGCGTAAACAGTATTGCAATGCTAGGAAACAAGGCCTAAGGTTCATACTTTCACTAGTGCAAGTTCTCTCAACAATAATAACATAGATAGATCATATAACAATCCCTCAACATGCAACAAAGAGTCACTCCAAAGCCACTAATAGCGGAGAACAAACGAAGAGATTATGGTAGGGTATGCAACCACCTCAAAGTTATTCTTTCGGATTGATCTATTCAAGAGTTTGTACTAGAATAACACCTTAAGACACAAATCAACCAAAACCCTAATGTCACCTAGATACTCCATTGTCACCTCAAGTATCTGTGGGCATGATTATACGATATGCATCACACAATCTCAGATTCATCTATTCAACCAACACAAAGTACTTCAAAGAGTGCCCCAAAGTTTCTACCAGAGAGTCAAGACGAAAACGTGTGCCAACCCCTATGCATAGGTTCATGGGCGGAACCCGCAAGTTGATCACCAAAACATACATCAAGTGGCACGTGATATCCCATTGTCACCACAGATAAACACAGCAAGACATACATCAAGTGTTCTCAAATCATTAAAGACTCAATCCGATAAGATAACTTCAAGAGGAAAACTCAATTCATCACAAGAGAGTAGAGGGGGGAGAAACATCATAAGATCCAACTATAATAGCAAAGCTCGCGATACATCAAGATCGTGCCATAGAGAGAACACGAGAGAGAGAGAGAGATCAAACACATAGCTACTGGTACATACCCTCAGCCCCGAGGGTGAACTACTCCCTCCTCGTCATGGAGAGCACCGGGATGATGAAGATAGCCACTGGTGATGGGTTCCCCCTCCGGCAGGGTGCCGGAACGGGCTTCCGAGAGGTTTTTGGTGGCTACAGAGGCTTGCGGCGGCGGAACTCCCGATCTATCTTCTGTTTCGATGTTTTTAGGGTACGTAGGCTTATATAGGCGAAAGAAGTCGGTCGGGGGAGCCTCGAGGGGCCCACAAGAGTGGGAGGCGCGCCCAAAGGGGGTGGGCGTGCCCCCCTATCTTGTGGCTTCCTTGATGCTTCTCCGGCTTGCACTCCAAGTTTCCTGGGTCACGTTCGTTCCAAAAATCACGCTGCCGAAGGTTTCATTCCGTTTGGACTCCGTTTGATATTCCTTTTCTTCGAAATACTGAAACAGACAATAAAACAGCAATATGGGCTGGGCCTCCGGTTAATAGGTTAGTCCCAAAAGTAATACAAAAGTGTATAATAAAGCCCGTAATCATTCAAAACAGATAATAAAATAGCATGAATGCTTCATAAATTATAGATACGTTGGAGACGTATCAGCATCCCCAAGCTTAATTCCTGCTCGTCCTCGAGTAGGTAAATGACAAATAAAGAATTTATGAAGTGTGAATGCTAGAAGGTGCACAAGTTTGATCAATGATAATTTCAATCACCTTTTCTAGCATGATTATAAGTCATAACAGTAGTTCATCTCATAAAACTTCTCACGATCAAGTAACAAGCTATTCACATGTTAAAGCATACACCATAAACTTTCTTGAAAACTAGCAAACTTCATACTTAGTCATCAAACAATTACAATTCATCTTATTTTCAGGAATAGCAAACTCCACATACTCAACTATCATATAGTCTTCTACAATTGCTAACACTCACGCAATACTAATGGTTATGGAGTTTTAATCGGACACTGAGAAAGATAGGGGCTTATAGTGTTGCCTCCCAACGTTTTCACCTTTGGGTGATGTCAACAATAATAGTTCATGCTAACTTACATCCAATTGGATATATATATCAGGATCTTTCCAACACGAGGTTCTTGCCAAAGGATAAAATGAAAAAGGGAAAGGTGAGGATCACCATGACTCTTGCATAAAGTAAAAGATAGGCCCTTCGCAGAGGGAAGTAGAGGTTGTCATGCGCTTTTATGGTTGGATGCACAAAATCTTAATGCAAAAGAACGCCACTTTATATTGCCACTTGTATATGGACCTTTATTATGCAGTCCATCGCTTTTATTGCTTCCATAAAAAGATCGTATGAAGATTATTTTCTTCACACTAATAAATCATACATATTTAGAGAGCAATTTTTATTGCTTGCACCGATGACAACTTACTTGAAGGATCTTACTCAATCCATAGGTAGGTACTGTGGACTCTCATGGCAAAACTTGGTTTAAGGATATTTGGAAGCACAAGTAGTATCTCTACTTGGTGCAAGGAATTTGGCTAGCATGAGGGGGAAAGGCAAGCTCAACATGTTTGAATGATCCATGACAATATACTTTAACTAAGATGTGCGAAAACATAACCCATTACGTTGTCTTCCTTGTCCAACATCAACTCTTGAGCATGTCATACTTAATGAGTGCTCACAATTATAAAAGATGTATAGGATAATATATTTATATGTGAAATCTCTCTTCCTTCAATATTCTTTCATGAATTGTTCAAATGACCAATACAATGCTTGCTAACCTTCAATAAATTTACAACCTCTACTTCTTAGATGTGAAGTCATTACTCCTAGCGGGATAAGCAAATGAGACATATATAATTTCAGATTTATGACATTCAACTCATTCAACCATTTACTCATAGGATATAAGTGAAGCACACGAGTAAATGACAAACTACTCCAACAAGATATAAGTGAAGATCAATGAGTAGCTAAGTAATTATGTAACTATGTGAAGACTCTCTCTCATTTAAGAATTTTCAGATCTTGGTATTGTATTCAAACAGCAAGCAAAACAAAATAAAATGACATTGCAAGGATAGCACAACTCATGTGAAGAAGCAAAAACTTAGGCTCAATCGATACTAACCGATAGTTGTTGAAGAAGAAAGGTGGGATGCCTACCAGGGCACCCCCAAGCTTAGATGCTTGAGTGAAAGGATCGATATAGTTAACTAGAGGGGGTGGGTGGGGTGAATAGGCAACTAACAATTTTTAGCTTTTCTTTACCAAATTAAACTTTGCATCAAAGTAGGTTGTCTAGATATGCAACTAGGTGAACAACCTATATGACGCAACAACAACAAGCACACAAGCAAGCAAGGGATATAACACAAGTAAGCTTGCAAAAGTAAAGGCGCGAGATAACCAAGAGTGGAGCCGGTGGATACGAGATGTGTTACCGAAGTTCCTTCCTTTTAAGGGGAAGTACGTCTCCGTTAGAGCGGTGTGGAGGCACAATGCTCCCCAAGAAGCCACTAGGGCCACCGTATTCTCCTCACACCCTCACACAATGCGAGATGCCGTGATTACACTATTGGTACCCTTGAAGGCGGCGACCGAATCGAACCTTTACAAACAAGGTTGGGGCAATCTCCACAACTTAATTGGAGGCTCCCAACGACATCACGAAGCTTCACCACAATGGACTATGGCTCCGAGGTGACCTCAACCGTCTAGGGTGCTCAAACACCCAAGAGTAACAAGATCCGCTAGGGATTAGTGGGGGGATCAAATTTCTCTTGGTGGAAGTGTAGATCGGGGCCTTCTCAACCAATCCCGAGCAAATCAACAAGTTTGATTGGCTAGGAAGAGAGATCGGGCGAAAATGGAGCTTGGAGCAACAATGGAGCTTGGGGATGGAAGAGGTAAGTCTTCTTGGAGAAGAAGACCCACTTATATAGTGAGGGGACAATTCCAACCGTTACCCACCACTCAGCCCGCGACCCGCGATACTACCTCGCCACAGGAGCGGTACTACTGCACGGGCCTGCGGTACTACCGCGGCGGACCGCGGTACTACCGTGGGCGCGGCAGAGCCTGGACTTGAACAGAAGAGCACAGACAGGGCACGGTACTACCATGACCCTGTGTGGTACTACCGCAGGGCAGCCACAGTCCAGGCACGGTAGGCACAGATGTAAAAAATTACATCCGTGACTACCTCCGCTGAGATTTTATCGATGCAAAAATCTGACACAGTACTACCATGAACTAGGGGTGCGGTACTACCGTGAATGGTGCGGATGTAAAAAATTACATCCGCCCCTACCTCTGCTTCTGCTGCTGCACCTGGCCAGGCGACACGGTACTACCGCGCCGCAGCACGGTACTACCGCGTAGGGCACGGATGTAAAAAATTACATCCGCCCCTACTACCGCTTGAGCAGCGGCGCCAGGCCAGAACTCACGGTACTACCGCTTGGGAGGAGTGGTACTACCGTGGAAGCCCATGGTACTACCGTGCCGGAGCCCAGTACTACCGCTGGCTCCTGCAGTAGTACCGCTCAGAGGAGTAGTACTACCTCCAACCTGAGAAGAGCAACTCGGAGTCCTTCATTTTGCAGAGACAAGGTGAGACGGAGGAGAACTCCAAAGAGCCAAAGGAAAGGCGGTGCAACAGGGACGTGTACGTGAGATTCCACCCAAACCTTTCCAAAGCGGACCCCCTCTTAATAGTACGACTTTCCTACGACTCAACTCCACCGAAAAGAACCATAGAGAAACACCGTCTTCAATAATCTTTGAGGGGCAACAAATCGTCTTGTGTTTAGTCATGGTATATCTGAAAAGCTCAGTACACACGATTAGTCCGCAAAAGCATTGTCATCAATCACCAAAACTACTAAGGGACAAGAATGCCCTTACAATCTCCCCCTTTTTGGTGGATTGATGACAATACAGGATTTGCACAAAGGGAAAGAATATAGCACAAGCAAACCCCACATCTCTAGAATATAGACGAGCTCCCCCTAGATTCGTGCTAGATAGTAAAGTGCTTTGGACTGCACGGCACGAATACTAGGATCACCACTCCCCCTATATTTTAGAGACAAAGCATATCTTGCAAAGATAAGGCTAACACTAAACAAGATAGTAAATATGAGCATAACATAAATAGCACGATATATCATAAGCTCAATAAGGTAATAAGGTACAATAGAGTGCATATGTCTTACACCATATGATAAACTTAGTCTCACGAGCACAACCAAACCAAAGCAAACAAGTTCAACAGACGGAAAGCAAAGCAAACGGCGAAGCACACAACACACGACACGCAAATCCTACACTCTCTCCCCCTTTGGCATCGAGACACCAAAAAGGCAGAGAGGGCACCTACAACAAAGGTGGTATCTCAGGCGGAAAACGACTCCTCGTCGCCAGACTCCGCAGCAGGAATGTACTCCTCCTCAGAATCGGTCCACTTCTAGCCCTGCTTAGCCATCTAGGCAGCCTCGGGGGTGATGTGCCTCTCAGAGCCGCTGGCCACGTCCTCGCGGCATGCCCTCAAAATCCTGTTGTCGCGACGGTGACCCACCTTCTGAGCAACATGGGCCTTGTACTGACTCTGGACCTGCATGCAGAAAAAGCCTCTTCATCTTGATCTTCAGCTTCTTCGCCCAAGAGGGCTCAACAGAGGGAGTAGTGAAAGCAGAATAGTCCTCAGCAGCTTCTTCCTCCTCAATCTCCTCCTCATCCACAGCCATCCTGGTAGCCTCAGCAGAAGTGGTGGTGTTAGCCCATTGGGGCTTGATGCGGAGCCTGATGGGCTCATGACGAATCCAACCAGGAGCTTCAAACTCATCATTGGGAAAGTGCTTCTCCCAAGTCTTGGAGATCAGGTGAAACAGGTAAGGCCCATAGATGGGGACCTTATGGCTGAACACGGCGAACTGAAGCTCACACCACATGATATGTGAGACATCAAGTGGCTGAGTCTGAGCCTGACGGGCCTCCTCACAAAGGAGCATCATGTCAACGAGGTAAGCATGCACCTGGCCCATGTCACAAATGCGTGCGAAGAGGGTGTTCCGGAAGAGGCGATGCATGATGTCTGACAACCCACAAGTATAGGGGATCGCAACAGTTTTCGATAAGTAAGAGTGTCGAACCCAACGAGGAGCTAAAGGTAGAATAAATATTCCCTCAAGTTCTATCAACCACCGATACAACTCTACGCACGCTTGACGTTCGCTTTACCTAGAACAAGTATGAAACTAGAAGTACTTTGTAGGTATTTTCGGATAGGCTTGCAAGAAAGTAAAGAACACGTAAATAAAACTAGGAGCTGCTAAGGTAAAGACACAACTAAAGTAAATATAGCGAGTATGGAAAAGTGGTGATAGGAGTTGTGAAATTGTCCCTAGGCAACTGACTATGTTACTAGACCGGTAATCACTATTGCAATTCTATTTGAGGGAGAGGCATAAGCTAACATACTTTCTCTACTTGGATCATATGCACTTATGATTGGAACTCTAGCAAGCATCTACAACTACTAAAGATTCATTAAGGTAAAACCCAACCATAGCATTAAAGTATCAAGTCCCCTTTATCCCATACGTAAACAACCTACTTATTCGGGTTTGTGTTTCCGTCACTCACGCAACCCACTATAAGCAAACCATAAACATATTGCAAACCGTACAGCGGGAATCCCTCACACTTGCGCGACACGGAGGGCACAATAGGACAACACCAATAAAATACGCAACTCAAACCAATCATAGCAATTCATCAATCACCGATAGGACAATAGAAATCTACTCAGACATCATAGGATGGCAACACATCATTGGACAATAATATGAAGCATAAAGCACCATGTTCAAGTAGAGGGTACAACGGGTTGCGGGAGGGTGGACCGCTGTAGATAGAGGGGGGAAGGTGATGGATATGTTGGTGAAGATGGCGGAGGTGTTGGTGAAGATAAGCGGTGATGATGATGGCCCCCGACGGCGTTCCGGCGCCACCGGAAGCAAGGGGGAGAGAGCCCCCCTTCTTCTTCTTCTTCCTTGACCTCCTCCCTAGATGGGAGGAGGGTTTCCCCTCTGTTCCTTGGCTCCCATGGCTTGGGAGGGGCGAGAGCCCCTCCGAGATTGGATCTATCTCTCTGTTTCTGTGTTCTCTGCGTTGGCTTCTGGCTCTGTTTCACCATTTCGCGTATATATGGAGATCCGTAACTCCGATTGGCCTGAAACCTTTTCCGTGATTTTTTTCCGAATATTATCTTTCTTGCGGCAAAAGAAGAGCATCAACCGCCTTACGGTGGGCTCACGAGGGTAG
>NC_041385.1:466697250-466708972 GCF_002162155.2 Triticum dicoccoides | reverse complement strand
GCCCCATTGCCTCGTGACCACCTCGGGCACCGTCTCACGTGGATTTTTCTTCTAGAATTTTGCATATTTTCCAAAAATAATCTCCGTCTGTTTTTATCCCATTTGGATTCCGTTTGACATGGATATTCTGCGAAACATAAAACATGCAACAGACAGGAACTGACACTGGGCACTGGATCAATAAGTTAGTCCCAAAAATAATATAAAAAGTTGCGAAAAAGTATATGAAAGTGAATAATATTGGCATCGAACAATCAAAAATTATATATACGACGGAGACGTATCAGCATCCCCAAGCTTAATTCCTGCTCGTCCTCGAGTAGGTAAATGATAAAAAAGAATAATTTTTGATGTGGAATGCTACCTAGCATAATCTTGATCATATGTCTAATCATGGCATGAATATTAAGACACGAGTGATTCAAAGCAATAGTCTATCATTTGACATAAAAACAATAATACTTTAAGCGTACCAATAAAGCAATCATGTCTTTTTCAAAACAACAAGGCAAAAGCAAGCTTATCCCTACAAAATCATACAGTTTGGCCATGCTTCATTTTCGTCACACAAAATGCCCCCATCATGCACAACCCCGATGACGAGCCGAGCAACTGGTTCATACTTTTTAACGCGCTTCAGCTTTTTCAACCCTCACGCAAGCCATGGATATAGCACTATAGGTGGAATAGAATATAATGATGGAGGTTATGTGGAGAAGACAAAAAAGGAGAAAGTCTCACATCAACTAGGCGTATCAACGGGCTATGGAGATGCCCATTAATAGATATCAATGTGAGGAGTAGGGACTGCCATGCAACGGATGCACTAAGAGCTATAAGTGTATGAAAGCTCAACAAAAGAAACTAAGTGGGTGTGCATCTAACTTGCTTGCTCATGAAGACCTAGGGCATTTGAGGAAGCCCATCGTTGGAATATACAAGCCAAGTTCTATAATGAAAATTCCCACTAGTATATGAAAGTGACAACATAGGAGACAATCTATATGAAGAACATGGTGCTACTTTGAAGCACAAGATATGAGACTCACTACATGAAGAACATGGTGCTACTTTGAAGCACAAGTGTGGAAAAAGAGATAGTAACATTGCCCTTTTTATTTTTTTATTTTTTTGGGCCTTTCTTTTTTTCTTTTGGCCTTTTTTTTGGGCCTTTCTTTTTTTGGCCTTTCTCTTTTTTTGTGGGGCAATGCTCTATAATGATGATCATCACACTTTTATTTACTTACAACTCGATATTACAACTCGATACTGGAACAAAGATATGACTCTATATGAATGCCTCCGGCGGTGTACCGGGATGTGCAATGATCTAGCGTAGCAATGACATCAAAAAATGGACAAGCCATGAAAATATCATGCTAGCTATCTTACGATCATGCAAAGCAATATGACAATGAATGCTCAAGTCATGTATATGATGATGATGGAAGTTGCATGGCAATATATCTCGGAATGGCTATGGAAATGCCATAATAGGTAGGTATGGTGGCTGTTTTAAGGAAGATATAATGAGGCTTATGTGTGACAGAGCGTATCGTATCACGGGGTTTGGATGCACCGGCGAAGTTTGCACCAACTCTCGAGGTGAGAAAGGGCAATGCACGGTACCGAAGAGGCTAGCAATGATGGAAGGGTGAGAGTGCGTATAATCCATGGACTCACATTAGTCATAAAGAATTCATATACTTATTGCAAAAGTTTATTAGCCCTCGAAGCAAAGTACTACTACGCATGCCCCTAGGGGGATAGATTGGTAGGAAAAGACCATGGCTCGTCCCCGACTGCCACTCATAAGGAAGACAATCAAAGAAACACCCCATGCTTCAAATTTGTCACACAATGGTTACCATACGTGCATGCTACGGGACTTGCAAACCTCAACACAAGTGTCTCTACAATCCACAACCACCCATTAGCATAACTCTAATATCACCATCTTTATATCGCAAAACTATTGCAAGGAATCAAACATATCATATTCAGCGATCTACAAGTTTATGTAGGATTTTATGACTAACCATGTGAATGACCAGTTCCTGTCATCTCTCTAAATAGATATAAGTGAAGCAAGAGAGTTTAATTCTTTCTACAAAAGATATGCCCATGCTCTAACAAATATAAGTGAAGAAAAAGAGCATTCTACAAATGGCGGTTGTCTATGTAAAGAGAAACAGGCAATCCAAACTTCAAATGATATAAGTGAAGCACATGAAGCATTCTATAAAGCCATACTCAAGGATTATCTCATACCAGCATGGTGCATAAGAGAAAAATAAAAACCTAATTGCAAAATACGCTCCAAGACTTGCACATAAAGCATGAACGAAACGAATTCGAAAACATACCGATACTTGTTGAAGAAAGAGGGGATGCCTCCCCAGCATCCCCAAGCTTAGACGCTTGAGTCTCCTTGAATATTTACTTGGGGTGCCTCGGGCATCCCCAAGCTTGAGATCTTGCCCCTCTTCCTTCTTCTCACATCGAAACATCCTCGATTAGACACTACATCCACACAAAACTTCAACAGAAAACTCGGTAAGATCCGTTAGTATAATAAAGCAAATCACCACTCTAAGTACTGTTGAAAACCAATTCATATCTTGTTTTTGCATTGTGTATACTGTAATATAACTTTTTCATGGCTTAATCCACTGATATAAATTGATAGATTCATGAAAACAAGCAAACTATGCATCAAAAACAGAATCTGTCAAAAACAGAACAGGCTGTAGCAATCTGAACATCCACCATACTTCTGGTACCCCAAAAATTCTACCAAAATTAGGAAAAATAAAAACGTTGTGTAGCAAGACAGTGCAAAAAGAATCAGAACCATTTGACATTCCAGTTAAAAATGTAAAATCGCGCACTACAGCCAAAGTTTCTGTCCTGCACCGTACAAACCAACAAGCATTGTAAACATCCTAAAGGCAAACCCTGGCACATTATTTTTATAATACAATGGAATTGTATAAGGGGATAATTATTTTTGTTGAAAAGTTTCTGTAATCAAGATTCACAAAGTTTCCGTGAGCATGAACAAAGTCCAAGGCTAGCTCCCACTTCAACAATGCTTGTCTTTCTCACTTTCACTTTCCTTTTTGAAAAGTTTTGGGTTCCCCTCTTTATTTTTGTTGTTTTTAAACTATATGAAAGCACTCAACAGAAATAAATGACTCTCTAAAACTTCCGGGTTGTCTCCCTGGCAGCGCTTTCTTTAAAGCCATTAAGCTAGGCATATAGTGCTCAAGTAATGGATCCACCCGGATCCCAAGGTATATCAAAGCCAATTTTAATTAACAATGATTTGTAATTTAGTAGTGAGCACAAAGTAACATATATCATGCAACAACGAAGTCTAACTCTCTTCCTATGCATCGGCATGTCATAAAAGAACAATTCATGCACACATAGTAAAGGCCAATGCATAGTATAAACAGTTTCTTGCAATTCTATCATATTGGAAACATAAAGAGGCGGAGATATGGTTCCTCTCTCATAATAATTGCAAGTAGGAGCAGCAAGCACATGCATATTATATTCATCAAAATCATCATGTGCAACGGTAAAAGGCAACCCATCAATATAATCCTTAATAAGGGCAAACTTCTCTGATATAATATATTCGTGAGAATTCAAAAAGATAATAGGACTATCATGCGTGGGTGCAATAGCAACAGTTTCATGTTTAACATAAGGAACTATAGCAAGTTCATCTCCATAAGCATAATTTATATTGGCATCTTTGCCATAAGCATAGCAAGCATCATCAAAAAGGGATATTTCAAAAGAATCAAAGGGATCATAACAATCATCCTTCGGTAAGCACGAAGGGGAATTAAACAATGTATGAGTTGAAGAGTTACTCTCATTAGAAGGTGGGCACGGGTGATCAATCCGCTCCTCCTCCTTTTGTTGTTCGCTCTCCTCGTCATCTTTTTCATCCAATGAGCTCACAATTTCATCAATTTCTTCTTCCATAGCTTACTGCAAAATATTAGTCTCTTCTTGGACAGCGGAGACTTTCTTAATAAATGCATTAATGTAGTAATTGTATTCATAATTTTCATAGAAATATCTAAGTATAGCAAGATTTTCAGGCCTATAAACATCATCATCTAAAGCTTCATACTTTTCAAATAAAGCTTCAATTTCATAAGCAGCCTTAAAAGCAACAAATTCTTGTATTTGTTCCACATCATAGTAATCATATATACCATTAGCATAAGAAGCTAAGGTTTCATTATCATTAAATTCGCATGAAAAGGGAAGGTGTGGAGCCTCCATCCTAGAGCAACAAGTAATACCATATTTCAAGCATAGATTCCAAGCATACCAGCGCAACATAATAAATTGATCCCATAATAGTTTCCCTTTTTGTGTTGAGCGATAATCCCTAAAGTATTCACGTTGATCCAACGTGTCTCCCATTATAAAGTTGAATGGGGTTTTCTCAAGATTATCAAAGTAGTACATAATATTTCTCACATAATGAAAGTCGGGGGTTTTAGGAGTTACCCCATCTACATGAGTAGCAAGTACCTCTAATTTTTTTGGTATTTTGCGTTCCATATCCATAAGTAAAGATAGAGAACAACTAAGAACAGCAAATAAAAATTACTTAGTGATAAAGCAAACAACCACACACGAGAATATTCACCCCACGCTATGACTCCCCGGCAACGGCGCCAGAAAAAGGTCTTGATAACCCACAAGTATAGGGGATCACAACAGTTTTCGATAAGTAAGAGTGTCGAACCCAACGAGGAGCTAAAGGTAGAATAAATATTCCCTCAAGTTCTATCAACCACCGATACAACTCTACACACGCTTGACGTTCGCTTTACCTAGAACAAGTATGAAACTAGAAGTACTTTGTAGGTGTTTTCGGATAGGGTTGCAAGAAAGTAAAGAACACGTAAATAAAACTAGGAGCTGCTAAGGTAAAGACACAACTAAAGTAAATATAGCGAGTATGGAAAAGTGGTGATAGGAGTTTTGAAATTGTCCCTAGGCAACTGACTATGTTACTAGACCGGTAATCACTATTGCAATTCTATTTGAGGGAGAGGCATAAGCTAACATACTTTCTCTACTTGGATCATATGCACTTATGATTGGAACTCTAGCAAGCATCCGCAACTACTAAAGATTCATTAAGGTAAAACCCAACCATAGCATTAAAGTATCAAGTCCCCTTTATCCCATACGTAAACAACCTACTTACTCGGGTTTGTGTTTCCGTCACTCACGCAACCCACTATAAGCAAATCATAAACATATTGCAAACCCTACAGCGGGAATCCCTCACGCTTGCGCGACACGGAGGGCACAATAGGACAGCACCAATAAAATATGCAACTCAAACCAATCACAACAATTCATCAATCACCGATAGGACAATAGAAATCTACTCAGACATCATAGGATGGCAACACATCATTGGATAATAATATGAAGCATAAAGCACCATGTTCAAGTAGAGGGTACAGCAGGTTGCGGGAGAGTGGACCGCTGTAGATAGAGGGGGGAAGGTGATGGAGATGTTGGTGAAGATGGCGGAGGTGTTGGTGAAGATCGCGGTGATGATGATGGCCCCCGGCGGCATTCTGACGCCACCGGAAGCAAGGGGGAGAGAGCCCCCCTTCTTCTTCTTCTTCCTTGACCTCCTCCCTAGATGGGAGGAGGGTTTCCCCTCTGTTCCTTGGCTCCCATGGCTTGGGAGGGGCGAGAGCCCCTCTGAGATTGGATCTATCTCTCTGTTTCTGCGTTCTCTGTGTTGGCTTCTGGCTCTGTTTCACCGTTTCGCGTATATATGGAGATCCGTAACTCCGATTGGACTGAAACCTTTTCCGTGATTTTTTTCCGAATATTATCTTTCTTGCGGCAAAATAAGAGCATCAACCGCCTTACGGTGGGCTCACGAGGGTAGGCCGCACGCCCAGGGGGGGGGGGAGGGCGCCCCCCTGCCTCGTGACCACCTCGGGCACCGTCTCGCGTGGATTTTTCTTCTGGAATTTTCCATATTTTCCAAAAATAAGCTCCATCCGTTTTTATCCCGTTTGGATTCCGTTTGATATGGATATTCTGCGAAACATAAAACATGCAACAGACAGGAACTAGCACTGGGCACTGGATCAATAAGTTAGTTCCAAAAATAATATAAAAAGTTGCCAAAAAGTATATGAAAATGAATAATATTGGCATGGAACAATAAAAAATTATAGATACGACGGAGACGTATCAATGTCAAGGAAGGGATTAAGCACCCACACCTGCTTCTTGTTGGGAAGAGTCTTCTGAACAAGGAATGGCATGAGCTTGTTCTTGTTGGCAGACTCAGAGTTGGCATGAGGGCGAACTCCAACTGGCGTGTCGAGCCCTTCATCTGGAATGTTAAGCAACTCCATGAACTCCTTCCATGTAGCAGACATCCGGCGACCATTGGTCATCCAAGTCATGGTCCTTGCTTCATCGACGCCGAAGTAGACCGAAGCAAAGAACTGTGCTATGATCTCTGGATCAAAATCCTTGTGGAATGTGAGCAAGTGCTCAATGCCGAACTGCTCCACTAGATCCAAGGCCTCTCCAAAGTACCCACGTGTAACGCCCCGGATCCGATGCGCCAGGTGTCTTCCAGCTATTCGTCGTTGTTGCCATGTCATTGCTTGCGTGTTGCATTTTTCCATGTCATCATCTGCATTTCATCTGCATGCTTTTCAAAACCTGCATCCGTTCGGGTTCCCCTGGTTCTCTCCGTTGTCCATTCGGAGTCCATCCACATTCGCACGCACCCGTCGCCCCTCTCAGACCTTGTTTTGTGAGCCGCTGAAAAACATTCTCGGAATGGTCCGAGATAGGCCGAGTGGCCTTGGTATATCACCGGTAGACCGCCCGTCAAATTTCGTTCCATTTGGAGGTCGTTTGATGCCCCAACGGTTAATCGCATAGCCCGAAACTCCTCTCTCTTTGCAGCCCAGCCCCTCTTCACCACAGCCCATGAGCCCATCCAAACCCCCTCCATGCTCTCTGTCATTCGATCGCGATCGTGTGGACGAAAACCGCACCTCATTTGGACCCTCCTAGCTCCCTCTACCTATAAAAAGGCATGTCTCCCCGAAATTTCAGCAAACCCTAGCCTTCTTCTTCCTCCGCACGCCGGACACGTCCGCCGCCGTCCCCTCGGGGAATCAGAGAGCGCCACGTCGCCTTCGCCGCGTTATCCTCTACCCTCTACCGCGCCGGGCCCTCCAGGACCCAGATCCGGCCCGCCGTGGGCCACGACAGGCCCGAGCCGCGCCCCGCAGGCGCCGGAGCGCCCGAGTCCCGCTCTCCCTCGAGCGCTCGCCCCAAGACCCCACAACCTCCCTCGTCGGGATCGGGCAGAGCCCGATCTTCCTCGCCGCCGCCCTGCACCGACCGGTCAGCAGAGCCCGCCGCTGCGAGCACCTCCGTCCAGGTCGTGCCGCCCCTGCCTCTCCTCCCTCCTTCCATCCCGTGCTTCTCCCTCTCCCTCACGATCTCTCTCTGTCCCGAGCTCTGCAGGCCGCCATGGATGGCCGCCCCGATCTATGCGCTCGCGCCGCCCCAAGCCGCCCCATCACCGGGAATGGGTTGCTCCGAGCCCGATCTACCCATTCACGGCCTCCCCGACCCTCGTCGGAGTCCCACGTCGCCCCACCATTGCCGTTGACTTCCGCCAGAGTGGTTCTATAGGAGGGAAGCAGCCAACCCCGACCTGCCAGTTTTTTTCGCGAGCTGAAAAAACGTCCAAGTCCCGAGATATTCATCTCCTGTGCACTTGTTTGACCCAGTGTAACTTCCTGCTCGTAACTCCGTTTTGGATGTATGATATATCAAAATGTTCATTGTGAGATGCTCTTAATTACATTCCATTGTGTCATTCTTGTTTGAGTTCATCTTGATGCCCCAATCATTGTTGCAAGAGTGCTATATCATGTTAACTGCTGTCTGTTATCAGAACTTGGAGATTTGTCTTTTTCATTGCATTTTATGTGTGCATCCTATGAGATTGATGTCTATATGAGTTTTGAGCTACATCATGCCATATTTACAGTGGTGCAATTCATGTATTTTTGTGAGTCTTTTAGTGAGTGCATAAAGCTTGTGTAGTAGGGTACTTGCTGTTACTGTTTTGCTAGGCTGAATCTGCTATATCATGATGCTATGTAAACCTGCTGCTACAAGTCATTTTATGCATAATCTTGAGATGTTCACTAAGGATGTTTTGTTATACATGTCATACTCTATCCATCCATGCCCTTGGTTGTACTTATAGCCTGCTGTAGCTTGTTTTAATATTTCCCTCAACTTGCTAAATAATGTTGCTGTAAGCCTGTTAACATTAAGTTCAATTTTGCCATGTGTTTTGCTAGTGATCCGTGCACCCTATGAACTTTCTCTTGCCGTTCTTAGCTTCATAAATATGTCATCCTACTGTTGGTCACCTTGTCATTCTATGTATTGCTCTGTGGTGAGTTGTACAAGCTCACCAACATGTCTACTTATCATTGTTCCTGCCATGTCTGAATCTGTCATATTACTTGCCATGTTTGTATGGATTCTACCATGTTTTCTGTTGATCTTTGGAATAAGTTCAGTAAGGAAGATTTGTTATTTGTCTTTAGTTTTAGCATTCCATGCCTTTGTTTGCCAATATAAGTTCCTGTAGCATGTTGTTTGATAGCTCTAAACATTGCAACCTGATGTTATTTCTGCCATGTCCAGAAATTTCTGCTAAGTCTGTGAAACTGTTATTATTTGCAATCTTGCCATGTCCTTTTGAGCATGTTATTGTGTTTTCTGGAGATAGCTCAGTGTTCATGTTCATGCTTTACCTGTACATCATGTCCATGCCTTTTGTTTTCATGTTGAGGTGCTGTAGCATATTATTTTGATTCTTGCAAGATGCCTAGTTGCTGTTTTGGACAGCTTGTCCTTTAAACTTGTATAGAGTGTATGTGTTGAACCGTTGCTTCATTTTGAGTGTGCTCTATATGAAACTTGCTTAGAATTGCATGTAGTTTCATCTTATGATATTGCATCCATGTTTTGAGAGTTTTTGCTTGATGTTTGAATGTATTTTGCATCAATGCCATGTTTAACTTGTTTTGCTCATATCTTCTAGGCCGTAGCTCCGAACTAAATGAAATTTATATGTTACTTGACTAGAATTTCGTGTAGATCATCTTGGTGCATCTTAACTTGCTGTTTAACAACTTGAACATAAGGTTTATTCAGATCTGGACTAGTTTCTAAATTTACATATGAGGACTTACCGGATTAGTTCTATGTTGTTACCGGCCTCATTTAAACTTGCGTTGATGTGTTGCTCTTGTATGCATCATCTCTTGCCATGAGTAGCCTCATATTGCCTTTGTCATGCATCATACTTGGTTGAGCATCATGCCATGTCTATGTGTTGTGTGTTTACCTTGTTGTTTGCTTCTTTCCGGTTGTGCTCCTTCTTGTTAGTTCCTGTTTCGTTGCGATCGTGAGGATTCGTTCATCTACGCTTGGTTCGTTTTCATGGCTTCATCTTCTTCATGGACTCGTTCTTCTTCCTTGCGGGATTTCAGGCAAGATGACCGTCACCTTGGATCTCATTACTATCATTGCTATGCTAGTTGCTTCGTTCTATCGCTATGCTGCGCTACCTATCACTTGCTCTTCAAGCCTCCCAAATTGCCATGTGAGCCTCTAACCTTTTCACCCTTCCTAGCAAACCATTGCTTGGCTATGTTACCGCTTTGCTCAGCCCCTCTTATAGCGTTGTTAGTTGCAGGTGAAGTTGAAGATTGCTCCATGATGGACATGATTATGTTGGGATATCACAATATCTCTTATTTAATTAATGTACCTATATACTTGTAAAGGGTGGAAGGCTCGGCCATATGCCTGGTGTTTTGTTCCACTCTTGCCGCCCTAGTTTCCGTCATACCGGTGTTATGTTCCTTGATTTTGCGTTCCTTACGCGATTGGGTGATTTATGGGACCCCCTTGACAGTTCGCTTTGAATAAAACTCCTCCAGCAAGGCCCAACCTTGATTTTACCATTTGCCTACCTAAGCCTTTTTCCCTTGGGTTTCCGGAGCCCGAGGGTCATCTTTATTTAACCCCTCGGGCCAGTGCTCCTTCGAGTGTTGGTCCAAAACGGGCAGACTATGGGGCCACCATGGGGCAACTCGAGGTCTGGTTTTACTCGTAGGCTGACCTATCCGTTGTGCGCTCAAAACGAGATATGTGCAGCTCCTATCGAGATTTGTCGGCACATCGGGCGGCTTTGCTGGTCTTGTTTTACCATTGTCGAAATGTCTTGTAAACCGGGATTCCGAGACTGATCGGGTCTTCCTGGGAGAAGGAATATCCTTCGTTGACCGTGAGAGCTTGTGATGGGCTTAGTTAGGACACCCCTGCAGGGTATAAACTTTCGAGAGCCGCGCCTGTGGTTATGTGGCAGATGGGAATTTGTTAATGTCCGGTTGTAGATAACTTGACACTTGACTTAATTAAAATTCATCAACCGCGTGTGTAGCCGTGATGGTCTCTTTTCGGTGGAGTCCGGGAAGTGAACACACTTTTGGGTTATGTTTGACGTAAGTAGGAGTTCAGGATCACTTCTTGATAATTGCTAGCTTCACGACCGTTCCGTTGCTTCTCTTCTCGCTCTCATTTGCGTATGTTAGCCACCATATCATGCTTAGTCGCTGCTGCAACCTCACCACTTATCCTTTCCATACCCTTTAAGCTTTGCTAGTCTTGATACCCATGGTAATGGGATTGCTGAGTCCTCGTGGCTCACATATTACTACAACAACAATTGCGGGTGCATGTTATGTGATGATCATGACGCGAGAGCGATGCTTGCTTGCTTTGAGTTCTTCTTCTGCTTCTTCTTCGATCAGGGGATAGGTTTCAGGTTGGCAGCCTGGGCTAGCAGGGTGGATGTCAGTTGAGTTTCTGTTTGTGTACCATCCATAGTCGGATGTTGATCTCTTGTATGATGTTGATGTATTCTTGGGGCGCTTGTGCCTTATGTACGTATCCCCAACTATTATGTAATGGTTCGATGTAATGATATCCACCTTGCAAAAGCGTCTCCAA
The DNA here is from genome assembly GCF_002162155.2 of Triticum dicoccoides. Taxonomy (NCBI): domain Eukaryota; kingdom Viridiplantae; phylum Streptophyta; class Magnoliopsida; order Poales; family Poaceae; genus Triticum; species Triticum dicoccoides. The sequence goes on along the minus strand of NC_041385.1, from coordinate 466,697,827 downwards.
CATGCGCTCCTATCCTTGGTGGGACCTTCAAGTTCCTTTAGGATAGGGTCACATATTGGGTGTGACAAGTTGGTATCAGAGCCTCGACCGACCATAGGATTCCCCTTGATGGATCGTGTAGTTTGGCCGTTGTTGAGTCTAGAAGAAAACTGTTTTCGGAGTCTAGTTATATCAGAGAGTAGGAATTCTTTTTACTCCTCAACCCCTTCGTCGCTCTGGTGAGAAATCTTGACGCAGGTGTTTTGACTTACTCCTCTTTCCCTTCAAACTTTCTTTAGGTTCACGCAGTTGGTTTTCCGATCATTGGTTCTCAGTTCTTTTCATCCGGTGCATTTCTCATCAAGTTGACTCGAGCCTCTTCTTCTTTTGCAAGTTCAATCCTTAATTGTTTTCTTTTTCCCACCCGCCCACCCCTTTCTTTCCTCGGAGTCGGAATCCATAATTGAGTATCCATCCTACTCGTGCGAAGCATTTGCATTCTTTCAACCGGTGTTTCCTCTTGAAGTTATTCATCGGTTTTTCCCCTTCCAAGTTGCCTTTGTTTTCCCACCCTCCCACCCTCTTCTTCCCGGAGCCT
>NC_041385.1:466663996-466696588 GCF_002162155.2 Triticum dicoccoides | reverse complement strand
CCGGAGCCTGAGTCTGTTTCAAGCATGAATTTCATTCGTGTGGAGCCTCTTCAGTCTTTTGTCAATTGTTTCAACCGGTGAATTCTCGTTTGTTCGACATTCTTCATCTCTTTTTCTTCTACGATGGATTCAATTCAAGTTTTTTTCGGTGTTGATCGTATTCTTTCCCTTGGTTAAAGTGTTTTCCCTGTTCATTCGCCTCCCGCCAGTTTATCATTCCGGAGTTTGGAAGACATCTCAGGAGATTCGTCTATGTTCCAATTAATTCAAGGTTGTCACCTCATTCAAATATTTCAATGGTTCCGGTGCATCATCTATCTCTTCAACAATCCTTTCCAATGGTGTTTTCTTTTAGTGGGCCCTAACCCACATGTCTTTTCCCAGGATCTTACTTGACTCTTCTAATTATTCCGGAGCCATTCCTAATTCTTTTCGAGTTTGACGTAAGAATAAATTTCATCAGTCGGATGCCATCTCCAAGATCGCTTTCAAATTCTTTTCATCTTTGGTTCAACCCTTCCTCTTTTTCATTCTCCCGGAGTATCTCAGTACTTTTGGTGGTGTTTCTTGTCGTCATTTGAAGACTGAAGAAGAGTTTTCCCTCTAAATCCTGTCTGTTCTCTCGAAGATTCGTGGTTCTAGCTTCATGTTACCCTCTCGAATTATTCCATTTGTCAGATATTCCTTTTTCTCAACCATCCGGAGTATTTCAGGAGTTGATTTCTGTTTTGTTTCACCGGATGCCATCATTCGAGAAGAATTCTTCGTCCTCACAATTCAGCTACCGTTATGCAATTATCCCGGTGCATCTGTCAAAAATACTTTAATCAGCTTGCTATCTCTTCATTATTTTGCATCTAAATCCCCTCAAGCTTATTTGTTCTTCTAATTCTTCCCGGTGATTCATTCTCTTTCATCAGTCATTTTTGAATTCTTACGGTGGTTCATTCAAGATTCTTTTCCTTGATTATCATTTTAATTCATTCGTTGTTTCCAAGCCTACCGGTGGTTCATGAAGACCTTCTCAAGTTTGCGATATGTCACTTCTCAATCCTTTTCAACAAGAATAAGTAGCATGCAAAATCCGTTGCTTGTCACCAATTTAATTTGGTGAGGATAGTATAATGTAATTCTTATTCTTATTTCATCGTCGTCAAGTAATCCCTTCCTTCGGACTTTGTTCTTGATGAATAAATTCTAGTTCCAAGTGTTTTCACCTTTTCTTTTCCGGAGTTAAAAATTGCTTGGCCATTTCGTCAGAACCTCCATCTAAATCATCGCAAGGCTCATCTTATTCTTTCAGCCTTCATTCTATCTCATCATCTTTTTGTCACCGGAGTTCTTCATGGTGCTTCTTCATGATTTAATTCATTCTTCAAGTGTTCATCAAGATTCTTGTTAGAGGAGTTCAAGTATCTTTCCTTCTTTCCTCTCGAAGTGCAACTAATTCTCCGTATTCTTTTGAAGTGGAGTTTTGCAGTTCTTCGTTCTTCTCAGATATTCAACTCCATTCAATCCTTCCTTCTAAGTTCTTTTCATTCCATTCTTTCAATTCTTCCGGAGGCATTGCGTTGTTCATCTCATCAAGTGCCATCCCATCTTGTGAAGTTCATGTTCTATTCCTTCCATTTTTAGCCAGAGTGCTGCCTAAATTCTTCCATTCTTATTCCTTTTCTATCTTGTTCTAACCGGAGTGGTTTTAGAGTCTATCTTGTTTCCATGAGCATTTTATTCTCGTCATATTCGCCGTTCATCTTTTCTAACCGAGTGCTCTCGACTTTGTTCATCTTCTCTATTGCATTCTTCACCTCATCCTCTTTCTCTTCTGTCTCGTTCCTAAGATCTCGGGACGAGATCTCTTGTTAGTGGAGGAGAGTTGTAACGCCCCAGATCCGATGTGCCATGTGTCTTCCAGCTATTCGTCGTTGTTGCCATGTCATTGCTTGCGTGTTGCATTTTGCCATGCCATCATCTGCATTTCATCTGCATGCTTTTCAAAACCTGCATCCGTTCGGGTTCCCCTGGTTCTCTCCGTTGTCCATTCAGAGTCCAGCCACATTCGCACGCACCCGTCGCCCCTCTCAGACCTTGTTTTGTGAGCTGCCGAAAAATGTTCTCGGAATGGGCCGAGATTTGCCGAGTGGCCTTGGTATATCACCGGTAGACCGTCCGTCAAATTTCGTTCCATTTGGAGGTCGTTTGATGCCCCAACGGTTAACCGCATAGCCCGAAACCCCTCTCTCCTTGCAGCCCATCCCCTCTTCACCACAGCCCATGATCCCATCCAAACCCCCTCCATCCTCTCGGTCGTTCGATCGCGATCGTGTGGGCGAAAACCGCACCTCATTTGGACTCTCCTAGCTCCCTCTACCTATAAAAAGGCCTCTCTCCCCGAAATTTCAGCAAACCCTAGCCTTCTTCTTCCTCCGCGCGCCGGACACGACGGCCCGACGCCGGACACGTTCGATGCCGTCCTCTCGGCGAATCAGAGAGTGCCACATCACCTTCACCGCGTCATCCTCTCCCCTCAACCGCGCCGGGCCCTCCAGGACCCAGATCCGGCCCACCGTGGGCCACGACGGGCCCGAGCCGCGCCCCGCAGGCGCCGGAGCGCCCGAGTCCCGCTCGCCCGCTCTCCCTCGAGCACTCACCCCGAGATCCCGCAACCTCCCTCGTCGGGATCGGGCAGAGCCCGATCTTCCACGTCGCCGCCCTGCACCGGCCGGCCACCAGAGCCCGCCGCCGGCGAGCACCTCCGTCCAGGTCGTGCCGCCCGTGCCTCTCATCCCTCCTTCCATCCCGTGCTTCTCCCTCTCCCTCATGATCTCTCTCTCTCTGTCCCAAGCTCTGCAGGCCGCCATGGATAGCCGCCCCGATCTACGCGCTCGCGCTGCCCCAAGCCGCCCCATCGCCGGGAATGGGTTGCCCCGAGCCCGATCTACCCATTCACGGCCTCCCCGACCCTCGTCGGAGTCCCTCGTCGCCCCACCATCGCTGTTGACTTCCGCCGGAGGGGTTCTATACGAGGGAAGCAGCCAACCCCGACCTGCCAGTTTTTTTCGCGAGGTGAAAAAACGTCTCAAGTCCCCAGATTTTCATCTCCTGTGCACTTGTTTGACCTAACGTGACTTCCTGCTCGTAACTCCGTTTTGGATGTATGATATATCAAAATGTTCACTGTGAGATGCTCTTCATGTTCTTCCATTGTGCCATGCTTGTTTGAGTTCATCTTAATGCCCTAATCATCGTTGCAAGAGTGCTATATCATGTTAACTGCCGTCTGTTATCAGAATTTGGGGATTTGTCTTTTTAATTGCATTTTGTGCGTGCATCCTATGAGCTTGATGTCTACATGAGCTTTGAGCTACATCATGCCATATTTACAGTGGTGCAATTCATGTATTTTTGTGAGTCCTGTAGTGAGTGCATCAAGCTTGTGTAGTATGGTACTTGTTGTTACTGTTTTGCTAGGCTGAATCTGCTATATCATGATGCTATGTAAACCTGCTGCTACAAGTCATTCTATGCATAATCTGGAGATGTTCACTAAGGATGTTTTGTTATACATGTCATACTCTATCCATCCATGCCCTTGGTTGTATTTATAGCCTGCTGTAGCTTGTTGTAATCTTGCTCTCAACTTGCTAAGTAATGTTTCCGTCAGCCTGTTAACATTAAGTTCAGTTTTGCCATGTGTTTTGCTAGTGATCCATCCAACCTATGAACTTTGCCTTGCCATTCTTAGCTTAATAAATATGTCCTCTTACTGTTTGCCACCTTTTAATGCTATGTATTGCTCTGTGGTGAGTTGTACAAGCTCACCCACGTGCCTACTTATCGTTGTTCCTGCCATGTCTGAATCTGTCATATTACTTTCCATGTTTGTATGTATGCTACCATGTTTTCTGTTGATCTTTGGAATAAGTTCACTAAGGGAGCTTTGTTATTTTTCTTTAGTATTAACATGCCATGCCTTTGTTTGCCATGATAAGTTCCTGTAGCATGTTGTTTAATAGCTCTAAACATTGCAACCTGATGTTATTTCTGCCATGTCCAGAGATTTCTGCCAAGTCTGTGAATTTTTTATTATTTTCAATATTGCCATGTCCTTTTGAGCATGTTATATTGTTTTCTGGAGATATCTCAGTGTTCATGTTTTGTCATGCTTTACCTGTACATCATGTCCATGCCTTTTGTTTTCATGTTGAGGTTCTGTAGCATATTGTTTTGATGCTTGCAAGATGCCTAGTTGCTGTTTTGGACAACTTGTCCTTTAAACTTGTATAGTGTATGTGTTGAACCGTTGCTTCGTTTTGAGTGTGCTCTATATGAAACTTGCTTAGAATTGCATGTAGTTTCATCTTATGATGTTGCATCCATGTTTTGAGAACTTTTGCTTGATGTTTGAATGTATTTTGCATCAATGCCATGTTTAACTTGTTTTGCTCATATCTTCTAGGCCGTAGCTCCGAACTAAATGAACTTTATATGTTACTTGACTAGAATTTCGTGTAGATCATCTTGGTGCATCTTAACTTGCTGTTTAACAACTTGAACATAAGGTTTATTCAGATCTGGACCAGTTTCTAAATTTACATATGAGGACTTACCGGATTAGTTCTATGTTGTTACCGGCCTCATTTAAACTTGCTTTGATGTGTTGCTCTTGTATGCATCATCTCTTGCCATGAGTAGCCTCATCTAGCCTTTGTCATGCATCATACTTGGTTGAGCATCATGCCATGTCTATGTGTTGTGTGTTTACCTTGTTGTTTGCTTCTTTCGGGTTGTGGCCCTTCTCGTTAGTTCCTGTTTCGTTGCGATCGTGAGGATTCGTTCATCTACGTTTGGTTCGTCTTCGTGGCTTCATCTTCTTCATGGACTCATTCTTCTTCCTTGCGGGATTTCAGGCCAGATGACTGTCACCTTGGATCTCATTACTATCATTGCTATGCTAGTTGCTTCGTTCTATCGCTATGCTGTGCTACCTATCACTTGCTCTTCAAGCCTCCCAAATTTCCATGTGAGCCTCTAACCTTTTCACCCTTCCTAGCAAACCATTGCTTGGCTATGTTACCGCTTTGCTCATCCGCTCTTATAGCGTTGTTAGTTGTAGGTGAAGTTGAAGATTGCTCCATGATGGACATGATTATGTTGGGATATCACAATATCTCTTATTTAATTAATGCACCTATATACTTGGTAAAGGGTGGAAGGCTCGGACATATGCCTGGTGTTTTGTTCCACTCTTGCCGCCCTAATTTCCGTCATACCGGTGTTATGTTCCTTGATTTTGCGTTCCTTACGCGGTTGGCTGATTTATGGGACCCCCTTGACAATTCACTTTGAATAAAACTCCTCCAGCAAGGCCCAACTTTGGTTTTACCATTTGCCTACCTAAGCCTTTTTCCCTTGGGTTTCTGGAGCCCAAGGGTCATCTTTATTGAACCCCCCCGGGCCAGTGCTCCTTCGAGTGTTTTTCCAAAACGGGCAGACTACGGGGCCACCACGGGGCAACTCGAGGTCTGGTTTTACTCGTAGGCTGACCTATCCGTTGTGCCCTGAGAACGAGATATGTGCAACTCCTATCGGGATTTGTCGGCACATCGGGCGGCTTTGCTGGTCTTGTTTTACCATTGTCGAAATGTCTTGTAAACCGGGATTCCGAGACTGATCGGGTCTTCCTGGGAGAAGGAATATCCTTCATTGACCATGACAACTTGTGATGGGCTAAGTTGGGACACCCCTGCAGGGTATAAACTTTCGAGAGCCGTGCCCGCGGTTATATGGCAGATGGGAATTTGTTAATGTCCGGTTGTAGATAACTTGACACTTGACTTAATTAAAATGCATCAACCGCGTGTGTAGCCGTGATGGTCTCTTTTCGGCGGAGTCCGGGAAGTGAACACGGTTTTGGGTTATGTTTGACGTAAGTAGGAGTTCAGGATCACCTCTTGATCATTGCTAGCTTCATGACCATTCCGTTGCTTCTCTTCTCGCTCTCATTTGCGTATGTTAGCCACCATATCATGCTTAGTCGCTGCTGCAACCTCACCACTTATCCTTTCCATACCCTTTAAGCTTTGCTACTCTTGATACCCATGGTAATGGGATTGCTGAGTCCTCGTGGCTCACAGATTACTACAACAACAGTTGCAGGTGCAGGTTATGCGATGATCATGACGCGAGAGCGAAGCTTGCTTGCTTTGAGTTCTTCTTCTGCTTCTTCATCGATCAGGGGATAGGTTCCAGGTCAGCAGCCTGGGCTAGCAGGGTGGATGTCGGTTGAGTTTCTGTTTGTGTACCATTCGTAATTGGATGTTGATCTCTTGTATGATGTTGATGTATTCTTGGGGCGCTTGTGCCTTATGTATGTATCCCCAACTATTATGTAATGGTTCGATGTAATGATATCCACCTTGCAAAAGCGTCTCCAATATGCGCTCTTATCCTTGGTGGGACCTTCGAGTTCCTTTAGGATAGGGTCGCATATTGGGCGTGACACCACAGTGCTTGTCCTGCCTCATATGATGCATGTCAATATAGTGAACTTCCATGTAGAGGTTCTGCTTGGCCTTGATCACATCCAGATAGATCAGATTCTGCTGCTTGGTCCAGAAGAGATCATTGCCTCGCAAGTTAGCCCGGGGATTCAGATAGGGATTGAGCTTCCTTCGAATGACAAACTCGGCCTGGGGCATCTCATCCATGCCCGTGATGGGCTCCTTCTGCTTGTTGGCGGTGTGCTTGGTCCTGCGTTGGGAAGCAGATGACCCCTCTGGAGCTTCATCTGGGTTGCGCAACCGCTTTGACCCTTTGTCACGGCTGGGATTCGAGTGACGTGCAAGAGAATCGGAGCCACCACCTAGACACAAAACACAAGAACATGCACGGGAAACAAGACGGATCAATGCAAAAGACAAAGGCCAAAGCTGAAGGAAACAAATAAGCACGAGATATAGACATAAAAAGAGCGCTGGATGAATCTATGGTAGTACCGGGCCGGTGTACAGATGTAAAAAATTACATCCGCTCCAGCCGCGGTAGTACCGTGCCGGGGTGGCACGGTAGTACCGCGCCTGGGGCGGAAGTAATTTTTTACTTCTGGGCGCCAAGCGGTAGTACCGCACCAAGGTACGAAAGTGCCGCATGGCGCTAGATATAGGCGAGGCCGCGTGGAGCAGTAGTACCGCGTGGATTGAAAATCGCGGTAGAGAGTTATGGATCTGGATCTAGAACCTCCGCACGACAACATCGGTACTACCGTTGATCAACCAGAACTATTTTGACTATCCAAAGAGCATGCTTACTACACTACCATGCTCCTACGAATCCCTCTTGCACAGATTTAGCCAAAAATCTCAAGAACACCACATGCATCTCCCCAAGACCTAAAAGCACATGGAAGGACGAAAAGGAGAGGAACTTGGGGAAAAACCTTGGTCCATGGCAAGAGGGCGAGGTGGGGAACGATCCCACCGGTTGGAATCCGAGGAGAGCGGTCGGAGACGGAGATCCGGCGCCGTTCTTGGGCAGGAGAGCGAGAGATGGGGTGGGGAATAGAGATGAATGGGTATGGGGGAGTTAGAACTCCCCCTGTCCTGCTCTTAACCCCCACCTGCTCGCGTGGGCGCGAAAGTACCGCGGGTCATCGCGGTAGTACCGCTCTTCTAGCGGCAGCAAAAAATTACCACCGTGATGGTAGTGGTAGTACCGTGCCCCTGGGAGGCAACTGAGCAAGCGCAAAGCTACCAACTCCTGCGGTAGTACCGTGGCCTGCCACGGTATTACCGTGGCCCAAGAAAGTGCAAGTTTCACACAAGAGCAAAAGCAAACCAACCTTCGGAAACACCGAATAGAAAAGAGGCGAATACAAACGACGACACAAACTCGCACAGGGAAGAGGAAAGCACAAGACAACGAAGACCAACCACGAGACACAACCTCTCTAAGGAGAGGGTGGTGGCCGGATCCACCTATGTTTGAGTCAATTGGTATGGCACCGCGAAGAATTATCCTTGGGGCCATGACCAAAACTCGTCTTTGAAGCACAAGTACCATCAAAGATGGCTAATGTGAAAGAGTTGATCAATTTATGCATAATGGGGGGAGGGAGAGTTCATTGAGAGAACAACACTCCCCCTATGTCCATGCCTACACCTAAACTAGACAACAAGTTGAGTGTGGTGGGAGGTGCAAGGGTTCAAGTCACATTGCTCGAATCAATGATATTTAGCTCATGCCTTAACTCGCGAAATCTTGCTTCATCCAAGGGCTTTGTGAAAATATCTGCAAGGTTATCATGAGTGTTGACATACTTGAGCTCGATCTCCCCTCGCCTAATATGATATCGGATGAAGTGATACCGAATCTCAATATGCTCCGTCTTGAAGTGTTGCACCGGGCTGAGAGAAATCTTGATGGCACTTTCATTGTCACACCAAAGAGGCACTTTGTCACAAATGACACCGTAATCCTTTAAAGTTTGCCTCATCCATAGGAGTTGTGCACAACAACTACCTAGTGCCACATATTCCACTTCGGTGGACGAGAGAGACACACAACTTTGCTTCTTGGAAGACCAACTTACCAAAGAGCAACCCAGAAATTGGCACCCTCCAGAAGTGGACTTCCTATCCACTTTGTCTCCCGCCCAATCGGAATCCGAAAATCCTTCAAGCTTGAAGTTTGCTCCTCTTGGGTAGCATAAGCCAAAGTTTGGGGTATGAGCCAAATATCGAAAGATTCGCTTGACCGCCACATAGTGACTTTCCTTTGGTGCGGCTTGAAACCGTGCACATATTCCCACACTCAACATGATATCCAGTCTAGATGCACAAAGGTAAAGCAAGGAGCCAATCATGGAGCGATATACCTTTTGATCCACCGCTTTACCATTGGGATCAATGTCAAGTTGGCACTTGATAGGCATTGGAGTAGAAGCCGGCTTGACATCACTTAGGTTGAATCTTTTGAGCATGTCTTGAGTGTATTTGGCTTGGTTGATGAAGGTACCTTCTCTTCTTTACTTGATATCGAAACCAAGGAAGAAATCCAACTCTCCCATCGAAGACATCTTGAACTTAGAGGTCATGAGAGCGGCAAATTCCTCATTGAAAACTTTGTTAGGGGAACCAAAGATAATATCATCAACATATAGTTGGCATACAAACAACTCCCCTTTGACCTTCTTAGTAAAAAGAGTGGGATCGATTTTCCCAACCTCAAATCCATGATCTTGTAACAACTCGGTAAGGTGGTCGTACCACGCACGTGGGGCTTGCTTAAGGCCATAGAGTGCCTTATCGAGTTGATACACATGATCCGGGAAGTAGGGATCCTCGAACCCGGGGGGTTGCTTGACATAAACCAACTCATTAATAGGACCATTAAGAAAAGCACTCTTCACATCCATTTGTTGTAACTTAAAGTTGTGATGGGAAGCATAAGCAATCAACAAACGAATGGATTCAAGGCGAGCAACGGGAGCAAAGGTTTCACCGTAGTCGATACCCTCGACTTGGGAGTAGCCTTGTGCTACTAATATTGCCTTGTTGCGAATGATGTTCCCATGAGCATCTTGCTTGTTCTTGAATATCCACTTGGTTCCAATGACGTTGTGGTTCCCCGGCGGCCTTGGCACCAATCTCCACACCTTGTTGTACTCGAAGTTATTGAGTTCTTCATGCATGGCATTGAGCCAATCCGGATCTTCGAGCGCCTCATAGACCTTTTGGGGTTCAACACAAGAGACAAACGCGTGATGTTCACAATAGTTTGCTAATTATCTACGAGTGCTTAACCCCTTTCTTAGGCTACCAACCACATTCTCCATGAGATGACCTTTGGTGGTGAGCTTGGAAGCAATCTTCGCGACACGATGCTCTAATTCCTCCTCGCATGTGGAAGGAGGAGGGTTAACTTGATTATCTTGAGCGCCGTCTTGAGCTTGTTCTAGATCTTGAGCTTGCTCTTGATCTTGAACTTGCTCGAGGGGGAGAACTTTACCTTGGGCATTGTCGGTGTCAAAACCGGCGGATCTCGGGTAGGGGGTCCCGAACTGTGCATCTAGGCGGATGGTAACAGGAGACAAGGGACACGATGTTTTTACCCAGGTTCGGGCCCTCTCGATGGAGGTAAAACCCTACTCCTGCTTGATTGATATTGATGATATGGGTAGTACAAGAGTGGATCTACCACGAGATCAAGGAGGCTAAACCCTAGAAGCTAGCCTATGGTATGATTGTTGTAATGGTTGTCGTCCTACGGACTCCGGTTTATATAGACACCGGAGAGGGCTAGGTTACACAGAGTCAGTTACAATGGTAGGAGATCTACATATCCGTATTGCCAAGCTTGCCTTCCACGCCAAGGAAAGTCCCATCCGGACACGGGACGGAGTCTTCAATCTTGTATCTTCATAGTCTTGGAGTCCGGCCGATGATGATAGTCCGGCTATCCGGACACCCCCTAGTCCAGGACTCCCTCAGTAGCCCCTGAACCAGGCTTCAATGACGACGAGTCCGGCGCGCATATTGTCTACGGCATTGCAAGGCGGGTTCCTCCTCTGAATAATCCATAGAAGATTGTGAACGCCAGGATAGTGTCCGGCTCTGTAAAATAAATTCCACATACCACCGTAGAGAGAATAATATTTACACAAGTTCAATCTGCTGACGTACTTTGTGGCGTGATGTCACACCACTACGAAGCCTTTACTTGAATCATTTTTATTATAACACCTCAGCGCGTTTAGCGAAGCGGTTTCCTTGGCACGTCTTGTCGAAGCAGAGATCGTGTTCCCCTTATTCCGGGATTCCCATCAATACGGACGTGGGTAACCCAACCGTGCCCGTTGCCACGCCTCCTCCATCGAAGGTGAGTTCCAAACGGTTACGGGGACGGCTCTTGGTATTCTCCCTCTTTATAATGAGATCAAGGCTCGTTTCTTTTCTTCAATCCTCAATCGAATCCTCCCCTCGCCCCGATCCCCAACACTCAGGGCTCCAGATTCGAGCGCTTCGGAACTTCGACAATGTCCGGCTCCGACTTGCAGGGCCGGTGGATGCCCTCCTCCATCACGGAGGAGGACGTGCTAAAGCTGAGAGAAGCCAGGTACTTAACCTACGAGATTTCACATAGGCTTCCTGCCCAAGGGCAAGTCATTCCTACTCCCGAGCCAGGCGAGAGCGTCGTGTTTGTGTCTCACCTCCGTCGGGGTTTAGGCTTCCCGATAGATCCCTTCGTGAGGGGGCTCATGTTTTACTATGGATTGGAATTCCACGACTTGGCTCCGGAGTCCATCCTCCACATCTCATCATTCATTGTCGTCTGCGAAGCCTTCCTCCACACTACCCCTCACTTCGGTTTGTGGCTCAAAACCTCCAACGTGGAGCCGAAGATGATCGAGGGGCGTCAAGCAGAGTGCGGCGGGGCGGTTGTAAGCAAGAGGGCCGATGCTCCATGGCCCAAGGGCTCTTTCCAGGAGGAGCTCGGTTTGTGGCAACAGGAGTGGTTCTATATTACTGCTCCCAGGGGCAGCAGGCAGAAGCCGCCGCCCGTCTTTCGCTCGGGCCCTCCACAACGGCTGATGTCATGGGTTAACAAAGGGCTTAACTGGGGGCCGTCAAAGGACGTACCCCTATTGCAGGGCCAGATTCGAGACCTCCAAGAGAGGGAGATCAATCTGGTCATAGTGATGTAGGTTATGCTGATTCGGTGTCTTCTGCCGTGCAAACGTCGCCCCTCCGCCTGTGGGAATTCAATCCAGAGGGGCCACGAGCTCTCCAACACTTCATGGGTACGACACCCGTGGAGATGTACAAATTGTTCTTCGGATCACAAGAAGTGTGTCCGGAATTGACCGAGGATGCCGGCCTAAGCTGCAATCGCCCGGATGCTCAGGTAAGTAGCCCTGTGTCGGGACATACCGTTTGTTTGCATATTCTTGGATTTGCCTTTTAACCAATCGTCCTTTGAACAGGAGTGGATAGCGCAAGCAAAACTGATACGGTGTCCGCCCCCCCTCCCGGAGACCGCGTCGGATTCAGTGTTGATCAAGATGCTGGAGGTTGCGCCTCTAGAGGAGGGCGTAGGGGAAAACAGAGAAACTACCGCCTCTACTAAGGAGGCTTTCGAGAAAGGGGGGATCGAGAATCCCTCCTTCCAGGGGGAGAAGAGGACCGCTTCCAAAGATCCGGAGGCTAAGGCCTCAAAGCGGGGGAAGAGATCTTCACCAGAGGGTCCTATGCCAGGGGAAACCCCGGCCGCACTATCTCCCCTAAGGAATCAGCCCTCCAGCGAGCCGTAAGTAGAAAAAAGGGAGTTTTGTAATAAGAGATATCCCTATTTTTGCTTCTGAGGATAACCGAAGTTTTTATCTTGTAGTTCGGATCTTCGCCCTTCTCAGCTGAGCTCGTCTTCGGGGGACCTTCGTCCGGAGATGATGGAGAGCGAGACGCCTCCATCTGCCACGCCATCAGGCGGGGCGGACGACCCTGAAGTGTCGTCGCGGAGGGTCTCCCCAAGTCTGGCGGGGCCGGAGAGTTCGGCACCTACTGGTGTACGGCCGGGGGAGCTGAAGGATCTGCTCGAGAGGGCGTCTATCTCAGAAGGTCACCGTACATTGATGAGTACGGTGATTGAAAGAATTTCATCCGCCGAGGGCGGGTTGCATGATGCCGTCAGAAGTTTGCTGGCGGGGTTTGAGGTACATAAAAATGACATACCTTTTGACAGTTTTACACATAAAGTGCGCCCTATATAGATAGTAGCCCCTGAGACTCGGTATGTTGTCAAAAGCGACAGCGTGCCGAGGATCATAATCTCAGGTATTAATTGTCGCCTTTCCTATGCAGGTGGCGGATAGTCCGGTGGCCAGCCGGACTGATGGAGTTGCCGAACTAAAGCGGCAACTCGACGTTGCGGATGCGGACATCGCGCTGGTCAATAAACGACTTGACGAGTCACAAGGTAGGTTGTTTCTCCGTGGTCACCTAGTAAGGGAGCTGATGCCCACTCCTTACAACATGTATGCTTAATGCAGATGGTGCCGCTGCTGTGGAGGACCTTCGGGCAGAGCTTGCTCGAGCCAAGGAGCAGGCCAGAAGGAGTGATGAGGCTGCCTCGAAGGCAGCTGAAGAGCTAGAAGCTGAAAGGGCTGCTCACTGCCGAAGCAGGGAGGAGATGGCCGGAGTGGCCGTGAAGCTGAAGGATGTTACCGACCGCTATGAGGTTCTTGAAAAAGAACACCGAGCGGAGCAAGAAGACCTGAAGAAGGCCACCGCCGAAGCCAAGGATGCCCGTTCTGCAATGAGGGCTATAAAGGAGGAGCTGCGTCAGGCCGGAGACATTGCGGCTGACAAACCCTTTCTGCTGCGCAGGAAGTTCACAGATCAGAAGTATGCTCAGCTTGGCCAGCTGTGGGGTCCGGAGGATCCTTATCTGGATTTGGCGGCGAGTGCGGCGGATGCGGTTGTGCACTTCCGAAGTCAAAAGGATCACGAGATGGAAGAGCTTTTTTGGTCTCAATTCCACAGTCCGGAGTGTTCACTTCCGTTGACCGATCGGTTGGCTGAGTGGGCTGAGCTGAATAGATTGTTCGGATTTGCCATGACGGATGTAGTGGCTCATCTGTGGCCGGATAGGCCCAAGCCAAAGAGTTATTTTGGCTTATTGCAGCAATTCCTTGGGGCGGTGCCGCATATCAAGGCGATGAAGCGGTCGGCATGCATAGAGGGTGCACGGATGGCCCTCGCCCGTGTGAAGACATACTGGACGGAGATGGATGCCACCGATGTTGCAACCCGGGGTTCGGACGAGAGCCGGTTACCCGCCGAGCACTATTTTGGGGAAGTCCTGCAGGGTGCTTGTGTAATAGAGTCGCAATGCTCAAAAAATGTCATGTTCAAATGATCTTTATGATTTGTAAAACGATATTCATAATATAAGTGCTTTTTATACTTGTGCGTTCAAGTATTGAAATATCTCCTGTGCGGCCGTTATTGTATACTTGTGTATAACCTGAAAGATGGCAGTCTTCGGCTTCATCCCCCACGCACATGGTGCGGGGGTGTTTGCAAAATAGCGCATTTTCACACTTAATCCAACATCTTGGTCCTGTGAAGGAGGTGGTAGCGTAGCAAACGAGGCAACCGGACTATAATGCTTTATCACTTTCACTTAGCCATAGGAGTTCGAAGGTGGGGCTACAATATAGCCCCTAGGGGCACCGCGCTCTCCGAATTCGGGGCACGTATGTGCCTGACCGGGAAATGGTCCTTCGTCAAAGCGAGGGAATGCTAGACATTCCGGTAGTCGATCGAGTGGTTGACCAGTCTCTCGCTGTATCATGACAGTCAGTTTTCGGCTTTCTCTACTGAGGTGCCCGCCCGGCCGAACCGGGGCACAATCGCAGTAGTTCTCCTGGTGCCACGTTAGCCGATGATACGGAACGTAAGGCAGCAAAACACAGGAGCCGGGCAAACCCAACATTTGACCAAAGACATGATTCGGAGCTGATGCATATAAGGCCTAACTCGAGACGCCGAACACTCCCTAAGGTGTTCGGTCTTTATGATAACGAGCAGAACAATGCCCTAAGCCCCTAATGTCCAGGTACGGGCAAAAATTTCTGACGCGGCCGATGCCAAAACGCCAGCCTCGTCATCGGTTATGGTGAAAAACCGGGGGATGTGAATCAACAAGAGACAGTAAGAAAGGTTTACGCAGGGTCTTAATCTGAAAAGAATCCTTGCAATGGATCCCTGCTGCACGTCTGCGCCTGTGTCTCCGTTGTGCTGTATCCTGGACGGGTGTAGCACGCTGTTCATCTGTAAAAGAGAAGAACTTAGTTTGGAAAGATATCGTGCGAGCAATGTATTAAAATAGAGCATGAAAAAGAAATGAATGAAGTTGAGCTTTTATTGGTTCTCATTGTTCATGCTCACAGCCCCTTGTAAAGGGGTGTGCGGTTAGGAAGCCCCTAGTTTATTTTAGCCGGACTCGCCTAGCCGTGTCCGGGGTCTTAAGCGACCTTTCAAAGAGATAATGCCGCGTGGACCGGGCATTTTAAGTGTAAGAGACGCGTAATGCGTTATTGCGTTAAAGCGGGCGAAAGCTTCACGTCCCAATAGTGCTTGATGGCTACTTTTGAATGGGGCGATATGGAAGATTAGCTTTTCACGACGGAAGTTATCGGATGAACCAAACACAACTTCTAGTAGTAAGGAGCCCGTGCAATTGGTGTAAGGGCCTGGCGTCACTCCTTTGAAGGAAGTGCTGCTATGGCGAATTTTAGTAGGGTCTATCCCCAACTTGCGGATTGTGTCTGGATATAGCAGGTTTAAATCGCTGCCGCCATCCATTAGGACTTGTGTAAATTGTAGTCCATCAATTATAGGATCCAATATCAGAGCAGTCCATCCTGCGTTTCGAATACTTCTGGAGTAATCCAGGTGGTCGAAAGTAATTGGTTTTGACATCCAATCTCGGGATTCCGCTCGAGTGGACCGTACAACATGCGCTTTGGCAGGTGCCGCCCTATTTTTCCTTGTTATCACTTGAAGTGAATTCACTGTTTTGACCTGTTGTGGGAAGTTCTTTTGTTGTCCGGCGCTCTGCTTGTGGGGTTCGTCATCGTCCTCGCTCAGTGTGTCGAGCCCCTTGTGTTCGGCGTTAAGTCGTCCGGACTACTTGAAGACCCAACAATCTCTGTGGGTGTGGTTTGCGGGCTTCCCGGGGGTACTATGAATTTGGCATATCCTATCCAAGATTTTGTTTAGGTTGGATAGCTCGTCACTGTTGTCCTTAATAGGCAGTGTTTTGCTATTCGGCCGAGAGCTTTTGAATCCGGCGTTGACCGCCGTGTTCTTTGGGCCATTTTCCTTATTCCGGCGCTGATCTTTTCTGCGTCGTGATTTCCCATTTCCATCTCTAACCCCGGATGTACTCGGGTCGCTGGTACTGCATCTTGCCAGCCAGCTATCTTCTCCCATGCAAAAGCGGGTCATGAGGCTCGTTAGCGTGGCCATTGTTCTTGGTTTTTCCTGGCCGAGGTGTCTGGCGAGCCATTCGTCTCGGACGTTATGTTTAAAAGCTGCTAAGGCTTCAGCATCCGGACAGTCGACTATTTGGTTCTTTTTGGTGAGGAACCTGTTCCAGAATTTGCGCGCTGACTCTCCGGGCTGTTGAGTTATGTGACTTAAATCGTCTGCATCCGGAGGGTGGACATAAGTCCCCTGAAAATTTGCTCTAAACGCATCCTCGAGCTCTTCCCAACTTCCAATGGTATTTTCTGGGAGGCTTTTGAGCCAATGCCGAGCTAGCCCTTTGAGCTTGAGGGGTAGGTATTTTATGGCATGGAGATCATCTCCTCTTGCCATGTGTATGTGTAGGATGTAATCCTCAATCCACACTCTGGGGTCTGTTGTTCCGTCATATGCCTCTATGTTTACGGGTTTGAATCCCACTGGAAATTCATGATCCAGTACCTCATCGGTGAAACATAGTGGGTGTGCGGCGCCCCTGTATTTAGGTGTGCCGTTATCTTCGAACACTCGGCGTGTTGTGTTGCTCTCTGGAGCCCTCTTTTTTGGCCCGTAAATGGACCTGACCGGGCCATCCATTTTGCGAGGATCTTTATGTGTATCATGTGCCGGCTTGTGTGCGGCACCGCTTGCCGTTCTTAGCCTGTCATCTGGTCGTCTATCCGGCCAGGCGGCCTCTTTGCTTTTTGATTGTGGTGGCTCTACGGCCTCCTCGTCGAATTCGGGCAACAGCTTGCGCTTCGGGTAGCTCTTTGCTTGATGACTATTGCCGTATTTGTCTGCGGTCTTGAGTACTTTGTTCCATCTCATTCTGAGTACGTCTTCCGCTGTTTTGAGCTTCCGCTTCTGCTTCTTCAAACTTCTTGTAGTGGCGACGAGCCTTTTGTGAAGGCTCTTATGCTCTGGTGATGTGTCCGGCGTGAGATCGTCTGGACTGTTGTTTTCGCCGGGGATGGGTTGCTTGTCCAATTCATCCTGTTCGGATGGTTGCTTGGTTGTATGTTCGTCCTCCACTGGTTCGCCCTGCTCTATGGCTGGGTCGTTATGGGTGCTGTTGTTGTCGAGGCGGGACTTCGGGCGGCGCTTGCGTCGCCGTTTTGGTTGCTTCGCCGAGTCCCGTTGTTCCTCGTTATCGCTTCCTTTTGGTGTATCCACCATGTATATGTCATGAGTTGAGGTGGCTTTCCAGTGCCCTGTAGGCGCTGGTTCTTGGTCGTCTCCGGCATCGTCGTCCATACCGTCGATGTCTTCGGAGTCGAAGTCTAGCATGTCGGTTAAATCATCGCAGTGGCTACAAAGTGGGTGGTGGGTGGGCTTTGAATTTCTTCGTCGTCCGCATCCCAACCGTCCTGACCGCAGTTCAGCCAGGGCTCTCCTGATAGCGAGAGACACTTTAGCGAATTCAGGATGTCGCCAAAAGGTGAGTGTTGAAAGATGTCCGCAGCGGTGAACTCCATGATCGGCGCCCAATCGGATTCGATTGGAGGGGGCGCGGGAGGTTCGGAGTCCGGCACCTCGGAGTCACTAGCCTCATGAGGGACAAAGTCAGTATTCGGCTCTATCGCCGTAGAGGTTGCAGCCCTTGAGGCGGTGTCTAGCCACCCGTCCTCGATCTGCACGGTCGGCTCCGAATTAAGGGTCGGAGCGGACTCATGTGCGACCTCCAGGGCACTGTCCGGCAGCAGAGTTAAATCATGCCCTTTGTGACAGTGCGGCGCGCTCGGCCGTGGCTCGAATCCGTCGAAGATCAAGTCTCCGCGGATGTCGGCCGTGAAGTTCAGGCTTCCAAATCTGACCTGGTGGCCAGGGGCGTAGCTTTCAATCTGCTCCAGATGGCCAAGCGAATTGGCCCGCAGTGCAAAGCCGCCGAATACGAAGATCTGTCCGGGGAGAAAAGTCTCACCCTGGACCGCGTCGTTGTTGATGATCGAAGGAGCCATCAAGCCTATCGATGACGACACAGATGAACTCTCAATGAAAGCACCAATGTCGGTGTCAAAACCGGCGGATCTCGGGTAGGGGGTCCTGAACTGTGCGTCTAGGCGGATGGTAACAGGAGACAAGGGACACGATGTTTTTACCCAGGTTCGGGCCCTCTCGATGGAGGTAAAACCCTACTCCTACTTGATTGATATTGATGATATGGGTAGTACAAGAGTGGATCTACCACGAGATCAAGGAGGCTAAACCCTAGAAGCTAGCCTATGGTATGATTGTTGTAATGGTTGTCGTCCTACGGACCAAAACCCTCCGGTTTATATAGACACCGGAGAGGGCTAGGGTTACACAGAGTCGGTTACAATGGTAGGAGATCTACATATCCGTATTGCCAAGCTTGCCTTCCACGCCAAGGAAAGTCCCATCCGGACACGGGACGAAGTCTTCAATCTTGTATCTTCATAGTCTTGGAGTCCGGCCGATGATGATAGTCCGGCTATCCGGACACCCCCTAGTCCAGGACTCCCTCAGGCATCATTTGGTGGTTCACCACCATCTTGTGGTTGATCTTTCCCTTGGTCTTGTTCACGAGGTTGAGGGCCTTCACTTTGTTCTTCGGAAGCGTGTGGGTCTTGGGGAGGTGATGGCTCCACTTGAGTGGAGCATTGTCCTTCTCCTTCGGCCATAAGGGGTTCCTCAATGGGTAGAATATGACCAATACCCATTCTTCTTATGGCTTGGGGAGGAATTTCATCACCTACATCACAAGTACCACTTTGCTCCACTTGGGAGCCGTTATTTTCGTCAATCTCCATGTTACACGTCTCCTCAATGAGTCTGGTGGACTTGTTGAGGACACGATAAGCATAAGAGTTTGAAGCATAACCAACAAATATGCCCTCATAAGCTCTAGTCTCAAATTTAGACAAACGAACACCTTTCTTGAGAATGAAACACTTACACCCGAACACCCGGAAGTACTTCAGGTTGGGCTTGTTACCGGTGAGTATTTCATAAGGAGTCTTGTTCAAGCCTTTGCGGAGATAGAGCCGATTGGATGCATGACATGCTGTGTTGATGGCTTCAGCCCAAAAGTTGTATGGAGACTTGAACTCCGCCGTCATGGTCCTTGCCGCATCCATCAACGTCCGGTTCTTCCTCTTCGCAACACCATTTTGTTGAGGGGTATATGGTGCAGCATATTGATGCTTGATCCCCTCATCACTAAGAAACTCATCCAAGGTGTAGTTCTTGAACTCGGTGCCGTTGTCACTTCTTATTGTTAAGATTTTTGAATCATGTTGACGTTGAGCTTCATTTGTAAAGTCGATGATGGTTTGTTGAGTCTCACTCTTCCTCTTGAAGAAGTAAACCCAAGTGTATCTTGAATAATCATCCACAATCACCAAGCAATACTTTCTACCTCCAAGACTATCAAAGGATGGAGGCCCAAAGAGAGCCATGTGAAGGAGCTCCAAGGGTCTCATCGGGTAGATGATGGTCGTGGGAGGGTGAGCCTTCTCATGAAGCTTTCCTTCAATGCAAGCACTGCAAGCACGATCTTTGGCAAAACTAGCATTTGTTAGTCCACGGACATGGTCCCCCTTCAGAAGACTTTGCAAAGATCTCATATTGACGTGGGCTAAACAGCGATGCCAAAGCCATCCCGCATCAACTTTAGCCATTAGGCATGTCGCGGTCTTAGTGGGTTGCTCCGAAAAGTTAATCACATAAAGACCATTCTCGACATGCCCAACAAAGGCTACTTTAAGAGTCTTGCTCCACAAGAGGGCCACGATATCAATATCAAAGAAAGTGGCAAAGCCCATGAGTGCAAGTTGACGAACGGAAAGAAGATTGAATGCAAGGGACTCAACAAGCATGACTTTCTCGATTGTTAGATCATGAGAAATGACAACCTTGCCAAGACCCAATACCTTAGAAGACGAGGCATCACCCCACTCGACATTGGTGGGCATAGAAGGAATCTTGTGCATGTCCACCACCAAGTCCTTGCTTCTGGTCATATGATTCGTTGCTCCACTATTAAGCAACCATGATCCCCCACCGGAAGCAAACACCTACACGAGATCAATGCTTGGTTTTAGGTACCCATTTTTTAATGGGTCCTTTAATGTTAGTAACAAGGGTCTTAGGAACCCAAATAGACCATTCAATGTACTCATAAGGAGAACCAACACATTTAGCATAAACATGCCCATCACTAGCACAACACAACACATAAGAAGGGTTAAAGTCACCGGCTTTGTTGGAGGAGGTGGTTTTGCCCTTTTTGACATCAACACCCTTCACATTTTTCTTCTTCTCCTTAGGAGCACCCTCTCCCTCTTTCACAAAAGTTTGCTTGAGAGGAGGAGGTCGTTTGGTCTTGTCGTTCTTCTTCTTGTTCTTGGACTTGGGTGCGAACCCAATTCCCTCCTTGGCCACAACTTCCTTTTGATTGCTCAAAAGGTCGTTGAGGTTCTTCTCACCTTGAATGCATGTCACAAGGCCTTTCTCAAGTTGATCCTTCAACTTGGCATTCTCCTCCACAAGATGCACATGCTCACAACACGGGTTAGTGGCATATGCATTATCAATTAAAACCATATGAGGAAAGGTGGCCTTTTCCTTGGTTAGCTTAACTTGGAGTTGAGCATGAGACTCCTTGAGGTTAGCATGAGCACCCTTCAAGACCTTGTGGGCCTTGTCAAGTACATCAAACTCCTCCTTGAGTCTAGCATGATCAACCCCAAGTTTAGCCTTCTCGGAAGTTAGCACACGAGACACAACAAGTGCATGATCAAGATCTTTCTTTAACTTAGGATGGTCATCGTTGTGTGACTCCTCAAGAGCTAAACGATGCCCACGCTCTTCCTCAAGAGAATTACAGAGATCCAATATCTCATCGGCATAGTCACGACTATGACCTTCCATCTTAGAGATGGTTTCTTCGTGAGCCTCGATCATGTCATTGGCTTCACCAAGTTGTTCCAAGAGAGCAACAAAGTGCCTCTTGGATTTTCCCTTGAGCTTACTCATAAAGGACTCAAATTCATTCACATCCTCATTTGACCCCTCATGTTTATCAATGCAACCCGTCAAAGAGGGATTAGTAATAATGGTGGTTTTGATGTTGGGAGTTACCTTGTTAGAGGCTTTGGCCATGAGGCACTTGGCGGTGATGTTCTCGTTTGGTGAATCGAAGAGAGACATCCGGGGAGTTGTGGCAATGGCAATGGATGCCATGGCCATTGCTTCACTATCTTCATCATCATCGTCATCCTCACGGTATTCTTCTTGAACCATCAACCCTCGAGTAGGAGTCTTTTTGGTGAAGTTGTTCTTGTTGGGGAAGGACTTGGCTTTGTCTTTTCGGATGAGCTTGCCACCATTGTCTTCCCGCTTCTCGTAAGGACAATCCGCAACGAAATAGCTCACATTGCCACAGTTGTAACAAGTTCTTACTCGTTGCTTGCCCTTGAATCCACTTGAGTTGGTCTTGTTGAAATTGGGCCTTGAGTTATTCTTGCTCCAAAATTGCCTTGAAGCAAGAGCCATGTGCTCATGATAATCATATTTTGTATCTTCGGGGTTGCTCTCCTCACCTTCCTCTTCTTCCTCTTCTTCCACAATAACCTTGGCCTTCAAGGCAAGGTTGGGCTTCTTTTCCCTTTGAGAGCGGAGCATCGCGTTGTTGGCGGTCTTGTGCAAGATGCGCATTGCAACGAACTCATCCAACACTTCACTTGAGGTCATGGAGTGGAAGTCCGGTCTTTGACGAATGATGGAGGATATGGCCTTGTTGTAGGGCATCATGGCCTTGAGGAACTTGCGCTTGATCCAATTGTCATCCGTGTCCTTGCTCCCATGATCTTGGAGTGAGACCGCGAGTTTGTTACTCTCCGAAAGAGCTCACGAGGTTCTTCGTCTTCTTTCATTGCAAACTCATCGGCTTCATCTTGCACCACTTCATAGTTGGAGCGTTGAATGCTTGCACTTCCCCAATAGAGAGACACAACGCATTGCCATGCGTCTTTGGCCATGGCATGGGGTCGGAGATGAGGGAGATCATCGGGAAGGATAGCATCTTGGATGATGAAGAGAGCATTCTCATTGAATTGATTATCCACTGCTTCTCTAGGGGTGAAGTTGTTTTGGTCATGTGGATAGAAAGCTTCTTCAATGATTCTCCAAAGATTAGTATTCACATGATTTAAATGACGCTTGAAGCGATACACCCAAGAATCAAAATGCTCATTTTTCACAATCTTAGGAGGAGGGCCGGCTTGATTTACATGAGTAGAGGGAATCAGTCCTCCATAAGTTGGGGGTTCCACATGGGAAAAGATGCCGGTGCCATTTCCACCACTAGTAGAAGGACCCTTCTCACTATTAGCTTCCCCCTTGTCGAAGTTAGCATCCGTCACCTTGTTAGTGGGATCACCCACTTGCAACGGCGAGGTAGATAGTTTAAGTCCTTCTAAGAATTTATTAAACATGCTTTCAACCTTGGTTGTCATGGAGGTTTTCAATGTGTCCAAGGCCACATTGAATTCCTCATGGGACACCGAGGTTTCCCCATCACCCGTAGACGAGATCGGATTCACACTGGAGTGCTCCTCCTCCCCACCGTCTACGGTGTCAACCATACTCTTCGGACGGCAAAGTCCTTAATAAAGAGATGAGGCTCTGATACCAATTGTAAGGATCGATATAGTTGACTAGAGGGGGGGGGGTGAATAAGCAACTAACAATTTTTAGCTTTTCTTTACCAAATTAAACTTTGCATCAAAGTAGGTTGTCTAGATATGCAACTAGGTGAACAACCTATATGATGCAACAACAACAAGCACACAAGCAAGCAAGGGATATAACACAAGTAAGCTTGCAAAAGTAAAGGCGCGAGATAACCAAGAGTGGAGCCGGTGGAGACGAGAATGTGTTACCGAAGTTCCTTCCTTTTAAGGGGAAGTACGTCTCCGTTAGAGCGGTGTGGAGGCACAATGCTCCCCAAGAAGCCACTAGGGCCACCGTATTCTCCTCACGCCCTCACGCAATGCGAGATGCCGTGATTCCACTATTGGTGCCCTTTAAGGCGGTGACGAACGTTTACAAACAAGGTTGGGGCAATCTCCACAACTTAATTGGAGGCTCCCAACGGCATCACGAAGCTTCACCACAATGGACTATGGCTCCGAGGTGACCTGAACCGTCTAGGGTGCTCAAACACCCAAGAGTAACAAGATCCGCTAGGGATTAGTGGGGGGAATCAAATTTCTCTTGGTGGAAGTGTAGATCGGGGCCTTCTCAACCAATCCCAAGCAAATCAACAAGTTTGATTGGCTAGGGAGAGAGATCGGGCGAAAATGGAGCTTGGAGCAACAATGGAGCTTCGGGATGGAACAGGTAAGTCTTCTTGGAGAAGAAGACCCCCTTATATAGTGGGGGGACAATTCCAACCGTTACCCACCACTCAGCCTGCGACCCGCGATACTATCGCACCACAGGAGCAGTACTACCGCACGGGCCTGCGGTACTACCGCGACGGACCGCGGTACTACCATGGGCGCGACAGAGCCTGGACCTGAACAGAAGAGCACATACAGGGCACAGTAGAACTGCAGGCACGGTACTACCGCGACCCTGTGCGGTACTACCGCAGGGCAGCCACAGTCTAGGCATGGTAGGCACAGATGTAAAAAATTACATCCATGACTACCTCCGCTGAGATTTTATCGATGCGAAAATCTGACACGATACTACCGCGAACCAGGGGTGCGGTACTACCGTGAATGGTGCGGATGTAAAAAATTACATCCGCCCCTACCTCCGCTTGTAACATCCCAAATTCTCAATTTGGAATGTTATACATAGATCATCATTGCATATCATATTTTTGTTGCATTGTTGGCTCGATCCTAGAAATTCTACGCAACTCAAGGACCCACGGAGAGAGTTGGAGATTTCTTTATTTTCAAAATTGAGTTTTCTCAAATTTTGAAAATAGGATCATTTGATTTTATTTATTTTATCTTCAATTATTTCTACTACCAAAATTTCAGAGAGGGAATAAAATGACTTTCCCAAAATAAAGAAATAATGAAGATTTAATAAAAAAAATCAAATAAGATTTATTTTGGAGTTTTTCGCCTTTTATTTGAATTTAGGAAAAATGCGCGTTTTTCAAAATTGCATTTAGTCCCAAATAAATGTTAATCTTGTCCAGCTTGATTTTAGAAGCCGGGGAAAATTTATTTCGGGATTTTTGGAGTCAGTTTAGTATTTCTTTTTATTTTTCTTCTGCGCGGAATTATTTAAAAAAAACACGAACAACCTCTGGGCCGTGCCCGAGCGGGACTCCGCTCGGGGGCGCGCTATATAAGCCGCCACCCCCGGCGCCCCAGGCCCGTCAGCCGCCCGCGCCCCACCGCCCCAGCCCACTCGCCGCCGCCGGCCCACCCGCCGAAACCCTAACCCAGATCCGCCGTCGCCGCCTGCCGCCACCGCCGCCTGCTGTCGCCAGAGCCGCCGCCGGACCCCGCCGCCGCCGCCGACCCCGCCGCCGAGGTTCGCCGCCGCCTCGTTTTGCGTGCCGCCGGTTTTCTCAAAAAAAAACCGAGCGGTTTTTCTTCGGTTTATTCTATTAGATCGGTTTTCTTTTTTGGTTCGGTTAAATAGCGAGCGTTCGCTCGTTCGTTCGTTTTAACAAACGTGTTCGTCAGATTAGTTTAGTTAGCGAACGTTCGTTCGTTAACCTGTTCATCGTTTTTCTTTTCTCGGATTTAATCCGCGATTTTTCTGATTGCGATTCCTGATCCGATTTTCGTTTTAGTATAACTTTTCGCTCGTTTATCGGAATCAGGCGATTCAAGCGCCTGGAGTTTCATCTCGAAACCCTCTTTCCAAATAATCAACTTAAACAAGTTTTTGCTTCTGTAAAATTTGACTTAGATCCAGATTAGTAAAACGAAGCAGTTTTCTTTCGCCGTTTGACTTTCGTTGCTTTGTTTGATTTGATTCTTTTTGC
Source organism: Triticum dicoccoides (assembly GCF_002162155.2). NCBI lineage: Eukaryota > Viridiplantae > Streptophyta > Magnoliopsida > Poales > Poaceae > Triticum > Triticum dicoccoides. Next base: position 466,671,574 of record NC_041385.1, on the reverse strand, counting down.
AAACCGGAGTTCTTAAGTTGAACTATCTGGTTAGATCTTTTATTAGAGTTTTACCTGTGCATTAGATGAGTACTTATTGTATGCTTGTTTGTTTGTCTACGATAGAACAACCGGAGTGCGCCGCCTGTTACTTTGAATCTCTAGGTTTCGCGGATCATCAGCAAGGCAAGTAACACTTTGATCATACTTTTTCTCATACCCAGTTTTTATGCATTAGAACAATCCTTAAACATTGCATGACTAGGATCTAATTAAATTGTGGGATATGGGAAATAGTTGAGGTAGTACCTATTACCTGTTTTATTTTCAAACCTTTGGGAGTTACTTCTACGTTTGCTTTATGCCATGCTATGCTAGTAGACGTGGATTGGGTGAGTGTATCCATGACAGATGTGAGTTTGTTAATTAATGGTTTATTTAAGGTGGAAATTAAACACACATCTGGGTGGATTGAGGCACCTGGTTTTTATCAGGATTTGCCTGTATTTCTTCGGACCGCCACCCAGGCTCAAAGGGATCATGAGATTTTTCAAACTAGAAACTTACGTGTGCAGCCACAAGCCATTATGGGCTCTGGCATAGTTGATTAAGTCGTGCGAACTCTTACGGGTAGACTAGCAGATGTAGGGGAAAGTAGGTGTACTGGTCTACCCAGATGTAAGGTGCTAGCGCTTCCGAAAGACTATGTCTCGGTCATCCGTTTCTCAAACATCATGTAGTGCGAGGAATCAAACGGAGGCGATCGCGTCTTGTGGGGAAAAGTGCGCAAACCTCTGCAGAGTGTATAAACTAATCATGGTTAGCCGTGTCCCCGGTTATGGACGTTTTGAGTATCTAGTAGTTGGATATCATGTGAATCTCATAATGTTACTTCTAATTAATTTTGTTGGGTTTAATGAGTACTTTTAATTGGGATTGAGAATGCTGTCAACCATTCTCAATGTTTAACAACCACCATGATAGTTAAATAAATTTATTCCTTTGTAGTAGGGAAAAAATGGCTTTATGAAAAACTGTAACCATAGAGCTTTTCCACCAGCCAAATATGCATGTAGTATAGCTTAATCCATTGTTATTCTCTATGTGTTACATTGCCAGCATATTCCATGTGCTGACCCGTTTTCGGGCTGCAACGTTTCATGTTGCAGACTTTTCAAACGACGAGTAAGGTGCTTTTAGGTCGTGGTTCTATACTCAGTGATGCCATTGGAGTTGATGGACTCGCTATTCTTCCAAGTCTTCCGCTGTTATCGTTTTTAGATGGCCTTAAGCCATATTTATTTCAATAAGTTCTCTCTTGAGACATTCGATGTAATAAGTGTGTGATTGCTACTCTGTTATAAATCCTCCAAGTACTGTGTGGTGTCAGCATTACTGATCCAGGGATGACACTAAGCACAGAGATCAGACTGTTTGAGGTCTGGTCGCTACAAAGATGGTATCAGAGCACACGCTGACTGTAGGACACGGCCACTAAGCTAAAGCCCTAGATCACTACTCTTTCTTCTCAGTTCTGACTCCTCATCTTTTCTATTCTTTAGGATGGCGGATGCAAAGATCAAGTTCACACAACCAGATGAGAGCTCACCTTTTGGATATCACTTGAAGGAAGCCACTAGATACCTAAACATAGGAGTACCAAGCTTCACTGGGACTTTCAACGCCACTTTACCCGAAGAGGAGCGCTGGAGGATTCAAGTCTACATTCCAGGAAGGACATTTGCACCAGTCACGGAGCCAATAGAGTTTACCTTTGATGTACCAACATGGAGCCTAGGAAAGAGCATGGCAGCTCACATTGCCATGGGACGAATTGGAGAAGTTTACCACAACGATCTCAAGAATACTATCTACCAGATTTGTGGGTGCCGAGATGAGCATTGGGAGATGATCACCACCAGGAAGGACAGATCAATCGCAGCTTATATTCAGGAGTTAAACCAACACATCCGATGCCAGGAGAATCAGATGTGCGCAGATATGGAAGATCTGCAGAAGGCTATGACCAAGATCAAGGAGCTGGAAGAAGAACTCGAGGCTACACGTAAAGACTATATGGAAGAAATCATCGCTCTAGTAAGACAGAACAGCGACCTTAAGGAGAAGATTGGAGTATTCATGGGAGGTCCAGCACCCAGAGGAGAAGAGGATGAACCTACTTGTCCAGATAATTACATCATCATCGACGACACCGACTCGGATCCCGACGACAGCGATGATGACTATGTTGATGAAGCTGGAGCAGATATCATGGAATCTTCATCGGAGCAGTTTTTCTAGTTGACCACCATAACAGTAGTAGAATTTTCCACCATTTAATTAGTTTAGTCCAAGCACTTTTGTAACGATAGTTAGACCGTTGTATGCCCTTGTTTGAATTGATTGGAGTGATATTGTGTGCTTTTGTCTCATGTGCATATGGGTAGTGTTATCTCACTAGACCTCATTCTATTCTTAACTCTCCCCTCCTCTTTAAACCCTCAGATGCCTCCGAGATGCGACCCCGAATTTGTTTTCCCGCCAGAGATCACTCAGTTGATTCAGTAGCAGAATACCTTGATTCAAACATTGGTACAGAACCAAGGCAACAACAACAACAACCCACCACCACCACCACCTGTTGACCATCTGGCACGTTTCTTAAGGCTGAATCCGCCGGTGTTTTCCAGTAGCACCGAGCCGATAGTAGCAGATGATTGGCTCCGTAAGATAGGGAGGGAGCTGACCACTGCAGGATGTACAGATGGAGAAAAGGTGAAGTTTGCCGCACATCAGCTTGATAGACCCGCAGCAGCATGGTGGGAGAATTTTACAGCCACTTACCCTGTAGACACTGTGACATGGAATCAGTTTCAGCAAGCTTTCCGTACTGCCCATGTTTCAGTAGGAGCTATGGACATGAAGAAGCGTGAGTTTCGCAACTTACGCCAAGGAGGACGGACAGTTGGCCAGTATGTGGGTGATTTCAGTAAGCTAGCACGTTATGCCCCAGATGACGTTGCTACGGATGCAACTAAGGAGGAGAAGTTTCTAGAAGGACTGAATGATGAGCTGAGCATGTAGTTGATGGTAGCCACTTTCAATAACTACCAGGAGTTAGTAGATCGTTCTCTTATGATTGAAGGAAAGCAGCAGCAGATTGACAATCGTAAGAGGAAGTATGGACAGGGGAAGTACAATTCTGGAGCTCAGCAGAAGCTACGCTTTACCACGAAGTCAGGAGGACACTTTCAGCATACTCACGGAGGAGGCAGCTCGCACAATCATAATGGCACAAAGAATGGAAACGGGAATGGAGGAAGCAATGGACAAAGCCGCACCAACCCGTCAACACCATCCAAGGTAGACCTGAGTCATATCACTTGTTATAAGTGCTGTAAGACGGGGCATTATGCAAATGATTATCCTGAAGCCCAAAATGGAAATGGCAATGGAAGCTCAGGAAAGAAGCTGAACCCTTTCAACAGAGGACAGGTGAACCACGTTACCGTGGAGGAGGTTGAAGCTCAGTCAGATGCAGTAATAGGTAAGTTTTTGGTTAAGGCATTTACTGCAGTTGTTCTTTTTGATACTGGTGCATCACATTCATACATATCAAGGGGATTTGTGGATAAGTTTAGCCTGCCCACTAAGACTCTTAAGACACCCATGCTAGTAAGTTCACCGGGAGCTGAGTTTATGGTCAGTCAAGGATGCTTTCAGGTGCCATTAAGTATAGGAAGGCATGTTTTCCCAACGGATTTAATTATATTGGAATCCCAAGGTTTGGATGTAATTCTTGGTATGGATTGGCTGTCAATGTATGGAGGGAACATTGATTGCGCCAGTAAGACAATTTTGCTTACGACACCAGAAGGAATAAGAATCAAGTATGTATCACGGCATGAGCCGAGAAGAGCACATGTAAATTCCTTATCAGGAGTTGTGCAGGAGGAAGTACCAGTGGTGAGGGATTTCCCCGATGTATTTCCAGAAGAGTTGCCAGGCATGCCACCGGATAGAGACATTGAGTTCCTAATTGAACTACTGCCAGGCACTGGGCCAATATCCAAGAGACCGTACAGGATGCCAGCCCAAGATTTGGAGGAAATTAAGAAGCAGATTAAGGAGTTGTTGGACAAAGGTTTTATTCGCCCAAGTTCTTCGCCTTGGGGATCGCCAGTACTTCTGGTGGAGAAGAAGGATGGAACGTTAAGAATGGTTGTTGATTATCGTGGATTGAATGAAGTAACAATCAAGAACAAGTACCCACTACCAATGATCAATGATCTGTTTGATTAGTTGCAAGGAGCTAAGGTGTTTTCCAAGATCGATTTGCGATCAGGGTACCATCAGTTGAAGATTCGGGAGCAAGATATACCGAAGACGGCTTTTACCACCAGGTACGGGCTGTATGAGTATACCTTTATGTCATTTGGTCTGACTAACGCCCCAGCCTACTTTATGAACATGATGAACAAGGTGTTTATGGAGTTTTTGGATAAGTTCGTCGTGGTGTTCATTGATGATATTTTGGTTTACTCGAAGAATGAAGAGGAATATAAAGAGCACTTGCGTTTGGTACTCGAGAAGCTCAGAGAACATCAGCTATATGCCAAGTTCAGCAAGTGTGAGTTTTGGCTGAAGGAAGTTGGATTTCTCGGACATGTTATATCTGGGGAAGGTATCGCAGTAGACCCCACTAAAGTTGTCACAGTGACAAACTGGGAAGCACCAACAACAGTTGGAGAAATCCAGAGTTTCCTTGGACTCGCAGGATACTACCGGAGATTCATTGAAAATTTCTCAAAGATTGCGAAGCCTATGACAGAATTGTTGAAGAAGGATACCAAGTTCATTTAGAGTGAGGATTGTGAGGCTAGTTTCCAAGAGTTGAAGAAACGTTTGGTTACCTCACCAGTTTTAATTCTGCCAGATCAGACTAAGGATTATGAAGTGTATTGCGACGCTTCACGTCAAGGACTTGGAGCAGTGCTTATGCAGGAGGGAAGAGTTGTTTCGTATGCTTCACGACAGCTTAAGCCTCATGAGTTGAATTATGCTACTCATGATTTGGATTTAGCAGCTGTAGTGCATGCATTGAAAACTTGGAGACATTTCCTCATTGGAAATCATTGTGAGGTGTATACGGATCACAAGAGTTTGAAGTACATCTTCACGCAGAAGGAGTTAAATCTCAGGCAGAGGAGATGGTTGGAGCTTATTAAAGATTATGATATGATATTGCATTATCACCCCGGGAAGGCTAACGTTGTAGCAGATGCGTTGAGCCGTAAGGGCCATGTCAATACACTAATGACGGGGGGAATACCCAAGGAGTTAGCCGAGGATCTTCTTGAGCTATGTTTGGAAATAGTTCCGAGAGGCTATGTAGCAGCACTGGAGATTCAGTCTACATTGATGGATAAAATCAGAGAAGCTCAAAAGACAGATAAGGAAGTTGCCTCTATAAAGGAGAAAATGAGCGAAGGGAAGGCTAATGGATTTCGTGAGGATGAGCACGATACCCTACGGTTTGAAGACCGTGTTTATGTGCCCAATGACCCGGAGATCAGGAAGTTGATTCTGCAAGAGGCACATGATTCACCATATTCGATTCACCCCGGAAATACCAAGATGTATTTGGATTTAAAGGAAACTCTCTGGTGGACCAGAATGAAGAATGATATTGCAGAGTATGTAGCAGTTTGTGATGTATGTCAGAGGGTGAAAGCAGAACATCAGAAGCCAGCAGGATTGTTACAGCCATTGCCTATACCCGAATGGAAGTGGGACAAACTAGGCATGGATTTCATCACGGGATTGCCCAGGACTCGTTCAGGCTATGACTCGATTTGGGTTGTAGTCGATCGTTTGACGAAGGTAGCTCATTTCATTCTAGTAAAGACTACCTACAGCAGTGCCAAATTGGCTAAGATATACATGACAAGGATTGTATGTTTGCATGGAAATCCGAGGAGTATCGTATCAGATAGAGGAACCCAATTCACCTCAAAGTTCTGGAAGCAGTTGCACGAAACATTGGGAACCAGGATGGAGTTTAGCACAGCTTTCCATCCACAGACAGATGGACAGACCGAGAGAGTCAATCAGATTTTGGAGGATATGCTTAGAGCATGTGTTTTGGATTATGGATCAAGTTGGGATGACAACTTGCCATATGCGGAGTTTTCTTACAACAACAGTTATCAATCCAGTTTGAAGATGGCCCCTTTCGAAGCCTTGTGTGGAAGGAGGTGCAGAACCCCGTTGTTGTGGGATGAGGTTGGAGACCGCCAGTTGTTTGGACCGGATTTGATTAAGGAGTCTGAACAGAAAGTAAAGTTGATTCGTGACAGGCTCAAGGTAGCCCAGTCAAGGCAGAAGAGCTATGCAGATTCAAAACGCAAGGAGACAGAATACGAAGTCGGAGACAGAGTTTATCTTCGAGTATCTCCGCTTCGAGGAGTTAAGCGTTTTGGAGTTAAAGGAAAGTTAGCGCCACGTTTTCTGGGACCATACAAAGTTCTGGAACGCATGGGAGAAGTAGCGTACAAGTTGGAATTACCCGAGGGGTTGTCAGGTGTTCCCGATGTGTTCCATGTTTCACAGTTGAAGAAGTGTCACACAGAGATGGCTGATATACCACTGAGGGATACAATGCCACTGGAAGCGATTCAGTTGAAAGATGATTTGACCTATGAAGAGAAACCAGTTAAGATTCTGGAATATGCCAGCCGAGTCACCCGCAGTAAGGTTATCAAGTTTTGCAAAGTTCAGTGGAACCACCACACCGAGGAAGAAGCCACCTGGGAGCGAGAGGAAGATCTGCTCAAGGCCCACCCTCACCTATTTGCTAGCCAACCCGAATCTCGAGGGCGAGATTCATCTTAAGGGGGGTAGGTTTGTAACATCCCAAATTTTCAATTTGGAATGTTATACATAGATCATAATTGCATATCATATTTTTGTTGCATTGTTAGCTCGATCCTAGAAATTCTACGCAACTCAAGGACCCACGGAGAGAGTTGGAGATTTCATTATTTTCAAAATTGAGTTTTCTCAAATTTTGAAAATAGGATCATTTGTTTTTATTTATTTTATCTTCAATTATTTCTACTACCAAAATTTCAGAGAGGGAATAAAATGACTTTCCCAAAATAAAGAAATAATGAAGATTTAATAAAAAATCAAATAAGATTTATTTTGGAGTTTTCGCCTTTTATTTGAATTTAGGAAGAATGCGCGTTTTTCAAAATTGCATCTAGACCCAAACAAATGTTCATCTTGTCCGGCTTGATTTTAGAAACCGGGGAAAATTTATTTTGGGATTTTTGGAGTCCGTTTAGTATTTCTTTTTATTTTTCTTCTGCGCGGAATTATTTTAAAAAAACACGAACCGCCTCTGGGCCGTGCCCGAGCGGGACTCCGCTCGGGGGCGCGGTATATAAGCCGCCACTCCCGGCGCCCCAGGCCCGTCAGCCGCCCGCGCCCCGCCGCCCCGGCCCACTCGCCGCCGCCGGCCCACTCGCCGAAACCCTAACCCAGATCCGCCGCCGCCGCCTGCCGCCGCCGCCGCCGTCGCCTGCCGTCGCCGAA
>NC_041385.1:466542039-466663253 GCF_002162155.2 Triticum dicoccoides | reverse complement strand
GCCGACCCTGCCGACTTTGCCGCCGAGGTTCGCTGCCGCCTCGTTTTGCATGTCGCCGGTTTTCTCAAAAAAAAAAACCGAGCGATTTTTCTTCGGTTTTTTTCGGTTTATTCTATTAGATCGGTTTTCTTTTTCGGTTCGGTTAATAACGAGCGTTCGCTCGTTCGTTCCTTTTAAGGAACATGTTCGTCAGATTAGTTTAGTTAACGAACGTTCGTTCTTAACCTGTTCGTCGTTTTTCTTTTCTCGGATTTAATCCGCGATTTTTCTGATCGTGATTCCTGATCCGATTTTCGTTTTAGTATAACTTTTCGCTCGTTTATCGGAATCAGGCGATTCAAGCGCCTGGAGTTTCGTCTCGAAACCCTCTTTCCGAGTAATCAACTTAAACAAGTTTTTGCTTCTGTAAAATTTGACTTGGATCCAGATTAGTAAAACGAAGCTGTTTTCTTTCGCCGTTTGACTTTCGTTGCTTTGTTTGATTTGATTCTTTTTGCAAACCGGAGTTCTTAAGTTGAACTATCTGGTTAGATCTTTTATTCGAGTTTTACCTGTGCATTAGATGAGTACCCGGAGTGCGCCGCCTGTTACTTCGAATCTTTAGGTTTCGCGGATCATCAGCAAGGCAAGTAACACTTTGATCATTCTTTTTCTCATACCCAGTTTTTATGCATTAGAACAATCCTCAAACATTGCATGACTAGGATCTAATTAAGTTGTGGGATACGGGAAATAGTTGAGGTAGTACCTATTACCTGTTTTATTTTCAAACCTTTGGGAGTTACTTCTACGTTTGCTTTATGCCATGCTATGCTAGTAGACGTGGATTGGGTGAGTGTATCCATGACAGATGTGAGTTTGTTAATTAATGGTTTATTTAAGGTGGCAACTTAAACACACATCTGGGTGGATTGAGGCACCTGGTTTCTATCAGGACTTGCCTATATTTCTTCGGACCGCCACCCAGGCTCAAAGGGATCATGAGATTTTTCAAACTAGAAACTTACGTGTGCAGCCACAAGCCATTATGGGCTCTGGCATAGTTGATTAAGTCATGCGAACTTTTACGGGTAGACTAGCAGATGTAGGGGAAAGTAGGTGTACCGGTCTACCCACATGTAAGGTGCTAGCGCTTCCGAAAGACTATGTCTCGGTCATCCGTTTCTCAAACATCATGTAGTGCGAGGAATCAAACGGAGGCGACCGAGTCTTGTGGGGAAAAGTGCGCAAACCTCTGCAGAGTGTATAAACTAATCATGGTTAGGCGTGTCCCCGGTTATGGACATTTTGAGTATCTAGTACTTGGATATCATGTGAATCTCATCATGTTACTTCTAATTAATTTTGTTGGGTTCAATGAGTACTTTTAATTGGGATTGAGAATGCTGTCAACCATTCTCAATGTTTAACAACCACCATGATAGTTAAATAAATTTATTCCTTTGCAGTAGGGAAAAATTGGCTTTATGCAAAACTGTAACCATAGAGCTTTTCCACCAGCCAAATATGCATGTAGTATAGCTTAATCCATTGTTATTCTCTATGTGTTACATTGCCAGCATATTCCATGTGCTGACCCGTTTTCGGGCTGCAACGTTTCATGTTGCAGACTTTTCAGACGACGAGTAAGGTGCTTTTAGGTCGTGGTTCTATACTCAGTGATGCCGTTGGAGTTGATGGACTCGCTATTCTTCCAAGTCTTCTGCTGTTATCGTTTTTAGATGGCCTTAAGCCATATTTATTTCAATAAGTTCTCTCTTGAGACATTCGATGTAATAACTGTGTGATTGCTACTCTGTTATAAATCGTCCAAGTACTATGTGGTGTCAGCATTACTAATCCAGGGATGACACTGAGCACATAGATCAGACTGTTTGAGGTCTGGTCGCTACACCGCTCCTGCTGCTGCACCTGGCCAGGCAACACAGTACTACCGCGCCGCAACACGGTACTACCGCGTAGGACGCAGATGTAAAAAATTACATTCGCCCCTACTACCGCTTGAGCAGCGGCGCCAGGCCAGAACTCACGGTACTACCGCTTGGGAGGAGCGGTACTACCGTGGAAGCCCACGGTACTACCGTGCCGGAGCCCGGCACTACCGCTGTCTCCTGTGGTAGTACCACTCAGAGGAGCAGTACTACCGCCAGCCAGAGAAGAGCAACTCAGAGTCCTTCATTTCGCAGAGACAAGGTGAGACGGAGGAGAACTCCAAAGAGCCAAAGGAAAGGTGGTGCAACAGGGATGTGTACGTGAGATTCCACCCAAACCTTTCCAAAGCGGACCCTCTTAATAGTACGGCTTTCCTACGACTCAACTCCACCGAAAAGAACCGTAGAGAAACGCCATCTTCAATAATCTTCGAGGGGCAACAAATCGTCTTGTGTTTAGTCATGATATCTCTGAAAAGCTCAGTACACACGATTAGTCCGCAAAATCATTGTCATCAATCACCAAAATTACTAAGGGACAAGAATGCCCTAACATTGAGACTTCTTGGAATATTATCTTGGGGTGCCTTGGGCATCCCCAAGCTTGAACTTTTGTGTCTCCTTAATTCCTCTCATATCATGGTTTCTCTTTTTATGAAAAGCTTCATCCACAACAAACTCAACAAGAACTCGTGAGATAGGTTAGTATAAATCAATGCAAAACCTTATCATTTTCTACTGTAATAAATCACTACAATTATTATTCAACATTGCATACTAAATGCCTCTGCATATTTAATACTCCTATCCTCAAATAGAATCATTAAACAAGCAAACATATGCAAACAATGCAAACATAACAGCAATCTGCCAAAACAGTACAGTCTATAAAGAATGCAAGAGTATCAATTCTTAACTAACTCCAAAACTTGTGAGAAAAATACTACGCTGTAAAACATTTATCAGAGCTCAATATGCAAAAAGTTTCAACATTATACCATTCTCTGACTTTTCTAGGGAATTTTTGCAACAGCGGTAAACTTTCTGTTTTCGAACAGCAACATGCATACTAGCAAAATAAGCATGGTAAAGGCTATCCTTGACATTTTTATTGAAAATAAAGATGCAAAACATTAATATAAATAACAGCAAGAAAATACTAACAGAAGAAAATGATGCTCCAAGCAAAACACATATCATGTGGTGAATAAAAATATAGCTCCAAGTAAAGTTACCGATAGACGAAAGACGAAAGAGGGGATGCCATCCGGGGCATCCCCAAGCTTAGGCTCTTGGTTGTCCTTGAATATTACCTTGGGGGTGCCTTGGGCATCCCCAAGCTTAGGCTCTTGCCACTCTTTATTCCATAGTCCATCTAATCTTTACCCAAAACTTGAAAACTTCACAACACAAAACTCAACAGAAAACTCGTAAGCTCCGTTAGTATAAGAAAATAAAACCACCACTTAGTTACTGTAATGAACTCATTATAAATTCATATTGGTGTAATATCTACTATATTCCAACTTTTCTATGGTTCATACCCTCCGATACTACTCATAGAGTCATCAAAATAAGCAAACAACACATAGAGAACAGAATCTGTCAAAAACAGAACAGTCTGTAGTAATATGTATCAAAAGTATACTTATGTAAATCCAAAAATTCTACCAAATTAGGAAGTGCTAAGAAATGTGTGTACCAATCCATAGCAAAAAGAATCAGATCAGAATCACGTTTCTGTGAATTAACAAAACTAATTTACTGGGTGCAAAAGTTTCTGATTCTCAGCACGATCAACACAACTATCACCGTAGGTTATCCTAAAGGTCTTACTTGGAACTTTATTGAAACAAAAGCTATTAAACATGATTACTGAAGTAGAATAATCATGTAAACACACAAAAATAGTAAGGATAAATATTGGGTTGCCTCCCAACAAGCGCTTTTCTTTAATGCCTTTTAGCTAGGCATGATGATAACAATGATGCTCACATAAAAGTTAAGGATTGAAACATAATGGGAGCATCATGAAGCATATGACTAGCAAACTTAATTCTAACCCACTTCATATGCATAGGGATTTTATGAGCAAACAACTTATGGGAACAATAATCAACTAGCATAGGAAGGTAAAACAAGCATAGCTTCAAGATTTTCAACACATAGAAAGGAAACTTGACATTATTGCAATTCCTACAAGCATATATTCCTCCCTCATAATAATTTTCAGTAGCATCATGAATGAATTCAACAATATAACCAGCACCTAAAGCATTCTTTTCATGATCTACAAGCATAGAAAATTTACTACTCTCCACATAAGCAAATTTCTTCTCATGAATAGTAGTGGGAGCAAACTCAACAAAATAACTATCATGTGAAGCATAATCCAATTGAAAACTAAAATCACGATGACAAGCTTCATGGTTATCATTATTCTTAATAGCATACAAGTCATCACAATAATCATCATAGATAGCAACTTTGTTCTTATAATCAATTGGAACCTCTTCCGAAATAGTGGAAGCATCACTAAATAAAGTTGACACTCTTCCAAATCCACTTTCATGTTCATCACAATAAGATTCAACATCCTCCAAAATAGTGGGATCACTACTTCCTAAAGTTGACACTCTTCCAAACCCACTTTCATCAATAAAATCATCATAAATAGGAGGCATGCTTTTATCATAATAAATTTGCTCATCAAAACTTGGGGGACAAAAAATATTATCTTCATCAAACATAGCATCCCCAAGCTTGTGGCTTTGCATATCATTAGCACCATGGATATTCAAGGAATTCATATTAACAACATTGCAATCATGCTCATCATACAAAGATCTAGTACCAAACATTTTAATGCATTCTTCTTCTAGCACTTGAGCACAATTTTCCTTTTCATCATACTCATGAAAGATATTAAAAAGATGAAGCGTATGAGACAAACTTAACTCCATTTTTTTGTAGTTTTCTTTTATAAACTAAACTAGTGATAAAACAAGAAACAAAAAGATTCGATTGCAAGATCTAAAGATATACCTTCAAGCACTCACCTCCCCGGCAACTGTGCCAGAAAAGAGATTAGTTGATGAGGTGTGAGTGCCGCTTACCTAGCCTCCCCGGCAACGGCGCCAGAAAAGAGCTTGATGTCTACTACACAACCTTCTTCTTGTAGACGTTGTTGGGCCTGCAAGTGCACATGTTTGTAGGATAGTAGCAAATTTCCCTCAAGTGGATGACCTAAGGTTTATCAATCCGTGGGAGGCGTAGGATGAAGATGGTCTCTCTCAAACAACCCTGCAACCAAATAACAAAGAGTCTCTTGTGTCCCCAACACACCCATTACAATGGTAAATTGTATAGGTGCACTAGTTTGGCGAAGAGATGGTGATACAAGTGCAATATGGATAGTAGATATAGGTTTTTGTAATCTGAAATAATAAAAACAACAAGGTATCTAAAGATAAAAGTGAGCGTAAACGGTATTGCAATGATAGGAAACAAGGCCTAGGGTTCATACTTTCACTAGTGCAAGTTCTCTCAACAATAATAACATAGATAGATCAAATAACAATCCCTCAACATGCAACAAAGAGTCACTCCAAAGCCACTAATAGCATAGAACAAACGAAGAGATTATGGTAGGGTACGAAACCACCTCAAAGAGTGCCCCAAAGTTTCTATCGGAGAGTCAAGAACGTGTGACAACCCCTATGCATAGGTTCCTAATGTCACGAAACCCGCAAGTTGATCACCAAAACATACATCAAGTGGCACGTTATATCCCATTGTCACCACAGATAAACACGACAAGACATACATCAAGTGTTCTCAAATCATTAAAAACTCAATCCGATAAGATAACTTCAAGAGAAAAACTCAATTCATCACAAGAGAGTAGAGGGGGGAGAAACATCATAAGATCCAACTATAATAGCAAAGCTCGCGATACATCAAGATCATGCCATGGAGAGAACATGAGAGAGAGAGAGAGAGATCAAACACATAGCTACTGGTACATACCCTCAGCCCCGAGGGTGAACTACTCCCTCCTCATCATGGAGAGCGCCAGGATGATGAAGATGGCCACCGGTGATGGGTTCCCCCTCCGGCAGGGTGCCGGAATAGGCTCCCGAGAGGGTTTTGGTGGCTACAGAGGCTTGCGGTGGCGGAACTCCCGATCTATCTTCTGTTTCGATGTTTTTAGGGTACGTAGGCTTATATAGGTGAAAGAAGTCGGCCGGGGGAACCTCGAGGGCCCCACAAGAGTGGAGGGCGCGCCCAGGGGGGTGGGCGCCCCCCCTATCTTGTGGCTTCCTCGATGCTTCTCCAGCTTGCACTCCAAGTTTCCTGGGTCATGTTCGTTCCAAAAATCACGCTGCCGAAGGTTTCATTCCGTTTGGACTCTGTTTGATATTCCTTTTCTTTGAAATACTGAAACAGGCAATAAAACAGCAATATAGGCTGGGCCTCCGGTTAATAGGTTAGTCCCAAAAGTAATACAAAAGTGTATAATAAAGCCCGTAATCATTCAAAACAGATAATAAAATAGCATGAATGCTTCATAAATTATAGATAAAGCGTGCGGACCCTACGGATTTGAGAACTATGTAGACATGACCGAGGCACCTCTTCGGTCAATAACCAATAGAGGAACCTGGATGCTCATATTGGCTCCCACATATTCTACGAAGATCTTTATCGGTCGAACCGTTATGAAAACATATGTTATTCCCTTTGTCATCGGTATGTTACTTGCCCGAGATTCGATCGTCGGTATCTTCATACCTAGTTAAATCTCGTTACCTACAAGTCTCTTTACTCGTTCCATAATACATCATTTTGCAACTAACTTATTAGTCACTTTGCTTGCAAGGCTTCTTATGATGTGTATTACCGAGAGGGCCCAGAGATACCTCTCCGATACTCGGAGTGACAAATCCTAATCTCGATCTATGCCAACCCAACAAACACCTTCGGAGATACCTATAGAGCATATTTATAATCACCTAGTTATGTTGTGACGTTTGATAGAACACAAGGCATTCATTCGGTATCCGGGAGTTGTATAATCTCATAGTCGAAGGAATATGTATTTGACATGAAGAAAGCAATAGCAATAAAACTGAATGATCAATATGCTATGCTAACGGATGGGTCTTGTCCATCACATCATTCTCCTAATGATGTGATCCCATTCATCAAATGACAATACATGTCTATGGTTAGGAAACTTAACCATCTTTGATTAATGAGCTAGTCTAGTAGAGGATTACCGGGGACACGGTGTTTTGTCTATGTATCCACACATGTATCAAGTTTCCGGTTAATACAATTCTAGCATGAACAATAAAAATTTATCATGATATAAGGAAATATAAAATAACAACTTTATCATTGCCTCTAGGGCATATTTCCTTCAGTCTCACACTTGCACTAGAGTCAATAATCTAGTTCACATCGCCATGGATTTAAGACCAATAGTTCACATCGTCATGTGATTAACACCCATAGTTCACATCGCCATGTGACCAACACCCAAAGGGTTTACTAGAGTCAATAATCTAGTTCACATTGCTATGTGCTTAACACCCAAAGAGTACTAAGGTGTGATCATGTTTTGCTTGTGAGAGAGGTTTAGTCAATGAGTCTGCCACATTTAGATCCATATGTATTTTGCAATTTTCTATGTCTACAATGCTCTACATGGAGCTATTCTAGCTAATTGCTCCCACGTTCAATATGTATCTAAATTAAGACTTAGAGTCATCTAGATCAGTGTCAAAGCTTGCATCAACGTAACTCTTTACGACGAACTCTTTAGCACCTCCATAACCGAGAAACATTTCCTTAGTCCTCTTTAAGGTAACTAAGGATAATTTTTGCCGCTGTCCGGTGATCTATTCTTGAATCACTATCATATCCTCTGCCAAACTCATGGCAAGGTACACAGTAGGTTTGGTACACAACATGACATACTTTATATAACCTATGGCTGAGGCATAGTCAATGACTTTCATTCTCTCTTTATCTTGTGTCGTGGTTAGGTTTTGAGTATTTACTGAACTTCACACCTTATAATACAGGCAAGAAATCCTTTTTTGACTGATCCATTTTGAACTCCTTGAAACTCTTGTCAAGGTATCTATTCATTCAAAGTCTTATCAAGCGTCTTCATCTATCTCTATAGATCTTGATGCCCAATATGTAAGCAGCTTCACCGAGGTATTTCATTGAAAAATTCTTATTCAAGTATCCTTTTATGCTATACAGAAATTCTATATCATTTACAAACAACAATATGTCATCTATATAATATCATAAATGCTACAGAGCTCCCATTCACTTTCTTGTAAATGCAGGCTTCACCGTAAGTCTGTATAAAACCATATGATTTGATCACCTCATGAAAACGTATATTCCAACTCTGAGATGCTTGCACCAGTCCATGGATGGATCGCTGGAGCTTGCACATCTTGTTAACACCTTTAGGATCGACAAAACCTTCTGGTTGCATCATATACAACTCTTCTTAGAGATATCCATTCAAGGAATGCAGTTTTGACATCCCTTTGCTAGATTTCATAAAATGTGGCAATTGCTAACATGACTCGAACGGTCTTAAGCATCGCTACAGTTGAGAAAGTCTCATCGTAGTCAACCCCTTGAACTTGTCGAAAACCTTTTGTGACAAGTCAAGCTTTGTAGACAGTAACATTACCATCAGCGCTAGTCTTCTTCTTGAAGATCCATTTATTCTCTATGGATTGCCGATCATCGGACAAGTCCACCAAAGTCCACACTTTGTTCTCATATATGGATCATATCTTAGATTTCATGGCCTCAAGCCATCTGTCGGAATCTAGGCTCATCATAGCTTCTTCATAGTTCATAGGTTCACCTTGGTCTAGTAACATGACTTCCAGGACAGGATTACCGTACCACTCTGGTGCGGACCGTGCTCTGGTTGATCTACAAAATTCAGTAGTAACTTGATCTGAAGTTTCATCATCTTTAGCTTCCTCTCTAGTTGGTGTAGGCATCACGGGAACAATTTTCTCTGATGTACTACTTTCCAATTCGAGAGAAGGTACATTTACCTCATCAAGTTCTACTTTCCTCCCACTCACTTCTTTCAAGAGAAACTCCTTCTCTAGAAAGGTTCCATTCTTGGAAATAAAGATCTTGCCTTCGGATCTGTGGTAGAAGGTGTACCCAATTGTTTCCTTAGGGTATCCTATGAAGACGCACTTCTCTGATTTGGGTTCGGTCTTATTAGGCTGAAGCCTTTTGACATAAGTGTTGCAACCCCAGATTTAAGAAATGACAGCTTAGGTTTCTTGCTAAACCACAGTTCATACGGTGTCGTCTCAACGGATTTAGACGGTGCCCTATTTAACGTGAATGCGGTTGTCTCTAATGCATAACCCCAAAACAATAGTGGTAAATCGGTAAGAGACATCATATATCACATCATATCTAATAAAGTGCGGTTACGACGTTTGGACACACACTTACGCTGTGGTGTTCCAGGTGGCGTGAGTTGTGAAACAATTCCACATTGTTTTAAATGAAGGCAAAAACATGTAACTCAAATATTCACCTCTACAATCAGATTGTAGAAACTTTATTTTCTTGTTACGATGATTCTCTACTTCGTTCTGAAATTCTTTGAACTTTTGAAATATTTCACACTTGTGTTTTATTAAGTAGATATACCCATATCTGCTCAAATCATCTGTCAAGGTCAGAAAATAACGATACCCGCCTCAACACTCATCAGACCGCATACATCGGTATGTGTTATTTCCAATAAGTCATTGGCTCGCTCTATTGTTCAGGAGAACGGAGTTTTCGTCATCTTGCCCATGAGGCATGGTTCGCGAGTATCAAATGATTCATAATCAAGTGATTCCAAAAGCCCATCAACATGGAGTTTCTTCATGTGCTTTATACCAATATGACCTAAACGGTAGTGCCACAAGTATGTTGCACTATCATTATCAACTTTGCTTCTTTTGGCATCAATATTATGAATATGTGTATCACTACGATCAAGATTCAATAAACCATTAACATTGGGTGTATGACCATAGAAGGTTTTATTCATGTAAACAGAATAATAATTATTCTCTGTCTTAAATGAATAACCATATTACAATAAACACGATCCTATCTTGTTCACACCCAACGCAAACACCAAATAACATTTATTTAGGTTCAACACTAATCCCGAAAGTATAGGGAGTGTGCGATGATGATCATATCAATCTTGGAACCACTTCCAACACGTATCATGTTGTAGGGCCAAACCCTAGAGGGGATCTTTTCACACTTGGAGGGGGAAAAGGAGGAAGAACACTCAAGAACACAAGGAACAAAACTCTCAAACAAACCCAAATATCACATCCACTAGAGTAGCATACATGAGATCCACAAGATTACATGAACAATTCAAGGAAAATAGCACTAGGTAAGTTCTTCCCACTAGGTGAGGTCTTTATGATGATCTTCTCCAAGAGGAGGCCTTGACAATCCAAAGTATTCTTCCCTAGGTGGGGGCTTGATCTCCAAAGAGGAGGGGATACAAGGAGAAAAGATCACAATGTTTTCTCTAATACTTTGTTGACCTTCCAAATGAGCTAGGGGATGGATATATAAAGCCTAGGGACGCAAGAAGAGGGAGAGAGGGGTACAAGGGCCAAAAGGCCAAAAGGACACGGGCAGTTCCAGGGGCGTCCGGGCACCCGGTGTCAAACCGGCCGGGCACCCGGACCGGTCAGGGGCGCCGGCTAGTGGATGAGCGGGCACCCGGGGTCCAGGGCCCGGGCACCCGGGGCAGTCTTAGGTGGCTGGGCGGGGCCGGCCGGGCACCCGAGGAGCGGCTGGGCGCAGCTGGGCACCCGGGGTGGGCTGGCGAGGCCCAGGTTGTAGGCCGGGCACCCGGGGCCTTGGGGCCGGGCACCTGGGGCTGGCTGGGGCGCTGCCCAGGTTGTGGCCGGGCACCCGGGGCCGGGGCAGCCGGGCACCAGGGGTGTCCAGGGGCTGCGGCCCTTCCTTCTTCTCGATCTCCTCTCCTCTCCCTTGCTCCATGGGTGCTCGAAACTCTGTCTTCTCCTTCTCACGATCATCTTCTTGGTGCCTAAGAATGCATAGCGAGTCTCTTTGAGGTAGAATCCAATTCTCATGCGAAACCGAACGAAACTCGGAGAGGAGAGAGTCAACCTCATTCTCGATGGCGCGTGCACGTGCTCTTGTCATTGGTCCACTCGGTGCTTGCGGTGGTGATGGAGTGTCGGTGCGGGTAGACGAGGGATGCTCCGCATCATCTCCCCCTTGGGAGAGATCCGTCCACGGATCGTGCTCTTCATCACCATGGTACTTGGCCAAGTCTTTGACGTTAAAGATGTCGCTAATGTTGTACTTGTCGCACAGATGTTGACCTTGTAGGCGTTGTCGTTGTAGCGTGCAAGCACCTTGAATGGTCCATCGGCTCTCGGCAGTAGCTTGGACTTGCATTCCTTGGGGAAGCGGTATTTGTGGAGATGTATCCATACTTGATCACCCGGTTGGAACTCCATCGGAGACTTGTTGATGTTGAGCTTGGCGGTAAGGCGTTGTACTTGGCGCTCGGTTGTGGAATGTCTTTCTTCATGCATCTTCTTGAGGTAGGTGGCTCTTGCACTTGCATCCATGTTTGCTCGTTCTTGAAGCGGTAGAGGAAGGATGTCCAATGGCGACAAAGGGTTGAAACCGTAGACGACCTCGAAGGGGGACTTGCCAGTGGTAGAGTGTCTTGCGCGATTGTAGGCGTACTCGGCGATGGGTAGGAACTCCTCCCACTCCTTGATGTTCTTCTTGATCAACACGCGTAGGAGAGTTGCAAGCGTCTGGTTGGTGACTTCTGTTTGGCCATCGGTTTGAGGATGATACGCCATGGAGAATAGTAGCTTGATCTCGAGCTTGGCGCATAGCGTCTTCCAAACGTAGCTTAAGAACTTGACGTCTCGATCCAATACAATTGTCTTTGGCACACCGTGCAACCTCAAGATTTCCCTAAAAAAGAGATTAGCAACATGTGAAGCATCATCTATCTTATTGCATGGGATAAAATGAGCCATTTTAGAGAATCGGTCCACAACAACAAAAACGGAGTCCTTGCCATTTTGAGTCCTAGGTAAACCAAGCACAAAATCCATGCTAATGTCTTCCCAAGGTTGATGTGGAATAGGTAAAGGCATATGTAAACCATGGGATTGAGAGTGTGACTTAGCTTTGCAACATGTAGAGCACCGGTTGGTGAAGTGGGTGACATCGTGAAACATCTTGGGCCAATAATAGTTCTTGGAGAGCATGGTGAATGTCTTGTTGCGTCCAAAGTGTCCCATGAGTCCGCCTCCATGAGCCTCTTGCAAAGGAGCAAATGAAGAGAAGACTCGGGAATGCAAAGTTTGTTAGCTCTCATAAGATAATCATCCTTGATGTAATATCGTTCCCAAAAAGTATGCGTCAAACACTTAGCATAAGGAGTAGCAAAGGTAGGATCATTTGCATACAAGTATTTGATATGATCAAATCCAACTACATTCAATTCAAGTTGAGTAAGTAACATGCATTTGCGGGAAAGGGCATCCGCCACCACATTTTCTTTGCCCTTAATGTACTTGATCACATAGGGAAAAGATTCAATGAATTCACTCCATTTAGCATGCCGTTTATTCAACTTTCTTTGACCTTTAAGGTATTTAAGTGTTTCATGATCGGTATGTATGACAAACTCATGCGGTCTAAGGTAATGCTCCGCCACATGTAACACGCGCACTAAAGCATACAATTATTTGTCATAGATGGGGTAATTGAGTTGAGCACCAGAGAGTTTTTCACTAAAATATGTAATAGCTCACTTTTCTTGCATCAAAACTCCACCAATTTCGGTACCACTTGCATCGCAATGAACCTCAAAAGTTTTGTCAAAGTTGGGTAAAGCAAGGATCGGAGCATGTGTAAGCAAAGGTTTGAGCTCATCAAAAGAGGTGGATTGCAAAGGTACCCAAACAAAAGGAGCATTCTTCTTACTCAAGGCATGCAAAGGAGTGGCAATAGTGCTAAAATCTTTCACAAAGCAACGATAAAAACCCGCAAGGCCAAGAAAGCTACGCACTTGTTGCAAATTGGTGGGTTGGGGGCCAAGTTTTAATTGATTCAATTTTAGATTCATCAACATGGACACCCTTGGAAGAGACAACAAAACCCAAGAAAACCAGCTTGTCAACTCCAAATGTGCACTTTTTCATGTTGGCATAAAGACGTTCCTTGCGAAGCGTTTGCAAAACAGCCCTAACATGCTTTAGATGCTCTTTCATGGATTTGCTAAACACAAGAATATCATCAAAGTAAACCACAACAAACACTCCAATATAAGGTCGAAGCACAAAATGCATAAGGCGCATGAAAGTTCCGGGAGCTTCCGATAAACCCATAGGCATAACCAACCATTCATACAAGCCAAATTTTGTTTTGAAAGCAGTTTTCCATTCATCACCTTCTTGTATGCGGTTTGATAATAGCCACTTTTAAGGTCAATTTTTGAGAAAATAGTGGCGCCGCTAATTTCATCAAGCATATCATCTAGGCGAGGAATGGGGTGTCTATAACGAATGGTGATAGCATTGATGGGCCTACAATCTAAGCACATGTGAAAACTACCATCTTGCTTGGGCACAAGTATAACGGGAACGACATAAGGGCTTAAGCTTTCACGTACATGTCCGTTGTTGATGAGTTGTTGTACTTGTCGTTGGATCTCCTTAGTTTCTTCGGGGTTGACACGGTAGGGAGCCTTGTTTGGAAGAGATGCGTCGGGGATGAGGTCAATCCTATGTTCAATGCCACATAGAGGAGGGAGACCGGGAGGTAGCTCATCGGGAAACACATCCTCAAATTCTTGCAACATTTGGAAAACACTAGAGGAAGGGGATTAGGATTGTTAGTTTTGATCATCTCATCTTTGCATAGGAGGACAAAGTGGATGACACTCGATGGGTTCTCACACACTTCTCTCATCTCTCTTTTTGTGGCTAGGAGGACTAAGTTTTTCTCCCTTGGCGAAGAAGCGTTCAATTTTGGCTTGTGGCTCTCACTTTCTTTTTGGTGGTGCACTCTCTCACTAGTTTCTCCATGATGGGTGGAAGCTTGCTTGTCGGTGATCACTTGGCTTGGTGACATTGGTCGAAGCACATACTCCTTGCCTTTCATCTTGAAGCTATAGTGGTTGGTTCGTTTGTTGTGTATGACGCCGCGGTTGAATTGCCAAGGTCTTCCCAAAAGGTGGCACACGGACATAGGAACCACATCACACTCTAGGGTGTCCTCGTAGGCGCCGATCTTGAAAGAAACTTGCACCGTGTTCTCCACTTGAATAGAGTCGGAGTCGCTTAGCCATTGCACCTTGTAGGGACGGGGGTGCTTCTTCTTGACCAATTGAAGCTTGGAACATAGCTCTTCACTTGCCATGTTGTGACAACTACCTCCGTCGATGATGACCTTGACGGAGCACCCATTGATGCCGGCATTGGTGTGGAAGATGTGGCACCGTTGGTCTTCGTCTTGGTGGTGTTGGAGCGTCAAGACCTTGGAGACCACGAGAGAGGGACTTGAATCGTTGTCACAAAATACTTGATCATCTTCATCTTCGTTCGCACACTGGTGCATGGCCACGTGCTCAATGGCTTCCATTTCTTCTTCACTCATCGAGTCGTATGTGTCATCATCGTTGAAGACCATTGTTCGCTTGTTGGTGCATTGGAAGGACTTGTGCCCTCGGCCGCCACATGTGAAGCACTTGAATGAACTTGTCTTTACGGGATCATCGGGAGGCACCGAAGATGAAGGAGTCCTGGATTTGTACGTGCTTGCTGGAGGACAAGTCGAGGAAGGCGCAACTTTCTTGGAACTTGACTTGTCGCCGGTACTTGGTGATGCTCGAGTTGAGGTAGGAGGTGCTGAAGTCGTGGGAGCTTGAGAGTAGGAGCCGTAGGTCTTGGACGAGTACTTGGCGTATTTGAAGTCATCTTGCACTTGTCGCTCGGCCTTGGTTGCTTGATGAACTAGCTCGAGAAGGTTTGAGTATGGTTGGAAGTCGGTGATCCGCTTGATTGGATGGTTGAGGCCGTTCAAGAAGCATGCCATTGTTTGCTCGTCGTCTTCCTTGACATTGGCTCGTACCATGGCAATCTCCATTTCTTGATAGTATTCTTCCACCGTCTTCGTGCCTTGCTTGAGGAGTTGCAACTTCTTGAAGAGATCTCGAGTGTAGTGATTAGGCACGAAGCGGGCTCTCATGACTTCCTTCATTGCTTCCCAAGTTGTGATTGGTGGTTCGCCTCTTGTATGTCGTCGCTCGATCACTTTTTCCCACCAAATGAGGACGTAGTCTTGGAACTCGAGGGAGGCCATGGTGATCTTCTTTTCTTCATCGTAATTGTGAAGGCGGAAAATCTTGTCCACCTTCAATGCCCATGAGAGATATTCTTCGAGATCATTGCTTCTGGAGAACTTTGGCATGGTGAACTTGAGCTTGCCGTAGCGGAGTTCTTCATCGTGATAGCGGTTTTGATATCGCTCTTGCCTTGGAGGAAGGTCCTCAAATGCTCGTTCCTCGTGATGTCGCTCTTGGCGTGGAGGAGGGTCTTGAAGCACTTGTTCCACTTGGTGTCGCTCTTGTCTTGGAGGAGGGCGAGGAATGTGCGCTTGGTTGCGCCTTTCTTGTTGCTCTTCACGTCGGGCGGCTTCTTCTTGTATCTCGCGACGAAGAGCTTCCTCTTGTTCTCGCACTTGGCGGTTGCGGTCTTCAACGGCTCTAGTGGCCTCGCGTAGAGCTTGTTGTGCTTCAAGTGCTTGAGCTTGACAGATGGCGTCATCTTCTTGAGGTACTTGATGTGGTGCTTGTGGAGGTATTTGCTCTTGCCCCATTGCTTCTTGAGGTACTTGGTGTCGCATCCGTTCACGTGCTCGAACTTGGTCTTGTAAGCCATTGCCATGGAATGGATTTTCTTGAGCTTGGTGATCTTAAGGATGATCACGTCGAGGAAGGCGAGTTCGTGGATGACTTGCATCATAAGAGGAGTAGTCCGAAGATTGCCAACTTGTATGGTGACTTGAGTGGCGCTGTCTTAAAGAAGCGGATGAGGAAGACGGGCGTCGCACGATCATGTTGCGGAGCTCTTCCATTTGCATGGTGAACTTTGCGTCGTTGTAGTCGCGGTTCCTTGTTTCCGATTGACGAAGGTCGGAGGCGAGTTGCTCCAAGCGTTCACCCAATGCCTCGCTTTCTTGATGAAGCGCACATTACGCAATGAAGAAGTGGTTCTTGGAGACGAAGCCGGAATCATCACCTTGCTCCTCGAAAAGTGGGTTCGGCGATGAGTTTGGCCTATCCATCATAACCAAGTGGGGTGAGTAGGAAAATGAGAGAACAATACCAAAGTTACCTTCTCCGAGAATTGAGGATGTAACAAGTGTCACTCAATGTAATGCCACAATAGGAGAATTGGAACCGGGTTTGTTTCTCACATCTACAAATAAGAGGCTTATGGAGTACCTCAGTTAGGATGGTGGCAAAAATTTCAAACAAATGTTAGTCAAGATATCGATAAGGTTGAGAATCACAAAAATCCAAGTAAAGCAAATAGATCAAACCCAAAGATATCACTAGGAACACACGCACGGAAGATAGATGGGATCCGCACAACCAAGGAGTGAACTCAAAATGTGCAACCACGGAAAATGCTCTTGTTGTGTGAATGCTCGAGAGACGCTAGCTCGGTTGCTAAAATGGGCAAGATACGCTTGTGCACCTACCTATGAGAGAAACATGCCGTCTTGATACGTCTCCAACGTATCTATAATTTTTGATTGCTCCATGCTATATTATCTACTGTTTTAGGCAATATTGGGCTTTATTATCCACTTTTATATTATTTTTGGGACTGACCTATTAACCGAAGGCCCAGCCCAGATTTGCTATTTTATGCCTATTTCAGTGTTTCGAGGAAAAGGAATATCAAACGGAGTCAAAACGGAACGAAATCAACTGGAGAAGTTATTTTTGGAAGGAAAGCCACCCGATGGACTTGGAGTGCACGTTAGTAAAGAAGGGAGGTGCTCACGAGGGTGGGGGGCGCGCCCCCTGCCTCATGGCCCCCCTTCGGTCCACCGACGTACTTCCTTCACCCATATATACGTACGTACCCTAAAACTTCCAGAACAGAAGATAGATCGGGAGTTCCGCCGCCGCAAGCCTCTGTAGCCACCAAAAACCTCTCGGGAGCCCTTCCCGGCACCATGTCGGAGGGGGGGATCCTTCACCGGTGGCCATCTTCATCATCCCGGCGCTATCCATGACGAGGAGGGAGTAGTTCACCCTCGAGGCTGAGGGTATGTACCAGTAGCTATGTGTTTGATCTCTCTCTCTCTCTCTCTCTCTCTCTCTCTCTCTCGTGTTCTCTCTCGTGTTCCTCTATGGCACGATCTTGATGTATCCCGAGCTTTGCTATTGTAGTTGGATCTTATGATGTTTTTCCCCCTCTACTCTCTTGTGATGAATTGAATTTCCCCTTTGGAGTTATCTTATCGGATTGAGTCTTTTATGAGAACACTTGATGTATGTCTTGCCGTGATTATCTTTGGTGACAATGGGATATCATGTGCCACTTGATGTATGTTTTGGTGATCAACTTGCAGGTTTCGTGACATTGGGAACCTATGCATAGAGGTTGTCACACGTTCTTGACTCTCCGATAGAAACTTTGGGGCACTCTTTGAAGTACTTTGTGTTGGTTGGATGAATCTGAGATTGTGTGATGCATATCGTATAATCATGCCCACGGATACTTGAGGTGACAATGGAGTATCTAGGTGACATTAGGGTTTTGGTTGATTTGTGTCTTAAGCTGTTATTCTAGTACAAACTCTTTTATAGATTGATCCGAAAGAATAACTTTGAGGTGGTTTCCTACCCTACCATAATCTCTACGTTTGTTCTCCGCTATTAGTGGCTTTGGAGTGACTCTTTGTTCCATGTTGAGGGATTGTTATTTGATCTATCTATGTTATTATTATTGAGAGAACTTGCACTAGTGAAAGTATGAACCCTAGGCCTTGTTTCCTATCATTGCAATACCGTTTACGCTCACTTTTATCTTTAGATACCTTGTTGTTTTTATTATTTCAGATTACAAAAACCTATATCTACCATCCATATTGCACTTGTATCACCATCTCTTCGCCAAACTAGTGCACCTATACAATTTACCATTGTATTGGGTGTGTTGGGGACACAAGAGACTCTTTGTTATTTGGTTGCAGGGTTGTTTGAGAGAGACCATCTTCGTCCTATGCCTCCCACGGATTGATAAACCTTAGGTCATCCACTTGAGGGAAATTTGCTACTATCCTACAAACTTGTGCACTTGCAGGCCCAACAACGTCTACAAGAAGAAGGTTGTGTAGTAGACATCAAGCTCTTTTCTGGCGCCGTTGCCGGGGAGGTGAGCGCTTGAAGGTATATCTTTAGATCTTGCAATCGAATCTTTTTGTTTCTTGTTTTATCACTAGTTTAGTTTATAAAAGAAAACTACAAAAATGGAATTGAGTTTGTCTCATACGCTTCGTCTTTTTAATATCTTTCGTGAGTATGAAGAAAAGGAAAATTGTGCCAAAGTGTTAGAAGAAGAATGCATTAAATTGTTTGGCACTAAATCTTTGAATGATGAGCATGATTGCAATGTTGTTGGTACGAATTCTTTGAATATCCATAATGCTAATGATGATTGCACTACTTATGATGAAAATATCTCTTATGAGCATGTCAACTTTTGTGGAGTGCATGTTTGCATGAACACACCAAATAGAGAAGATATTTATTGCAAGAGGCATAAGTACTTAGAAACCAAATTGTTGCAAGAAGAGCTAGATGAATGTGCTGAAAGATTCAATATTTTTCGCGCTCCTTGTGAACTTTGCAATGAACATGGTCATTTAAAACTCCAATGCTATTTGTTTCATGATCAAGTCATGTCCAAATATTGTGATAACTTGATTACCCTTGAGCATCATAAAGAGCTTAGTCTTCTTTTGGGTTATGAAGAAATGAAACGTATAACTGAGGATATTTCAAAATTTAATCTTGATAAATTTCTTGACTTTGATCTAGAGAAGATTTATATGTATTGTGCGGAGAATTGCATTGAAAATCCTTATATTGCCAATTACATAAAGAAAAGAAAGCAAATAGAAGATGAAGAGAATACTAATGAAAGGGAAGAGACTTCCCAATCTCCTCCTATTATTTCTTATGATGAATCAGGTAACGAGGAGGAGCCTTCTATTCAACGAATCTCATCAATAAGGAGCTCAAAGAGGAAGGTTGAACCCACACATAATGTGAAGAAGAAGAAGAAAAGAAGGAGCAACAAAGGTAGAAGGTATCCCTCCCAAATGATGTTGCTCCTACTACTCATTGTGATGATGATAATTGCTATACTATTGGTGCTATCAATATTTTTAATGATGAGAGTGATTATGCTTATGATATGAAAGGGCCCAAGCTTGGGGAAGCTATGTTTGATTGGGATGAAATATTTGAGAATATATTTGCTGGAATTAATGTTTGTCCCAAGCTTGGGGATGCTATGTTTAATGAAGACGATATTTTTAGCATCCCAAGTTTTGATATGCAAAGTTGTTATGATTTTATTGATGAAAGTGGGTTCGGAAGAGACTCAACTTTAGGAAGTAGTGATCCCACTATTTTGGAGGATGTTGAATTTTATTGTGATGAATACGAAAGTGGATTTGGAAGAATGTCAACTTTATTTAGTGATTCCACTATCTTGGGAGAGGTTTCAATCGATTATGATGAGAACGAAGTTGCTACTTATGATGATTATTGTGATGAAACTTATGCTATAAAAAGTAGTGATGACTATATTTACAAATCTTGTCATGATTATGATTACCCTTTTTCTGAACATTACTCTTTTAATGTGGAAATAATTTTTAGTGTTCAAGTCTCTTATGATACGCCCACTATTATTCATGAGAAGAATTTTGCTTATGTGGAGAGTAGTGAATTTTCTATGCAAGTAGATCGTGAAAAGAATGCTTTAGGTGCTGGTTATATTGTTGAATTCATTCATGATGCTACTGAACATTATTATGAGGGAGGAATATATGCTTGTAGGAATTGCAATAATATCAAGTTTCCTCTCTATGTGTTTAAAATCTTGAAGCTATGCTTGTTTTACCTTCCTATGCTTGTTGATTATTGTTCCCATAAGTTGTTTGTTCACAAAATCCCTATGAATAGTAAGTGTGTTAGGCTTAAATGTGCTAGTCATATGCTTCATGATGCTCCCGTTATGTTTCAATTCTTATCTTTTATGTGAGCATCATTGTCATCATCATGCCTAGCTAGAAAGGCATTAAAGAAAAGCGCTTGTTGGGAGACAACCCATTATTTATCCTTACTGTTTTTGTGTGTTCACATGATTATGCTACCGTAGTAATCATGTTTTATAGCTTTTGTTTCAATAAAGTGTCAAGTAAGACCTTTAGGATAGCTTACGGTGATAGTTGTGTTGATCTTGCTGAAAATTAGAAACTTTTGCACCCAGTAAATTAGTTTTGTTAATTCACAGAAACTTGCTTATGATCTGATTCGTTTTGCTCTGGATTGGTACACAAATTGCGTAGGACTTCCTAATTTTGTAGGATTTTTGGAGTTCCAGAAGTATACGTTTGATACAGATTACTACAGACTGTTCTGTTTTTGACAGATTCTGTGTTCTATGTGTTGTTTGCTTATTTTGATGAATCTATGGCTAGTATTAAGTGGTATGAACCATAGATAAGTTGGAGTACATTAGATATTAAACCAATATGAATTTAGAATGAGTTCATTACAGTACCTATGTGGTTGTTTTATTTTCTTATACTAACGGAGCTTACGAGTTTTCTGTTGAGTTTTGTGTTGTGGAGTTTTCAAGTTTTGGGTAAGGATTCGATGGACTATGGAATAAGGAGTGGCAAGAGCCTAAGCTTGGGGATGCCCAAGGAACCCCAAGGTAATATTCAAGGACAACCAAGAGCCTAAGCTTGGGGATGCCCCGGATGGCATCCCCTCTTTCGTCTTCGTTCATCGGTAACTTTACTTGGAGCTATATTTTTATTCACCACATGATATATGTTTTGCTTGGAGTGTCATTTTCTTTTGTTAGTATTTGCTTGATGTTGTTTAGATTAATGTTTTGCATCTTTACTTTCAATAAAGAAGTCAAGGATAGCCTTTGCCATGCTTATTTTGTATACATGTTGCTATTTGAAAAACAGAAAGTTTACCGATGTTGAAAAAATTCCCTAGAAAAGTAAGAGAATAATATAATGATGAAATCTTTTGCATGATGAGCTATGATAAATTTATTACATTTGGAATTTTATTTCATAAATTTTGGAGTCAGGGAAGTATTGATACTCTTGCATTCTTTACAGACTGTACTGTTTTCACAGATTGCTGTTATGGTTGCATTGTTTGCATATGTTTGCTTGATTAATGATTCTATTTGAGGATAGGAGTATTAAATATGCAGAGGCATTTAGTATTCAATGTTGAATAATAATTTTAGTGATTTGTTACAGTAGAAAATGATAAGGTTTTGCATTGGTTTATACTAATCTATCTCACGAGTTCTTGTTGAGTTTGGTGTGGATGAAGCTTTTTGATAAAAAGAAGAAACCATGGTATGAGAGGAATTAAGGAGACGCAAAAGTTCAAGATTGGGGATGCCCAAGGCACCCGAAGATAATATTTCAAGAAGTCTCAAGCATCTAAGCTTGGGGATGCCCCTGTAGGCATCCCACCTTTCTTCTTCAACAACTATAAGTTAGTATCGGTTGAGCCTAAGTTTTTGCTTCTTCACATGAGTTGTGCTATCCTTGCAATGTAGTTTTCTTTTGTTTTGCTTGCTGTTTGAATACAATATCAAGATCTGAAATTATTAAATGGTAGAGTCTTCACATAGTTGCATAATTATTCGACTACTCATTGATCTTCACTTATATCTTTCGGAGTAGTTTTTGTTATTGCTCTAGTACTTCACTTATATCTTTTAGAGCATGGTGGTAGTTTTATTTTTTAAGAAATAGATGAACTCTCATGCTTCACTTATATTATTTTGAGAGTCTTAAATAGCATGGTAATTTGCTTAAAATCCTAATATGCTAAGCATAAAAGATTTGTAAGAATTCTTATGAGTGTGTTGAATACTAAGAAAAGTTTGATACTTGATAATTGTTTTGAGATATGAAAATGGTGATATTAGAGTCATGCTAGTTGAGTAGTTGTGAATTTGAAGAATACTTGTGTTGAAGTTTGTGATTCCTGTAGCATGCACGTATGGTGAACCGTTATGTGATGAACTCGGAGCATGATTTATTTATTGATTGTCTTCCTTATGAGTGGCGGTCGGGGACGAGCGATGGTCTTTTCCTACCAATCTATCCCCCTAGGAGCATGCGCGTAATACTTTGCTTTGATAACTTCTAGATTTTTGCAATAAGTATATGAGTTCTTTATGACTAATGTTGAGTCCATGGATTATACGCACTTTTTCCCATCCTTCCACCATTGCTAGCCTCTCTAATACCGCGCACTTTTCGCCGGTATCATACACCCACCATATATCTTCCTCAAAACAGCCACCATACCTACCTATCATGGCATTTCCATAGCCATTCTGAGATATATTGCCATGCAACTTTCCACCGTTCCGTTTATTATGACACGCTCCATCATTGTCATATTGCTAGCATGATCATGTAGTTGACATCGTATTTGTGGCAAAGCCACCGTTCATAATTCTTTCATACATGTCACTCTTGATTAATTGCATATCCCGGTACACCGCCGGAGGCATTCATATAGAGTCATATCTTGTTCTAAGAATCGAGTTGTAATTGTTGAGTTGTAAGAAAAGTAAACGTGTGATGATCATCATTTTTTTAGAGCATTGTCCCAAGTGAGGAAAGGATGATGGAGACCATGATTCCCCCACAAGTCGGATGAGACTCCAGACAAAAAAATAAAAGAGGCCAAAGAAGCCCAAATAAAAAAAAAGGGAGGCCATAAAAAAAGAGAAAAGGCCCAAATAAAAAAAATAGAAAAAATGAGAGAAAAAGAGAGAAGGGACAATGCTACTATCCTTTTACCACACTTGTGCTTCAAAGTAGCACCACGATCTTCATGATAGAGAGTCTCCTATGTTGTCACTTTCATATACTAGTGGGAATTTTCATTATAGAACTTGGCTTGTATATTCCAATGATGGGCTTCCTCAAAATGCCCTAGGTCTTCGTGAGCAAGCGAGTTGGATGCACACCCACTTAGTTTCTTTTGTTGAGCTTTCATATACTTATAACTCTAGTGCATCCGTTGCATGGCAATCCCTACTCACTCACATTGATATCTATTGACGGGCATCTCCATAGCCCATTGATACGCCTAGTTGATGTGAGACTATCTTCTCCCTTTTTGTCTTCTCCACAACCACCATTCTATTCCACATATAGTGCTATATCCATGGCTCACGCTCATGTATTGCGTGAAGATTGAAAAAGTTGTGAGAATGTCATAAGTATGAAACAATTGCTTGGCTTGTCATCGGGGTTGTGCATGATTTAAATATTTTGTGTGGGGAAGATGGAGCATAGCCAGACTATATGATTTTGTAGGGATAACTTTCTTTGGCCCTGTTATTTTGAGAAGACATAATTGCTTTGTTAGTATGCTTGAAGTATTGTTGTTTTTATGTCAATATGAACTTTTGTCTTGAATCTTTTGGATCTGAATATTCATATCACAGGTAAGAAGAATTACATTGAAATTATGCCAAGTAGCACTCCGCATCAAAAATTATTTTTTATCATTTACCTACTCGAGGACGAGCAGGAATTAAGCTTGGGGATGCTTGATACGTCTCCACGTATCTATAATTTTTGATTGCTACATGCTATATTATCTACTGTTTTAGGCAATATTGGGCTTTATTATCCACTTTTATATTATTTTTGGGACTAACCTATTAACCGAAGGCCCAGCCCAAATTTGCTGTTTTATGCCTATTTCAGTGTTTCGAGGAAAAGGATTATCAGACGGAGTCAAAACTGAACGAAATCAACTGGAGAAGTTATTTTTGGAAGGAAAGCCACCCGATGGACTTGGAGTGCACGGCAGGAAAGAAGGGAGGTGCTCACAAGGGTGGGGGTGCGCCCCCTTCCTCATGCCCCCCCCCCCTTCGGTCCACCGACGTACTTCTTTCACCCATATATACCTACGTACCCTAAAACTTCTAGAACAGAAGCTAGATCGGGAGTTCCGCCGCCGCAAGCCTGTGTAGCCACCAAAAACCTCTCGGGAGCCCTTCCCGGCACCCTGCCGGAGGGGGGATCCTTCACCGGTGGCCATCTTCATCATCCCGGTGCTATCCATGACGAGGAGGGAGTAGTTCACCCTCGGAGCTGAGGGTATGTACCAGTAGCTATGTGTTTGATCTCTCTCTCTCTCTCTCTCTCTCTCTCTCTCTCTCTCTCTCTCTCTCTCTCTCGTGTTCTCTCTTGTGTTCCTCTATGGCACGATCTTGATGTATCCCGAGCTTTGCTATTGTAGTTGGATCTTATGATGTTTCTCCCCCTCTACTCTCTTGTGATGAATTGAGTTTCCCCTTTGAAGTTATCTTATCAGATTGAGTCTTTTATGAGAACACTTGATGTATGTCTTGCCGTGATTATCTATGGTGACAATGGGATATCGTGTGCCACTTGATGTATGTTTTGGTGATCAACTTGCGGGTTTCGTGACATTGGGAACCTATGCATAGGGGTTGTCACACGTTCTTGACTCTCCGATAGAAACTTTGGGGCACTCTTTGAAGTACTTTGTGTTGGTTGGATGAATCTGAGATTATGTGATGCATATCGTATAATCATGCCCACGGATACTTGAGGTGACAATGGACTATCTAGGTGACATTAGGGTTTTGGTTGTTTTGTGTCTTAAGGTGTTATTCTAGTACGAACTCTTTTATAGATTGATCCGAAAGAATAACTTTGAGGTGGTTTTGTACCCTACCATAATCTCTATGTTTGTTCTCCGCTATTAGTGGCTTTGGAGTGACTCTTTGTTGCATGTTGAGGGATTGTTATTTGATCTATCTATGTTATTATTGTTGAGAGAACTTGCACTAGTGAAAGTATGAACCCTAGGCCTTGTTTCCTATCATTGCAATACCGTTTACGCTCACTTTTATCTTTAGTTACCTTGCTGTTTTTATTATTTCAGATTACAAAAACCTATATCTACCATCCATATTGCACTTGTATCACCATCTCTTCGCCGAACTAGTGCACCTATACAATTTACCATTGTATTGGGTGTGTTGGGGACACAAGAGACTCTTTGTTATTTGGTTGCAGGGTTGTTTGAGAGAGACCATCTTCATCCTACGCCTCCCACGGAATTATAAACCTTAGGTCATCCACTTGAGGGAAATTTGCTACTGTCCTACAAACCTGTGCACTTGCAGGCCCAACAACGTCTATAAGAAGAAGGTTGTGTAGTAGACATCACATCTTCAATCCCAACTATGCTATATATGCGATGACCAAGATGATATAACTCTACAAATGGCTCAATTCTATTGCTTACAAGCTCTTTGTTGCTCCTCTTTTGCTTAAAAGCTTTTCTTCTTTTCTTTTTTTTTCTCTTTGCTTGATGCTCGAGCCAAGTATGATATGAGACAAGTATATATGATATGCACGGGAGAGACTTATGGCACAAAGATGATAACACGATCACTACTGTGCACAATAGCATTGCCCGACAATTCTCAACTCGCTAGTCTCGATGCATAAGCAACGCAACATGGCTCGGGCTATCAATGCAAAAGCAAGGTAAGAATTAAGTGTCGTCGAGGTTACCGTCCTTTCTTATGGTTAGCGGTGAAGATGGCTCCGAGTCGATGATGGTGATGACGATGTCACACGCTCCTAAGTAGTCGAAACACCTTAGGAAACGGAAATGGCAACTCAAAATCGGTCAAATGCAGAAGGTGGGTGTTTTTGCGATGATTTTCGGATGGGTGCTAATGGTGGTGGTAGTGGGATGAGTGGATGGGGGATGTGAAGAGCTTCCAAACAAGTTAAAGAACACGAAAAATGGACTTGGGAGGTGGAAGTTATGGCCAAATTGGTGGAGGTGTTGGGCTGATTTTGGGGGGTGCGGGCACCCGGGGGTGGGAGGTGCGGGTGCCCGAGGTCGGCTGGGCAAAATGGCCCGGGGGTGCGGGTGCCCGGTGGTTCGAGGTGCGGGCACCCGAGGGTCTTCGGTTTGGGCGGAAATTTTGGGGGAAATGCAAAATTCCATGGATTTTGTGGTGGGAAGGGTGGGGATTGTTGGGGAGGGGCTAGATCCACTTGCCAAACATCAAATCCATGGACCAAAACAACCAAATCTCACAAGATCCAACAAATTACAAGAAAAAAAATTTGGGGCTATCTTTGTGGGGATTTTCGAATTTGGACGAAAAACAACAAAATCAAGCTAGCAAATAGGGGAATGGGACTCCAAGATGTGAATAAACCTTGCTCATGATACCAAGATGTTGTATCATCAAACCCTAGAGGGGATATTTTCACACTTGGGAGGGGGGAAAGGAGGAAGAACACTCAAGAACACAAGGAACAAAACTCTCAAACAAACCCAAATATCACATCCACTAGAGTAGCATACATGAGATCCACAAGATTACATGAACAATTCAAGGAAAATAGCACTAGGTAAGTTCTTCCCACTAGGTGGGGTCTTGATGATGATCTTCTCCAAGGAGGCCTTGACAATCCAAAGTATTCTTCCCTAGGTGGGGGCTTGATCTCCAAGGAGGAGGGGATACAAGGAGCAAAGCTCACAATGTTTTGTCTAATACTTTGCTGACCTTCCAAATGAGCTAGGGGATGGATATATAAAGCCTAGGGACGCAACAAGAGGGAGAGAGGGGTACAAGGGCCAAAAGGCCAAAAGCACACGGGCAGTTCCAGGGGCGTCCGGGCACCCAGACCGGTCAGGGGCGCTGGCTGGTGGATGACCGGGCACCCGAGGTCCAGGGCCCGGGCACCCGGGGCGGTCTCAGGTTGCTGTGCAGGGCCGGTCGGGCACCCGAGGTTGATGGCCCAAGCACCTGGGGAGGGGCTGGGCGTGGCCCAGGGGCAGGCCGGGCACCCGGGGTGGGCTGGCGAGGCCCAGGTTGTAGGTCGGGCACCCGGGGCCTTGGGGCTGGGCACCCGGGGCCGGCTGGGGTGCTGCCCAGGTTGTGGCCGGGCACCCGGGGCCGGTGCAACCGGGCACCCGGGGTGTCCAGGGCTGCGGCCCTTCCTTTTTCTCGATCTCCTCTCCTCTCCCTTGCTCCAGGGGTGCTCAAAACTTCGTCTTCTCCTTCTCACGATCATCCTCTTGGTGCCTAAGAATGCATAGCAAGTCTCTTTGAGGTAGAATCCAATTCTCATGCGAAACCGAACGAAACTCGGAGAGGAGAGAGTCAACCTCGTTCTCGATGGCGTATGCACGTGCTCTTGTCATTGATCCACTCGGTGCTTGCGGTGGTGATGGAGTGTCGCTGCGGGTAGACGATGGATGCTCCGCATCATATCATCACTTCACCCTCAACTAGTCTCCATTTATTCTGCAACTCCTGTTTCAAGTTACTAATCTTAGTAACCGAACAGGTATCAAATAGCCAGAGGCTACTACAAGCACTAGTAAGGTACACATGAATAACATGTATATCAAATATACATTTGTTCACTTTGCCATCCTTCTTATCTGCCAAATATTTGGGGTAGTTCCGCTTCCAGTGACCATTTCCTTTGCATTAGAAGCACTCAGTTTCAGGCTTAGGTCTAGCTTTGGGCTTCTTCACGACAGTGACAACTTGCTTGCCATTCTTCTTTACGTTCCCTTTCTTTCCCTTCCCTTTTTCTCGAAACTAGTGGTCTTGTTAACCATCAACACTTGATGCTCTTTCTTGATTCTACCTTTGCCGATTTCAGCATCGCGAAAAGCTCATGAATCATTTTCGTCATCCCTTGCATATTATAGTTCATCACGAAGTTCTAGTAGCTTGGTGATAGTGACTAGAGAACTCTCCCAATTGCTATCTTATCTGGTAGATTAACTCCCACTTGATTCAAGCGATTGTAGTACCCATACATTCTGGGCACATGCTCACTAGCTGACCTATTCTCCTCCAACTTTTAGGCAAAGTACTTGCAGAGGTCTCATACCTCTCGACATGGGCATGAGTCTGAAATACCAATTTCAGCTTTTGGAACGTCTCATATGCTCCGTGGAGTTCAAAATGTTTTTTGAAGTCCAGGTTCTAAGCCATAAAGCATGGTGCTAAAATATCAAGTAGTCATCATATCGAGCTTGCCAAACGTTCATATCATCTGCATCCGCTCCACCAATAGGTCTGTCACCTAGCGATGCATTAAGGACATAATTCTTTTGTGCAGCAATGAGGATAATCCTCAGATCATGGACCCAGCCCGCATCATTGCTTCTATAATATTTCAACTTAGTTTTCTCTAGGAACATATCAAAAAACATAGGGGAGCTACAACGCGAGCTATTGATCTACAACATAATTACAAATACTATCAGGACTAAGTTCATGATAAATGGAAGTTCAATTAATCAAATTACTAATGAACTCCCACTTAAATCAACATCCCTCAAGTTGTCTAAGTGATACATGATCCATATCAACTAACCCATGTCCGATCATCACGTGAGATGGGGTAGTTGTTGGAAATATGCCCTAGAGGCAATAATAAAAGGATTATTATTATATTTCCTTGTTCATGATAATTGTCTTTATTCATGCTATAACTGTATTATCCGGAAATCGTAATACACGTGTGAATACATAGACCATAATATGTCCCTAGTAAGCCTCTAGTTGACTAGCTCGTTAATCAATAGATAGTCATGGTTTCCTGACTATGGACATTAGATGTCGTTGATAACGGGATCACATCATTAGGAGAATGATGTGATGGACAAGACCCAATCCTAAGCATAGCACAAGATCGTGTAGTTCGTTTGCTAGAGCTTTTCCAATGTCAAGTATCTTTTCCTTAGACCATGAGATCGTGTAACTCCCGAATACCGTAGGAGTGCTTTGGGTGTACCGAACATCAAAACATAACTGGGTGACTATAAAGGTGCACTACAGGTATCTCCGAAAGTGTCTGTTGGGTTGACACGGATCGAAACTGGGATTTGTCACTCCGTATGACGGAGAGGTATCTCTGGGCCCACTCGGTAATGTGTCATCATAATGAGCTCAAAGTGACCAAGTGTTTGGTCACGGGATCATGCATTACGGTACGAGTAAAGTGACTTGCCGGTAACGAGACTTAACGAGGTATTGGGATACTGACGATCGAGTCTCGGGCAAGTAACGTACCGATTGACAAAGGGAATTGTATACGGGGTTGATTGAATCCTCGACATCCTGGTTCATCCGATGAGATCATCGAGGAGCATGTGGGAGCCAACATGGGTATCCAGATCCCGCTGTTGGTTATTGACCGGAGAGCCGTCTCGGTCATGTCTGCATGTCTCCCGAACCCGTAGGGTCTACACACTTAAGGTTCGGTGACGCTAGGGTTGTATAAATATAAGTATGCAGCAAACGAAAGTTGTTTGGAGTCCCGGATGAGATCCCGGACATAACGAGGAGTTCTGGAATGGTCCGGAGGTAAAGAATTATATATAGGAAGTGTTGTTTCGGCCATCGTGAAAGTTTCGGGGTCACCCGGTATTGTACCGGGACCACCGGAAGGGTCCCGGGGGTCCACCGGGTGGGGCCACCTATCCCGGAGGGCCCCATGGGCTTAAGTGGGAGGGGAACCAGCCCCTAGTGGGCTGGTGCGCCCCCCCTTGGGCCCCCCTGCGCCTAGGGTTGGAAACCCTAGGGTGGGCGGCGCACCACTTGCCTTGGGGGGCACTCCACCCCCCCCCCCTGGCCGCCGCCCCCTTGGGAGATTCCCATCTCCAGGGCCGGCGCCCCCCTGGGGGCCTATATAAAGGAGGGGGAGGGAGGGCAGCCGCACCCTGAGTCTGGGCGCCTCCCTCCCCCTGCTACACCTCTTCCTCCTCCCGCAGTTGCTTGGTGAAGCCGTGCCGGAGTACTGCATCTCCACCACCACCACGCCGTCGTGCTGCTGCTGGAGCCTTCTTCCTCAACCTCTCCTTCCCCCTTGCTGGCTCAAGAAGGAGGATACCTCATCTGCTCCGTACATGTGTTGAACGAGGAGGTGTTGTCCATTCAGCACTTGGTCATCGGTGATTTGGATCACGGCGAGTACGACTCCATCATCCCCGTTCTCTTGAACGCTTCCGCTCGCGATCTACAAGGGTATGTAGATGCACTCCTATCACTCGTTGCTTAGATGAACTCATAGATGGATCTTGGTGAAACTGTAGGAAAATTTTTAATTTTCTGCAACGTTCCCCAACAGTGGTATCAGAGCTAGGCTATGTGTAGTTCTCTATTGCACGAGTAGAACACAAATTTGTTGTGGGCGTAGATGATGTCAACTTTCTTGCCGCTACTAGTCTTATCTTGCTTCAGCGCTATTG
Organism: Triticum dicoccoides; assembly: GCF_002162155.2. Taxonomy (NCBI): domain Eukaryota; kingdom Viridiplantae; phylum Streptophyta; class Magnoliopsida; order Poales; family Poaceae; genus Triticum; species Triticum dicoccoides. The sequence goes on along the minus strand of NC_041385.1, from coordinate 466,632,563 downwards.
TGGGATGAAGCGGCCCGGACCGACCTTACACGTACGCTTACGTGAGACAGGTTCCACCGACTAACATGCACTAGTTGCATAAGGTGGCTAGCGGGTGTCTGTCTCTCCCACTTTAGTTGGAGCGGATTCGACGAAAAGGGTCCTTATGAAGGTTAAATAGAAGTTGACAAATCACGTTGTGGCTTTTTCGTAGGTAAGAAAACGTTCTTCCTAGAACCCTATTGCAGCCACGTAAAAGATGCAACAACAATTAGAGGACGTCTAACTTGTTTCTGCAGCAATTGCCTTGTGATGTGATATGGCCAAAAGTTGTGATGAATGATGAATGATATATTGTGATGTATGAGATCATGTTCTTGTAATAGGAATCACGACTTGCATGTCGATGAGTATGACAACCGGCAGGAGCCATAGGAGTTGTCTTTATTTTTTGTATGACCTGCGTGTCATTGAAGAACGCCATGTAAATTACTTTACTTTATTGCTAAACGCGTTAGCCATAGAAGTAGAAGTAGTCGTTGGCGTGACAACTTCATGAAGACACGATGATGGAGATCATGGTGTCATGCCGGTGACGAAGATGATCATGGAGCCCCGAAGATGGAGATCAAAGGAGCTATATGATATTGGCCATATCATGTCACTATTATATAATTGCATGTGATGTTTATTATGTTTATGCATCTTGTTTACTTAGAACGACGGTAGTAAATAAGATGATCCCTTATAACAATTTCAAGAAAGTGTTCTCCCCTAACTGTGCGCCGTTGCTAAAGTTCGTCGTTTCGAAGCACCATGTGATGATCGGGTGTGATAGATTCTTACTTTCACATACAACGGGTGTAAGACAGTTTTACACATGCAAAAACACTTAGGGTTAAGTTGACAAGCCTAGCATGTACAAACATGGCCTCAGAACACAGAGACCGAAAGGTCGAACATGAGTCGTATGGAAGATACGATCAACATGGAGATGTTCACCGATGATGACTAGTCCGTCTCACGTGATAATCGGACACGACCTAGTCGACTCGGATCGTGTAACACTTAGATGACTAGAGGGATGTCAAATCTGAGTGGGAGTTCATTAAAATAATTTGATTAGATGAACTTAATTATCATGAACTTGGTCTAAAACCTTTGCAAATATGTCTTGTAGATCAAATGGCCAACGCTCATGTCAACATGAACTTCAACGCGTTCCTAGAGAAAACCAAGCTGAAAGATGATGGCAGCAACTATACGGACTGGGTCCGGAACCTGAGGATCATCCTCATAGCTGCCAAGAAAGCATATGTCCTAGATGGACCGCTAGGTGAAGCACCCATCCCAGAGAACCAAGACGTTATGAACACTTGGCAGTCACGTGCTGATGATTACTCCCTCGTTCAGTGCAGCATGCTTTACAGCCTAGAACCGGGGCTCCAAAAGCGTTTTGAGCAACACGGAGCATATGAGATGTTCGAGGAGCTGAAAATGGTTTTCCAAGCTCATGCCCGGGTTGAGAGATATGAAGTCTCCGACAAGTTCTATAGCTGTAAGATGGAGGAAAATAGTTCTGTCAGTGAGCACATACTCCAAATGTCTGGGTTGCACAACCGCCTGTCCCAGCTGGACATTAACCTCCCGGACGAGGCGGTCATTGACAGAATCCTTCAGTCGCTCCCACCAAGCTACAAGAGCTTTGTGATGAACTACAATATGCAGGGGATGGTGAAAACTATTCCTGAAGTATTTTCAATGCTGAAGTCGGCAGAGGTAGAAATCAAGAAAGAACATCAAGTGTTGATGGTCAATAAAACCACCAAGTTCAAGAAGGGCAAGGGTAAGAAGAACTTCAAGAAGGACGGCAAGGATGTTGCCGCGCCCGGTAAGCCAGTTGCCGGGAAGAAGTCAAAGAATGGACCCAAGCCTGATACTGAGTGCTTTTATTGCAAGGGGAAGGGTCATTGGAAGCGGAACTGCCCCAAATACTTAGCGGACAAGAAGGCCGGCAACACTAAAGGTATATTTGATATACATGTAATTGATGTGTACCTTACCAGTACTCGTAGTAACTCTTGGGTATTTGATACCGGTGCCGTTGCTCATATTTGTAACTCACAGCAGGAGCTGCGGAATAAGTGGAGACTAGCGAAGGACGAGGTGATGATGCGCGTCGGGAATGGTTCCAAGGTCGATGTGATCGCCGTCGGCACGCTACCTCTACATTTACCTACGGGATTAGTTTTAAACCTTAATAATTGTTATTTAGTGCCAAGTTTGAGCATGAACATTGTATCTGGATCTCGTTTGATACGAGATGGCTACTCATTTAAATCCGAGAATAATGGTTGTTCTATTTATATGAGAGATATGTTTTATGGTCATGCCCCGATGGTCAATGGTTTATTCTTAATGAATCTCGAACGTAATGTTACACATATTCATAGTGTGAATACCAAAAGATGTAAAGTTGATAATGATAGTCTCACATACTTGTGGCACTGCCGCCTTGGTCACATTGGTGTCAAGTGCATGAAGAAGCTCCATGCTGATGGACTTTTAGAGTATCTCGATTATGAATCATTTGACACATGCGAACCATGCCTCATGGGTAAAATGACCAAGACTCCGTTCTCTGGAACAATGGAGCGAGCAACAAACTTATTGGAAATCATACATACCGACGTGTGTGGTCCAATGAGCGTTGAGGCTCGCGGAGGATATTGTTATGTTCTCACTCTTACTGATGACTTGAGTAGATATGAGTATGTCTACTTAATGAAACACAAGTCTGAGACCTTTGAAAAGTTCAAAGAATTTCAGAATGAGGTAGAGAATCAACGTGACCGAAAGATAAAGTTCCTACGATCAGATCGTGGAGGAGAATATTTAAGTCACGAATTTGGTATGCACTTAAGGAAATGTGGAATCGTTTCACAACTCATGCCGTCTGAAGCACCTCAGCGTAACGGTGTGCCCGACCGTCCTAATCGTACTCTATTGGATATGGTGTTGTCTATGATGTCTCTTACCGATTTACCGCTATCATTTTGGGGATACGCTCTAGAGACAGCTACATTCACTTTAAATAGGGCACCGTCTAAATCCGTTGAGACGACACCGTATGAATTATGGTTTGGGAAGAAACCTAAGCTGTCGTTTCTAAAAGTTTGGGGATGCGATGCTTATGTCAAGAAACTTCAACCTGAAAAGCTCGAACCCAAGTCGGAAAAATGCGTCTTCATAGGATACCCTAAGGAAACCATTGGGTATACCTTCTACTTAAGATCCGAGGGCAAGATCTTTGTTGCCAAGAATGGATCCTTTCTATAAAAAGAGTTTCTCTCGAAAGAAGTAAGTGGGAGGAAAGTAGAACTCGATGAAGTACTACCTCTTGAACAGGAAAGTAGTGCAGCTCAGGAAAATGTTCCTGTGATGCCTACACCAACTGGAGAGGAAAATCATGATGATGATCAAGGTACTTCGGATCAAGTTGCTACTGAACTTCGTAGGTCCACAAGGACACGTTCCGCGCCAGAGTGGTACGGCAACCCTGTCTTGGAAATCATGTTGTTAGACAACGGTGAACCTTTGAACTATGAAGAAGCGATGGCGGGCCCAGATTCCAACAAATGGCTTGAAGCCATACGATCCGAGATAGAATCCATGTATGAAAACAAAGTATGGACTTTGACAGACTTGCCCGATGATCGGCGAGCGATAGAAAACAAATGGATCTTTAAGAAGAAGACGGACGCGGATGGTAATGTTACCATCTATAAAGCTCGACTTGTCGCTAAGGGTTATCGACAAGTTCAAGGGGTTGACTACGATGAGACATTCTCTCCCGTAGCGAAGCTGAAGTCCGTCCAAATCATGTTAGCAATTGCCGCATACTATGATTATGAGATATGGCAGATGGACGTCAAAACGGCATTCCTTAACAGACATCTTAAGGAAGAACTGTATATGATGCAGCCGGAAGGTTTTGTCGATCCTAAGAATGCTAACAAAGTATGCAAGCTCCAGCGATCCATTTATGGGCTGGTGCAAGCATCTCGGAGTTGGAACATTCGCTTTGATGAGATGATCAAAGCGTTTGGGTTTATGCAGACTTATGGAGAAGCCTACGTTTACAAGAAAGTGAGTGGGAGCTCTATAGCATTTCTCATATTATACGTAGATGGCATACTCTTGATGGGAAATGATATAGAACTATTGGACAGCATTAAGGCCTACTTGAATAAGTGTTTTTCAATGAAGGACCTTGGAGAAGCTGCTTACATATTAGGCATCAAGATCTATAGGGATAGATCGAGACGCCTCATAGGTCTTTCACAAAGCACATACCTCGATAAGATTTTGAAGAAGTTTAAAATGGATCAGTCCAAGAGAGGGTTCTTGCCTGTATTGCAAGCTGTGAGATTGAGCTCGGCTCAATGCCCGACCACGGCAAAAGATAAAGAACAGATGAGTGTCATCCCCTATGCTTCAGCCATAGGATCTATTATGTATGCCATGCTGTGTACCAGACCTGATGTAAACCTTGCCGTAAGTTTGGTAGGAAGGTACCAAAGTAATCCCGGCAAGGAACACTGGACAGCGGTCAAGAATATCCTGAAGTACCTGAAAAGGACAAAGGACATGTTTCTCATTTATGGAGGTGACGAAGAGCTCGTCGTAAAGGGTTACGTCGACGCTAGCTTCGACACAGATCTGGATGACTCTAAGTCACAAACCGGATACGTGTATATGGTTGAATGGTGGAGCAGTAAGCTGGTGCAGCTGCAAGCAGACCGTCGTGGCGGTATCTACATGTGAAGCGGAGTACATGGCAGCCTCGGAGGCAGCACATGAAGCAATTTGGGTGAAGGAGTTCATCACCGACCTAGGAGTCATACCCAATGTGTCGGGGCCGATCAAACTCTTCTGTGACAACACTGGAGCTATTGCACTTGCCAAGGAGCCCAGGTTTCACAAGAAGACCAGGCACATCAAGCATCGTTTCAACTCCATCCGTGAAAATGTTCAAGATGGAGACATAGATATTTGCAAGTACACACGGATCTGAATGTCGCAGATCCGTTGACTAAACCTCTCTCGCGAGCAAAACATGATCAACACCAAAACTCTATGGGTGTTCGATTCATCACAATGTAACTAGATTATTGACTCTAGTGCAAGTGGGAGACTATTGGAAATATGCCCTAGAGGCAATAATAAAAGGATTATTATTATATTTCCTTATTCATGATAATTGTCTTTATTCATGCTATAATTGTATTATCCGAAAATCGTAATACACGTGTGAATACATAGACCATAATATGTCCCTACTAAGCCTCTAGTTGACTAGCTCGTTGATAAACAGATAGTCATGGTTTCCTGACTATGGACATTAGATGTGGTTGAAAACGGGATCACATCATTAGGAGAATGATGTGATGGACAAGACCCAATCCTAAGCATAGCACAAGATCGTGTAGTTCGTTTGCTAGAGCTTTTCCAATGTCAAGTATCTTTTCCTTAGACCATGAGATCGTGTAACTCCCGGATACCGTAGGAGTGCTTTGGGTGTACCAAACGTCACAACATAACTAGGTGACTATAAAGGTGCACTAAAGGTATCTCCGAAAGGGTCTGTTGGGTTGACACGGATCGAGACTGGGATTTGTCACTCCGTATGACGGAGAGGTATCTCTGGGCCCACTCGGTAATGCATCATCATAATGAGCTCAAAGTGACCAAGTGTTTGGTCACGGGATCATGCATTACGGTACGAGTAAAGTGACTTGCCGGTAACGAGACTGAACGAGGTATTGGGATACCGACAATCGAGTCTCCGGCAAGTAACGTACCGATTGACAAAGGGAATTGTATACGGGGTTGATTGAATCCTCGACATCGTGGTTAATCCGATGAGATCATCGAGGAGCATGTGGGAGCCAACATGGGTATCCAGATCCTGCTGTTGGTTATTGACCGGAGAGCCGTCTCGGTCATGTTTGCATGTCTCCCGAACCCGTAGGGTCTACACACTTAAGGTTCGGTGACGCTAGGGTTGTATAAATATAAGTATGCAGCAAACCTAAAGTTGTTCGGAGTCCCGGATGAGATCCCGGACGTCACGAGGAGTTCCAGAATGGTCCGGAGGTAAAGAATTATATATAGGAAGTGTTGTTTCGGCCATCGGGAAAGTTTCGGGGTCACCCGGTATTGTACCGGGACCACCGGAAGGGTCCCGGGGGTCCACCGGGTGGGGCCACCTATCCCGGAGGGCCCCGTGGGCTGAAGTGGGAGGGGAACCAGCCCCTAGTGGGCTGGTGCGCCCCCCCTTGGGCCCCCCTACGCCTAGGGTTGGAAACCCTAGGGTGGGGGGGGGGCGCACCACTTCCCTTGGGGGGCACTCCACCCCCCCTGGCCGCCGCCCCCTTGGGAGATTCCCATCTCCAGGGCCGGTGCCCCCCCTGGGGGCCTATATAAAGGAGGGGGGAGGGAGGGCAGCCGCACCCTGAGTCTGGGCGCCTCCCTCCCCCTGCTACACCTCTTCCTCCTCCCGCAGTTGCTTGGCGAAGCCCTGCCGGAGTACTGCATCTCCACCACCACCACGCCGTCGTGCTGCTGCTAGAGCCTTCTTCCTCAACCTCTCCTTCCCCCTTGCTGGATCAAGAAGGAGGAGAGGTCATCCGCTCCGTACATGTGTTGAACGCGGAGGTGTTGTCCGTTCAGCACTTGGTCATCGGTGATTTGGATCACGACGAGTACGACTCCATCATCCCCGTTCTCTTGAACGCTTCCGCTCGCGATCTACAAGGGTATGTAGATGCACTCCTATCACTCGTTGCTTAGATGAACTCATAGATGGATCTTGGTTAAACCATAGGAAAATTTTTAATTTCCTGCAACGTTCCCCAACAGTAGTCATCAATGGTGAACATCTATATGTTGATCATATCTACTATATGACTCATGTTCGACCTTTCGGTCTCCAGTGTTCCGAGGCCATGTATGTACATGCTAGGCTCGTCAAGTTTAACCCAAGTATTCCGCATGTGCAAAACTGTCTTGCACCCGTTGTATGTGAACGTAGAGCCTATCACACCCGATCATCACGTGATGTCTCTGAAGGAAATATGCCCTAGAGGCAATAATAAAGTTGTTATTTTATATTTACTTATTTCATGATAAATTTTTATTATTCATGCTATAATTGTATTGATCGGAAACCTAAATACATGTGTGAATACATAGACAAACACTATGTCCCTAGTGAGCCTCTACTTGACTAGCTCGTTGATCAAAGATGGTTAATGTTTACTAACCATGGACATGAGTTTTCATTTGATAAAGGGATCACATCATTAGGAGAATGATGTGATGGACAAGACCCATCCGTTAGCTTAGCATATTGATCGTTCGGTTTTATTGATATTGCTTTCTTCATGTCAAATACATATTCCTTCGGCTATGAGATTATGCAAGTCCCGGATACTGGAGGAATGCCTTGTGTGCTATCAAACATCACAACGTAACTGGGTGATTATAAAGATGCTCTACAGGTATCTCTGAAGGTGTTTGTTGAGTTGGCATAGATCGAGATTAGGATTTGTCACTCCAAGTATCGGAGAGGTATCTCTGGGCCCTCTCGGTAATACACATCACAAGAAGCCTTGCAAGCAAATTGAGTAATGAGTTAGTAGCAGGATGATGTGTTACGGAACGAGTAAAGAGACTTTCCAGTAATGATATTGAACTAGGTATGAAGATAGTGACGATCGAATCTCGGGCAAGTAACATACCAATGGACAAAGGGAATTACGTATGTTGTCATAACGGTTCAACCGATAAAGATATTCGTAGAATATGTAGGAGACAATATGGGCACCCAGGTTCCGCTATTGGTTATTGACCGGAGAGCTGTCTCGGTCATGTCTACATAGTTCTTGAACCCGTAGGGTCCGCATGCTTAATGTTTGATGATGATATAATATTATATTAGTTATGTGATTTGGTGACCGAATGTTGTTCGGAGTCCCGGATGAGATCACGAAAGTGACGAGGAGTCTCGAAATGGCCGAGAGGTAAAGATTGATATATAGGACGATGGTATTCGGACATCGGTAGTGTTCCGGAGGGTACCGGGTACATATCGGGTCACCGGAAGGGGTTCCGGATGACGACGTCATAGACCTAGGGTAGGGTCATAGGTCTGACCTATACACCCCACCCAAGGTCAATACCCTAGAGGCAAAGACATTCAAAGCACAACATGAAGTATCAACCGAAGCCACCGAGTGCAATGCACTCGACCAGTGACCTTCGCTCGACCTGGATGGAGTCATTCGACCATACAAGAATCCACTCGGAGCACAGAAGATTTGGAGTCACTCAGGAGGACAATGGTCAGGCGTTCACTTCGTAGTCTTAAAGGTCATTGAATACACTTTATTGCTAGCATTACCAGTAATGCCCTATCTTAATGTACATTGAACCCCTGTAACAGAGGTGGGCTGGGGTCCTGGCGCACTCTATATAATCCACCCCCTCCTCTGGGACAAGGGTTCGCACCCCTTGTAACACACACCCATATTCCAGTCGATGCCTTAGGGCACTGAGACGTAGGGCTTTTACCTCCTCCGAGAGGGGCCCGAACTCGTAAACTCGTGTGTACAACCTCGCCGTAGCTAGGGCCTCGCCTCCTCATACGTACCCCCTATTCTTACTGTCAGACTTAGTACCATGACAGTTGGTGCCCACCATGGGGCAAAGCGTCTTAGCGACTTCCGGCGAGGTTGCATTTTCTTCGATCTTCATCAACATGGTTTCCGGCGGCGGTTTGGTCATGGGCCGTGAGTTCCGACTCGGCACGCTCACTGTCGTTGCCGACGACTCCGCCTGGCTCCAGGAGGCCCCTCGATGTCGAGGCTCTCCCAATCCATGGTTCATCGCATTTCTGCGCGAGTGCCTGCGGCATCCTCCTTGGCAGTCGTCGGCCCTGTATCAGTCGGTCCTCGTGTCGTCTTCTCACTCCGCTGGACACCGCCACAAGCGATCTGGTCGATCGCGGCTCCAGCGGTGGGTGAAGCACGCAGTGGCTCATCAGATGATCACCCCCCAAGTCGTGGCAATCAAGCTCGGCGTATTTCGCTGCGGTCCAGTCGAACTGTGGGCTGACTTAGCACACACATTTTCCAAGAGCGGGAGCTATATATGACCCCGCGGCAGAAGTCCTTATGGTCGACTCCCATTGCAACCCACCTGGTTTCCGTTGCAGTGGCGACAACGATGGCGGTGATGGCCCGTCATTCGGCCACGAGGAGTATCAGCCCCAACCTCTCAACTCACAGAGAGGGAGGAGCTGCACCTCCGCAACATGGAGGCCCTCTATACCCCCATCATAGGGGAACCCGCTGAGGCTCGCGCCTTGGAGGCAGTGTGCCTGGCCATGCTGGCTGAGCGCACTCGTTTGGAGAATCTCCAACATTCTCTAGACGAGTGTGCCCGTCGACTGATCCCCAAGACCGGCTGACGTCCACGATAGTTGTTTCCGCTAGAAACTCAGGTATTCCGCACACCGATCCAGAATCTTGCAGCTGTTGCGCGAATAGCAGAGTCCATTCAGCCGTCCCATTCACAGGCTGGAAGAGGCTTGGAGCAGATCAGGACGTTGCTCCGAGCAGCAGGGGAACTGAACTCCGCCGTGTCCCAGTCGCGGAACAGGATCCACAGCAGATCAGTAAGGGTAGACACCGTTCAGTCAGCACACAGTCATGGGTTGCCTTTGCAACATGAAGATCGTGATCACTGTCGAGATCGACACCTAGGAAGAGCTCATGGAGGGTTCGACCGGGAGTACGCCCATGACAACTGCCGTCGAGTGCCTTCGCCTCTTTCGAGAGACGGGTCGTACGCACCCCGGCGGTATAATGACAAGCGCACGTATGGTAATGACCGCAGAGTTCCAGTCGACCCGAGAGATCCTGGTTTCGATGCAATGTCAGTCCTTGTTCAGGGTTTGTTCGACCAGAACAGAGCATACAGAGAGGGGCTGGATAGAGACAAGCCCAGTGGAAGCAGGGTCCACGTTTCTGGCCCTGAGTGTTTCAGAAGAGCCATCAGAGCCGCTGAGATCCCTCACAACTTCAGATTGGCGACTGGTGTCAGTAAGTTCACAGGGGAATCAAAGCCTGACACTTGGCTTGAAGACTACCGAGTGGTTGTGCACATTGGTGGCGACAGTGATGAGGTGGCCATGAAGCACCTCCCTCTGATGCTTGAAGGTTCTGCCATGGTCTGGCTGAATTAGCTGGCCCCTGGGAGCATTTTGAGTTGGGATGAGTTGTCCCGAGTGTTTACCAGAACATTTGAGGGCACCTGCAAGAGACCTGCTGGTTTGCCAGAATTGCAACATTGCATGCAGAAACCGATGAGACCTTGAGAGATTATATCCAGAGATGGATCACTCTACACCACACAGTGGAGAATGTATTAGATCACCAAGCAGTCTGTGCCTTTAAAGAAGGTGTTCGCTACAGAGAGCTCAATCTGAAGTTCGGTCGGACCGGAGATATGTCTCTGGCTCGGATGATGGAGATTGCCACCAAGTACGCTAACGGTGAAGAAGAAGACCGACTCCGGAGTGGCAATAATAGACCAGTCGCCCAGGACACTGGAGGAGGAAATTCCAATCAGAAGCAGAAGCGAAAGGCCGAGGTAGCAGGCCCTGCCGAGGCAGCAGTGTTGAACCAAGGAAAGTTCAAGGGGAAGCCCAAAGGGCCTTGGATCCCTAAGAAAGTTAAGGATCAAGCAACAAATGATGTGATGATTTGTCGTGTCATATACACACCAAAAAGGATGAGGAGGGGAACCTGATTCTCCCCAAGCATACGACTCGATAATGTCGACTCCTAATCCAGAGCTTGCGAGAAAGCCAACCCAGTGAAAAGGACAAAGAGTCCGATAAGGAGGAAGAAAAAGATGATGATGATGGTTACCCCAATGTTAATGCCACCTTGGTGATTTTTGCTGATCTCGAGAGCAAAAGTCGACTAAAAGTTATTAACAAAGAGGTGAACATGGTTGCTCCGGCAACATCAAAGTACTTGAAGTGGTCAAAACCCCCTATTACATTCGACCAGTCCGACCACACGCCACGCGTTGCTACCCCTGGGCGGCAAGCGTTGGTGGTCGACCCAGTCATTGACTGACCAAGGTTTTGATGGATGGTGGTAGTGGTCTGAATATCCTATACGCTGAGGCCCTTAAAGGGATGCGCATTCTGATGTCCAAACTCAACGAGAGAAACATGCGATTCCATGGAGTCCTCCCAGGAAAGAAAGCCAACTCACTCGGTCAGATCACTCTTGATGTGGTTTTCGGTGATGAGAAGAATTACCGCAAGGAAAAGTTGACGTTTGAGGTTGTGGATTTTGAAAGTGCCTATCATGCCATTTTAGGCAAACCTGCCTATGCTAGCTTCATGGCTCGACCATGTTATGTGTACCTCAAGATGAAGATGCCTGGCCCCAAAGGCGTGATAATGGTCGCCGGTAACCGGCAGAGAGCAGAAGATTATCTTCGGGACGGTGCAAAGATAGCAGATGAGCAGATGGCAGCAGTGGAGTTTCAAGAGTACCAGAAGATTACAGATTCGAGTGATTTGCTACGTGCCAAGAGGCCTGCCTCGGAGTCCACATTTCAGTCGGCCGGTGAGACCAAGCCAGTCCACATTCACCCGACCGACCCCAATGTTGTTCCGACCCATATCTCAACGACTCTCGACAGCAAATAGGAAGAAGCGCTCATCCAGTTCCTCCGTGAGAACTAGGACATCTTTGCATGGAAGCCATATATGATGAGTTCATCGTTCCTGGTTCAGCCTATTATGAATAAACATGTTTCCAATGATAATTATAGATTATAGTTGCTTATGCCATGCTTAATTCGCTAGGAGCTTATAATGGTTTACCTTGCGTGCTAACATGCTATTAAAATGGTTGTGATGTGGTATGATAGGGTGGTATCCTCCTTTGAATGATTCGAGTGACTTGACTTGGCACATGTTCACGCATGTAGTTGAAAACAAATCAACATAGCCTTCACGATATTTATGTTCATGGTGGATTATATCCTACTCATGCTTGCACTCGGTGTTGATTAATTTTAATGCATGTTCATGACTGTTGTCGCTCTCTCAGTTGGTCGCTTCCCAGTCTTTTGCTAGCCTTCACCTGTACTAAGCGGGAATACTGCTTGTGCATCCAAACTCCATAAACCCCAAAGTTATTCCATATGAGTCCACCATACCTTCCTATATGCGGTATTTACCTGTCGTTCCAAGTAAATTTGTATGTGCCAAACTCCAAACCTTCAAATGAAATTCTTTTTTGTATGCTCGAGCAGCTCATGTATAAACTAGGGCTGTCTGTATCTTCCATGCTAGGTGGGTTATTCTCAAGAGGAGTGGACTCCGCTCCTCATTCACGAGAAAATGGCTGGTAACCGGGATGCCCAATCCCATGATCAAAAAGATCAAAGAAAATCAAAATAATTAAACAAAACTCCCCCAGGGATGTTGCTAGTTGGAGGCACTCGTTGTTTCGAGCAAGCCATGGATTGATACTTGTTGGTGGTGGGGGAGTATAAACTTTACCATTCTGTTTGGGAACCACCTATAACGTGTGTAGCATGGAAGATATCGAGATCTCATAGTTGTTATGTTGACAGTGAAAGTATACCGCTGAAAATGTTATTCATCTCTATTTTAAAATCGAGCTCTGGCACCTCTACAAATCCATGCCTCCCTCTGCGAAGGGCATATCTATTTACTTTTATGTTGAGTCATCGCCCTCTTATTAAAAAGCACCCGCTAGAGAGCACCGCTGTCATTTGCATGTATTACTATTAGTTTATATTGGGTATGACTTGACTGGATCTCTTTTACCATGAATTACAATGTTTAGTCAGTCCTTGATCTTTAAAGGTGCTCTGCATTTATGTTTTGCGGTCTTAGAAAGTGCTAGCGAGATACCTTCTTGTTATATCACATTATGATTGTTTTGAGAAAGTGTTGTCATCCGAGATTTATTATTATTGCTCGCTAGTTGATTATGCCATTGATATGAGTAAACATGAGACCTAAGTGTTATTGTGAATACGGTTAGTTCATAATATTTGCTGAAAACTTGAATGTTGGCTTTACATATTTACAACAACAAGAGCAAACCGAGTTTGTAAAAGTTTTTATTTATCACTTTCAGTTTGTCAACTAAATTGCTTGAGGACAAGCAAAGGTTTAAGCTTGGGGGAGTTGATATGTCTCCAATGTATCTACTTTTCCAAACACTTTTGCCCTTGTTTTGGACTCGAACTTGCATGATTTGAATGAAACTAACCCGGGCTGACGCTGTTTTCAGCAGAACTGCCATGGTGTTATTTTTGTGCAGAAACAAAAGTTCTCAAAATGACCTGAAAATCCACGGAGATTATTTTTGGAAAATATAAAAATACTGGCAAAAGAATCAAGGCCAGGGGGCCCACACCCTGTCCATGAGGGTGGGGCACGCCCCCTCCCCATGGGCACGCCCCCTGCCTCGTGGGCCCCCTGGATGTCCACCGACCTCAACTCCAACTCTATATATTTGCTTTCGCCGAGAAAAAATCAAAGAGAAAGTTTCATCGCGTTTTACGATACGGAGCCGCCGCCAAGCCCTAATCTCTCTCGGGAGGGCTGATCTGGAGTCCGTTCGGGGCTCCGGAGAGGGGGATTCATCGCCGTCGTCATCATCAACCATCCTCCATCACCAATTTCATGATGCTCACCGTTGTGCGTGAGTAATTCCATCGTAGGCTTGCTGGACGGTGATGGGTTGGATGAGATTTACCATGTAATCAAGTTAGTGGTTAGGGTTTGATCCCTAGTATCCACTATGTTCTGAGATTGATGTTGCATGACTTTGCTATGCTTAATGCTTGTCACTGGGGCCCGAGTGCCATGATTTCAGATCTGAACCTATTATGTTTTCATGAATACATGTGAGTTCTTGATCCTATCTTGCAAGTCTATAGTCACCTATTATGTGTTATGATCCGACAACCCCGAAGTGACAATAATCGGGATACTTCTCGATGATGACCGTAGTTTGAGGAGTTCATGTATTCATTATGTGTTAATGCTTTGGTCTGGTACTCTATTAAAGGAGGCCTTAATATCCCTTAGTTTCCACTAGGACCCCGCTGCCACGGGAGGGTAGGCCAAAAGATGTCATGCAAGTTCTTTTCCATAAGCACGTATGACTATATTCAGAATACATGCCTACATTACATTGATGAACTGGAGCTAGTTCTGTGTCACCCTATGTTATAGCTATTACATGAGGAATCGCATCTACATAATTATCCATCACTGATCCAATGCCTATGAGCTTTTCACATATTGTGCTTTGCTTATTTACTTTACCGTTGCTACTGTTACAATTACTATGAAATTGCTATCGTTACTTTTGCCACTGTTACCATTATTATAGTACTACTTTGCTACTAAAAACTTTGCTGCAAATACTAAGTTATCCAGGTGTGGTTGAATTGACAACTCAACTGCTAATACTTGAGAATATTCTTTGGCTCCCCTTGTGTCGAATCAATAAATTTGGGTTGAATACTCTACCCTCAAAAACTATTGTGATCCCCTATACTTGTGGGTTATCACTCCCCGGCAACGGCGCCAGAAAAAGGTCTTGATAACCCACAAGTGTAGGGGATCAATTGTATCCTCTCTCGATAAGTAAGAGTGTCGAACTCAACGAGGAGCTAAAGGTAGAACAAATATTCCCTCAAGTTCTATCGACCACCGATACAACTCTACACACACTTAGCGTTCGCTTTACCTAGAACAAGTATCAAACTAGAAGTACTTTGTAGGTGTTGTTGGATAAGTTTGCAAGATAATAAAGAGCACATAAATATAAACTAGGGGTTGTTTAGATAAAGAAGCAATAAAGTAAATATAGCGAGTGTGGAAAAGTGGTGGCAGGAGTTGTGAAATTGTCCCCAAGCAATTGACTACTTTACTAGACCGATAGCAAGTTTTATGTGGGAGAGGCATAAGCTAACATACTTTCTCTTTTTGGATCATATGTACTTATGATTAGAACTCTAGCAAGCATCCGCAACTACTAAAGATCATTAAGGTAAAACCCAACCATAGCATTAAAGCATCAAGTCCCCTTTACCCCATACGCCACAACCCCCTTACTCGGGTTTATGCTTCTGTCACTCAAGCAACCCACTATAAGCAAATCATGAACATATTGCAACACCCTACAGCGGGAATCCCTCATGCTTGCATGACACGGAGAGCACAATAGGACAACAACATAACCACAAGCAAATTAAACCAATCATAGCAATTCACCAATCACCGATAGGACAACGAAAATCTACTCAGACATCATAGGATGGCAACACATCATTGGATAACAATATGAAGCATAAAGCACCATGTTCAAGTAGAGGGTACAACGGGTTGCGGGAGAGTGGACTGCTGAATATAGATGGGGGAAGGTGATGGAAATGTCGGTGAACATGGCGGGGGCGTTGGTGTAGATCGCGGTGATGATGATGGCCCCCGGCGGCATTCTGGCGCCACCGGAAGCAAGGGGGAGAGAGCCCCCCTTCTTCTTCTTCTTCCTTGACCTTCTCCCTAGATGGTAGAAGGGTTTTCCCTCTGGTCCATATTCTCCATGGCATGGGAGGGGTGAGAACCCCTCCGAGATTGGATCTGTCTCTCTGTCTCTCTCTGTTTTTGCGTTCCCTGATTCTGCCCTTTCACTGTTTCTTTTATATCCGGTGATCCGTAACTCCGATTGGGTTGAAACCTTCACCCAAATTTTTCTCCGAAAATTAGCTTTCTTGCGGCAAAAGAAGAGCGTCAACCACCTTACGGGGTGCCCACGAGGGTCAGGGCCCCCCTGCCTCGTGGCCCCCTCGGGCATCGTCTCGCATTGATTCTTCTTCCCAAAAATCACAAATATTCCAAATATATTCTTCGGCCATTTTTATCCCGTTTGGACTCCGTTTGATATGGGGTTTCTGCGAAATATAAAACATGCAACAAATAGGAACTGGCACTGGGCACTGGATCAATATGTTAGTCCCAAAGATAATATAAAAAGTTGCCAAAAGTATATGAAAGTTGTAGAATATTCGCATGGAACAAACAAAAATTATAGATACGATGGAGACGTATCACACGCCAAAAATTCTCTGCGTCTTCTTTGTGTTTGCACACTCCAACCCCATCCCTTTACATTCTTGCACTTGTATGTTTTACTCTTTCCGCTGCTCATACTCTTGCAATGCTTGTGTAAAATGTATTTTGTGCCCTTTAACATGTGCTAAACTCAACCTTAACTTGAAGAAACTTAAAACTGCCACTTTTACTTGTTAAGGGTCTAATCACCCCCTCCCCCTCTAGACCCCTATTCTCGATCCTTTCATTAGGTGATTGGGCATCACATATAACTAAGTTGAGACTTGAGACAAAGCGTGTGACATATTACTCTTGTCATCGGCACAGTCACTAGACGGTTAGGTATCATTCCGAGCAACCAAGGGTAATTGTAGTTTGCTAAGGACTTTGTGTGTGAAGGTTTGGAGATTGCCTTGAAGAATTTACCGATACTAAATCAATTGAAGTTTGAGGAACTTCACATTGAGAAAAATAGGACAAAGAGAGTTTTGCTCATGTGTTCAATCACAAGTCCCCTCCAAGTAGATGTAACACTCTGGCATAACTGTGAACTAGTCAAACAAATTACTTCACTGGTGCTGAGACCTGCTATACAAATAGTTTTTAACCCCTTTCCGCGACAGTGTTTGGAACCGTCACCAAGTGAGTGTGGGCGATAGGGGGTCCTTCCCACACAACCCAGAAACCGTCGGGGATAGGCCCTCCTGGCACATAGGCTGGGGCAAAATGAGCTCGTGTGCGATCTGGCGAGGCATCGAAACCAATTGTTTTCGTTCGTATGTACATCCCACACGGTGAATCCCAGAAAAACATTTCCGTTCGTATGTATATCACACACAATTTTTTTGTGGAAACGTTTGTGCAAGGTGGCCTAACGCAAACAGTTCTCTGCCAGAAGCCGTGTGTGATTGTTAGTTGATCGAACACGCTTACTTTCTAGAAACCGTGTGGGTTGTTTGAGTTCATCGCCCACGGTGTTGTCTGAGTAACCGTCTGGAATAGAAAACCCCAATAAGCAGGGTAATTAGCCTATTATTGATAATCCATGTAGTAATCAAATTGATATTTCTTATAAAACACACCAGATATTTCTTATCCGTATAACAACCGGGATTTCATGATCGAATTGCATCAGATAGCTTTGGCACTCGGTTACGCCATTACACAACAGCACCAAGTTTCACATGCAACGTCGAAAACCTTTGGAAAGTAGCATCATACGCGGTAAATAGACAGATGAATCTCATCTGGGAATTTGTAGAAGCGGAAGGCAAATATTGAGCCTTTAGTGATGTTGAATGTACTTGCAACTTTAGGCCAGTGGCTATGGATAATTGCCCGCCCAACCTTCATCCTCTTCAGGAAGATTTCAATATTGTACTGTGGGTGTTGAATGAATACCTTCCTCACCTCTTGGCCATGCAGGTGGTTTGAGAGGTAATCATCGGTGAACTGCTTTGAAAAATAATGAAAACAAAGATATGCATAAATCGCTGTTATAAATTTGAAATGGCGCAAGGGGTAAAAACAAGGTAAAAGTGTTAGTACCATCCTATAGTTGACCGATGTCTTCTTCATTGTGCAAACAAAGATCTTGCTGTTATTCGTCGCAAGTTTCTTCATCCTAACAATCTTTCTGAGTTTCTTGACTTGACTGATATTCATGGACATCTCATTTCCCCATATGCAAAATGGGTCGAGCAGTGGGTCTAAGCCTCTGACAACAGGACCTACATGTGCAAGACCAAATTGTAAGAAACCTAAATATTAGAATGATTCCTGCAACTGCACAATAATGTGCTATTAGCGAAAGAACCATGCATGAGCAAACCTCGATGGTAAACCACAGTGTCTCCCATTGTTTCCCCACAACACACATAAGGAAGATCTTGATTAGGTTAACTGAGAGTTGCCATACTATCAGTAGAATATGTATTGAGTACAGCCAAATTCGATGTATTTCTCACATGCATAACAATACAAAATTGTATCCACAGCAAATAAAAATCAAATTGCAGAATTGAACCAAATACTTAAATGGATAGCAGACCAAATGAACCAAAACAGTTAACTGAGGACGACATTGCAGAATAGAAACATGTACTAGAAGATAAGACAGTTAACAAAACAAAGAATGCTTGAGAACAGTACTACGAAATGTAGCAACTGTTGGACTGAACTGATAACTAAACATTACATTTCAGAGGACCAAACTGTTAACTGAACAATACATTTTAGAGGACCAAACTATTAACTGAACATCAGATTGCATATTAGCAGCCTCGAGAAAACAGCACGAACTGTATTTTAAAGTAGACAACCGTGTGGCAGTGTCAACGGTGGCCACGAAGACGAGGTGCTCCTCCAAGATCTGGCGGTCGGCATGCATGGCAGCCATAGAGACCTCGTGCGTGCGTGCGGTCACGGTTTGCTTCTCCGCTGCCAGATGCTACTGAGCTCCATGTTATATTGCATGCAAAATGGTTGTGGGCGGCACTTTTTTGGAGGACGGGGATAGTGATTTAGGTGGAAGGTGTCGCGCCGTCAGTCAGGGCATGTTGGATGGGAAGGAGGAGGATGGTGTGGGTGAGGTGTGGATTACCTGACCAAATCGATGAGGTCGCGCAGCAAGAAGAAAGGTCGGCGGCAAGGAGGCCGCGCAACAAGAAGAAGAGTCGCCGAAGAGGAGGCGGCGCTACAAGAAGAAGGGTCATCGGCGAGGAGGCGGCGCTGCAAGAAGAAGGGTAGCTGGCGAGGAGGCGGCGCTGCAAGAAGAAGGGTCGCCAGCGAGGAGGCTGAGTTGCCAGTAAGCAGCAGTGAAGGTTTGAACTTGGAAAGCAAGGAGGAACAATGAAAATGTGGCTTTTGGTGGGAGGGAGGGGGCGGGGAGATAGATATTTCTGCTGTGGCAGAAAAATTCCGCTCAGTGCCGCGAGAAATTGGCATGCAAGTGTGGTTCAAGCACAGGTGGTGGACTATAGACAATGAAGCTTCCTGCGTAAGCCAAACAATACGGTGCACCAAGTTATTTTAAATTGCATCCCACACGATTCTTTCTAGTAAACTATTTGTGGTATACCTGATTTTTTTTCATTATGTTTTGAACGACAAAATGGTGTTACGGAGGGAAAGGATGGTGTTTGAATTGCTAGAACATTCATGTACAGTGAACATGCAGCTACATGAATGTCGTGTTTAAATTTGGAATTATTTCGGGTTCATTTGGCATTTTATGCATTAATTGAGTTTTCTAGGCGTTTAATGTGCATAATTCAAATTTGAACTACAAATACATGCTCCAGTGCACCAAAGTTTGTTGAAAAATCACATGTGTGTCTTTGGGTGAATTTATAGGTCACATGCAAGAAATGGGAATGAAATTCAAACATTTGAGCGTTGTGGCTCGACCGAAAACATCGAGAAACTTGGTTTTAGAATTCCTGGAAATTCAAAACTCGCCTAAAAATCATGAAACTTGGCATGGTGTCATTTCATGGCACCAACATGTTGTGCTAAAAAAATTGGCCGCATTTGGACAAGTTTTGGTATAAGCTTCTTGCAAACTGGAGCTTCTCTCGAGAAGACTCGTGGTTCCCGAGGGGGCACGTGTCACCTTTGTGTGCGAAATGATATACGCTGCCTCCCCCCCTCCCTTGATTTTTTACGAAGGCAACATAGAACTATATGAGTGTCGTGTTAAAATTTGGAATTATTCCAGGTTCGTTTGGACTTTTTTATACATTAATGGAATTTCTGGTTATTTAATGTGCATAATTCAAATTTGAACTACAAGCACATGCTCCAGTGCACCAAAGTTGGTTGAAAAATCACATGTGTGTCCTTGGGTTAATTTCTAGGTCCCATGCAAGAAATGTAAATGAAATTCAAACATCTGGGCGTCGTGGCTCGGCCGAAAATATTGAGAAACTTGATTTTTTTAATTCATGAAAATCCAAAACACGCCTGAAAATCATGAAACTTGGCATGGTGTCATGACATGGCACCAACATGATGCGGTAAATTTTTTGGCCGAACTGGGACAAGCTTTGGTATAAGCTTCTTGCAAACCGGAGCTTCTCTTAAGAAGGCTCGTGTTTCCGAGAGGGAACGTGTCACCTCCGTGTGCAAAACGACATACACTACCTTCTCCCGCCTTGATTTTTTACACAGGCAGATTAGACCAAATAGAAGTATCGTGCTAAATTTTGAAATCATTCCGGGTTTGTTGGGCCTTTTTTATAAATTAATTGAATTTCTGGGCATTTAATATGCATAATTCAAATTTGAACTACAAGCACATGCTCCAGTGCACCAAAGTTGGTTGAAAATCACATGTGTGTCCTTGGGTTAATTTGTAGACCCCATG
This sequence comes from Triticum dicoccoides, assembly GCF_002162155.2. Lineage (NCBI taxonomy): Eukaryota > Viridiplantae > Streptophyta > Magnoliopsida > Poales > Poaceae > Triticum > Triticum dicoccoides. The sequence goes on along the minus strand of NC_041385.1, from coordinate 466,611,963 downwards.
CAAGAAATGAGAATGGAATTCAAACATCTGGGCATCGTGCCTCAGCTGGAAGTATTAAAAACTTGGTTTTCTAATTCCTGTAAATCCAGAACACGCCTGAAAATCATGAAACTTGGCATGGTGTCATGACATGGCACCAACATGTTGTGGTAATTTTTTTGGTCGAATTGGGAAAAGCGTTGTTATAAGCTTCTTGCAAACCGAAGCTTCTCTCAAGAAGGCTCATGGTTCCAAGAGGGAACGTGTCACCTCCATGTGCGAAATGACATACACTGCCTATTCCCGCCTTGATTTTTTTTACACATGCATCTTAGACCAAATAGGAGTTTCGTGCTAAAATTTGGAATTATTCCGGATACATTTGGCCTTTTTATACATTAATTGATCTTCCACGCATTTAATGCACATATTTCAAATTTGAAGTACAAGCGCATGCTCCAGTGCGCAAAAGTTAGTTGGAAAATCATTTATGTGTACTTGGGTGAACTTCTAGGTCCCATGGAAGAAGTGGGAATAGAATTCAAACATCTGGGCATCTTGGCTCGGCCGGAAACATCAAGAAACTTGGTTTTAAAATTCCCGTAAATCCAAAACTCGCCTGAAAATCACAAAACTTGGCATGGTGTCATGACATGGCACCAACTTGTTGTGGTAATTTTTCTGTCTGATTTGTGAAGGAGCACACATTAACAATCAACAAATCATTTTGGAACAAATGTTGTCACGTTACAAATCAGAAACACAAGTATTATTGAAATCGTGGGCATTGTACTTACCAGTTACGTGCCGCCACACGTCCCCTTTTTTTATTGGCGAGGAGGTGTCGTGCAGGGTAGCTATTTGAGTACGGGAGGCGTGCAATCAGACCCCCGCGCGTGCTCATCGGGAGGAGAGCCCTTTGACCTCTATCCGATGCCCACCTCCCTCCCAACGTCTCCATTAATGGCGCCCGAGCCCCTGTTTTACGGTGTGGCTATGTCTCACTCGACTCAGATTTAAGAGAGAAAAAACTAAAATCTAAAAAGGAAGTTTTGCACAGATCTTGATGTAAGATCTGACGGACCTATATAGCATCGACTGCGACTTATAGCAAGATTGATGAATATAAGGACGATGACAGTGGATAATCATTGTCTTACTGTTGGAAATATGCCCTAGAGGCAATAATAAAATGGTTATTATTATATTTCCTTGTTCATGATAATTGTCTATTGTTCATGCTATAATTGTGTTATCTGGAAATCGTAATACATGTGTGAATACATAGACCACAACATGTCCCCAGTGAGCCTCTAGTTGACAAGCTCGTTTATCAATAGATGGTTACGGTTTCCTGACCATGGACATTGGATGTCATTGATAATGGGATCACATCATTGGGAGAATGATGTGATGGACAAGACCCAATCTTAAGCATAGCACAAGATCGTGTAGTTCGTTTGCTAGACCTTTTCTAATGTCAAGTATCATTTCCTTAGACCATGAGATCATGTAACTCCCGGATACCGTAAGAGTGCTTTGGGTGTACCAAACGTCACAACGTAACTGGGTGACTATAAAGGTATACTACAGGTATCTCCGAAAGTGTCTGTTGGGTTGACTCAAATCGAGACTGGGATTTGTCACTCCCTATGACGGAGAGGTATCTCTGGGCCCACTCGGTAATGCATCATCATAATGACCTCAATGTGACCAAGTGGTTGGTCACGGGATCATGCATTATGGTACGAGTAAAGTGACTTGCCGGTAACGAGATTGAACAAGGTACTGGGATACCGACGATCGAATCTCGGGCAAGTAACTTACCGATTGACAAAGGGAATTGTACAAGGGATTACTTGAATCCTCGACATCGTGGTTCATTCGATGAGATCATCGTGGGACATGTGGGAGCCAACATGGGTATCCAGATCCCGCTGTTGGTTATTGACTGGAGAGTCGTCTCGGTCATGTCTGCGTGTCTCCCAAACCCGTAGGGTCTACACACTTAAGGTTCAGTGACGCTAGGGTTGTAGAGATATTAGTATGCGGTAACCCGAAAGTTGTTCGGAGTCTCGGATGAGATCCCAGACGTCACTAGGAGTTCCGGAATGGTCCGGAGGTGAAGATTTATATATAGAAAGTCCAGTTTCGGCCACCGGGAAAGTTTCGGGGGTCATCGGTATTGTACCGGGACCACCGGAAGGGTCCCGGGGGTCCGCCGGGTGGGGCCACCTATCCCGGAGGGCCCCATGGGCTGAAGTGGGAAGGGAACCAGCCCCTGGTGGGCTGGTGCGCCCCCCATGGGCCTCCCTTGCGCCTAGGGTTGGAAACCCTAGGGGTGGGGGGGCCACTTGGCTTGGGGGGCAAGTTCCCCCTTGGCCGCCCCCCCTTGAGATGGGATCTCTAGGGGCCGGCGCCCCCCCCCCAGGGCCCCTATATAAAGAGGGGGGAGGGAGGGCTACGCACCCTAGCCCCTGGAGCCTCCCTCTCCCCTCGTAACACCTCTCCCTCTCGCTGAGCTTGGCGAAGCCCTGCCGAGATCACCGCTGCTTCCACCACCACGCCGTCGTGCTGCTGTATCTCCATCAACCTCTCCTTTCCCCTTGCTGGATCAAGAAGGAGGAGACGTCTTCCCCAACCGTACGTGTGTTGAACGCGGAGGTGCCATCAGTTCGGCGCTAGGATCATCGGTGATTTGGATCACGACGAGTACGACTCCATCAACCCCGTTCTCTTGAACGCTTCTGCTCGCGATCTACAAGGGTATGTAGATGCACTCCTCTCTCTCGTTGCTAGATGACTCCATAGATTGATCTTGGTGATGCGTAGAATTTTTTTTATTTTCTGCTATGTTCCCCAACAATGGCATCGTGAGCTAGGTCTATGCGTAGTTTCTATGCACGAGTAGAACACAAGATTGTTGTGGGCGTTGGTTTTGTAAATTTTCTTGCCACTACTAGTCTTATCTTGTTTCGGCGGCATCTTGGGATGAAGCGGCCCGGACCAACCTTACACGTACGCTTATGTGAGACAGGTTCCACTGACTGACATGCACTAGTTGCATAAGGTGGCTAGCGGGTGTCTGTCTCTCCCACTTTAGTCGGATCGGATTCAATGAAAAGGGTCCTTATGAAGGGTAAATAGAAATTGGCATATCACGTTGTGGTTTTGGCGTAGGTAAGAAATGTTCTTGCTAGAAACCTATAGCAGCCACGTAAAAACATGCAACAACAATTAGAGGACGTCTAACTTGTTTTTGTAGCATATGCCTTGTGATGTGATATGGCCAAAGGATGTGATGAATGAAATATATGTGATGTATGAGATTGATCATGTTCTTGTAATAGGAATCACGACTTGCATGTCGATGAATATGACAACCGGCAGGAGCCATAGGAGTTGTCCTTATTTTTTGTATGACCTGCGTGTCATTGAATAACGCCATGTAATTACTTTACATTATTGCTAAACACATTAGCCATAGAAGTAGAAGTAATCGTTGGCGTGACAACTTCATGAAGACACGATGATGGAGATCATGATGATGGAGATCATGATGATGGAGATCATGGTGTCATGCCGGTGACGATGATGATCATGGCGCCCCGAAGATGGAGATCAAAAGGAGCAAAATGATATTGGCCATATCATGTCACTATTTGATTGCATGTGATGTTTATCATGTTTAGCTTCTTATTTGCTTAGTACGACGGTAGTAAATAAGATGATCCCTCATAATAATTTCAAGAAAGTGTTCCCCCTAACTGTGTGCCGTTGTGAAAGTTCATTGTCTCGAAGCACCACGTGATGATCGGGTGTGATAGACTTAACGTTCACATACAGCGGGTGTAAGTCAGATTTACACATGCAAAACACTTAGGTTGACTTGACGAGCCTAGCATGTACAGACATGGCCTCGGAACACAAGATACTGAAAGGTCGAACATGAGTCGTATAGAATATACGATCAACATGAAGATGTTCACCGATGATGACTAGTCTGTCTCACATGATGATCGGACACGACCTAGTTGACTCGGATCATGGATCACTTAGATGACTAGAGGGATGTCTATCTGAGTGGGAGTTCATTATATAATTTGATTAGATGAACTTAATTATCATGAACTTAGTCTAAAATCTTTGCAATATGTCTTGTACATCAAATGGCCCACGCTAATGTTGCCCTCAACTTCAATGCGTTCCTAGAGAAAACCAAGCTGAAAGACGATGGCAGCAACTATACGGACTGGGTCCGGAACTTGAGGATCATCCTCATAGCTGCCAAGAAAGCATATGTCCTAGATGCACCGCTAGGTGAAGCACCCGTTTTCCCAGCAACTCAAGACGTTATGAACGCCTGGCAGTCGCGTAGTGATGATTACTCCCTGGTTCAGTGCGGCATGCTTTACAGCTTAGAACCGGGGCTCCAAAAGCATTTTGAGCAGCACGGAGCATATGAGATGTTCCAAGAGCTGAAAATGGTTTTCCATGATCACGCCCGGGTCGAGAGATATGAAGTGTCTGACAAGTTCTATAGTTGTAAGATGGAGGAGAATGGCTCTGTCAGCGAGCACATACTCAAAATGTCTGGGTTGCACAACCGCTTATCTCAAGTGGGAGTTAATCTCCCAGATGACGCGGTGGTCGACAGAATCTTCCAGTCGCTCCCACCTAGCTACAAGAGCTTTGTGATGAACTTCAATATGCAGGGGATGGTGAAAACCATTCCTGAGGTATACTCAATGCTGAAATCAGCGGAGGTGGAGATCAAAAAGGAACATCAAGTGTTGATGGTCAATAAAACCACTAGTTTCAAGAAAGGCAAGGGTAAGAAGAACTTCAAGTAGGACGGCAAGGGAGTTGCCGCGCCCGGTAAGCTAGTTGCCGGGAAGAAGCCAAAGCATGGACCCAAGCCTGAGACTGAGTGCTTTTATTGCAAGGGAAGCGGACACTAGAAGCGGAACTGCCCCAAGTACTTAGCAGACAAGAAGGCCGGCAACACCAAAGGTATATGTGATATACATGTAATTGATGTGTACCTTACCAGTACTCATAGTAGCTCCTGGTTATTTGATACCGACGCGGTTGCTCATATTTGTAACTCAAAACAGGAGTTGCGGAATAAGCGGAGACTGGCGAAGGACGAGGTGACGATGCGCGTCGGGAATGGTTCCAAGATCGATGTGATCGCCGTCGGGACGCTACCTCTACATTTACCTATGGGATTAGTTTTAAACCTCAATAATTGTTATTTAGTGCCAGCTTTGAGCATGAACATTGTATCTGGATCTCGTTTAATATGAGATGGCTACTCATTTAAATCCGAGAATAATGATTGTTCTATTTATATGAGAGATATGTTTTATGGTCATGCCCCGCTGGTCAATGGTTTATTCTTAATGAATCTCAAACGTGATGTTACACATATTCATAGTGTGAATACCAAAAGATGTAAGGTTGGTAACAATAGTCCCACATACTTGTGGCACTGCCGCCTTGGTCACATTGGTGTCAAGTGCATGAAGAAGCTCCATGCTGATGGACTTTTGGAGTCTCTTGATTACGAATCATTTGACACATGCGAACCATGCCTCATGGGCAAAATGACCAAGACTCCGTTCTCCGGAACAATGGAGTGAGCAACCAACTTATTGGAAATCATACATACTGATGTGTGCGGTCCAATGAGCGTTGAGGCTCGCGGAGGCTACTGTTATGTTCTCACTCTCACTGATGACTTGAGTAGATATGGGTATGTCTACTTGATGAAACACAAGTCTGAGACCTTTGAAAAGTTCAAGGAATTTCAGAGTGAGGTAGAGAATCAACGTGACCAAAAGATAAAGTTCTTACGATCAGATCGTGGGGGAGAATATTTAAGTCACGAATTTGGTACGCACTTAAGGAAATGTGGAATCGTTTCACAACTCACGCCGCCTGGAACACCTCAGCGTAACGGTGTGTCCGAACATCGTAATCGCACTCTATTGGATATGGTGCGATCTATGATGTCACTCACTAATTTACCACTATCATTTTGGGGATACGCTCTAGAGACAGCTACATTCACTTTAAATAGGGCACCGTCTAAATCCGTTGAGACAACGCCGTATGAATTATGGTTTGGGAAGAAACCTAAGCTGTCGTTTCTAAAAGTTTGGGGATGCGATGCTTATGTCAAGAAACTTCAACCTGAAAAGCTCGAACCCAAGTCAGAAAAATGCGTCTTCATAGGATACCCTAAGGAAACCATTGGGTATACCTTCTACCTCAGATCCGAAGGCAAGATCTTTGTTGCCAAGAACGGGTCCTTTCTGGAGAAAGAGTTTCTCCCGAGAGAAGTAAGTGGGAGGAAAGTAGAACTCGATGAAGTACTACCTCTTGAACCGGAAAGTAGCGCAGCTCAGGAAGATGTTCCTGTGGTGCCTGCACTGACTAGAGAGGAAGTTAATGAGGATGATCAAGGTACTTCGGATCAAGTTGCTATTGAACTTCGAAGGTCCACAAGGACATGTTCCACACCAGAATGGTATGGCAACCCTGTCCTGGAAATCATGTTGTTAGACAACGGTGAACCTTTGAACTATGAAGATGCGATGGCGGGCCCAGATTCCAACAAATGGCTTGAAGCCATGCAATCTGAGATAGGATCCATGTATGAAAACAAAGTATGGACTTTGACAGACTTGCCCGATGATCGGCGAGAGATAGAAAATAAATGGATCTTTAAGAAGAAGATGAACGCAGATGGTAATGTTACCATCTATAAGGCTCGACTTATCGCTAAGGGTTATCGCCAAGTTCAAGGGGTTGACTACGATGAGACCTTCTCACCCGTAGCGAAGCTGAAGTCCGTCCGAATCATGTTAGCAATTGTCGCATACTATGATTACGAGATATGGCAAATGGACGTCAAAACGACATTCCTTCACGGCTTTCTTAAGGAAGAATTGTATAAGATGCAGCCAGAAGGTTTTGTCGATCCTAAGAATGCTAACAAGGTATGCAAGCTCCAGCACTCCATCTATGGGCTGGTGCAAGCATCTTGGAGTTGGAACATTCGCTTTAATGAAATGATCAAAGTGTTTGGGTTTATGCAGACTTATGGAGAAGCCTGCGTTTACAAGAAAGTGAGTGGGAGCTCTATAGCATTTCTCATATTATGTGGATGACATACTTTTGATGGGAAATGATATAGAACTTTTGGACAACATTAAGGCCTACTTGAATAAGTGTTTTTCAATGAAGTGTTGGAAATATGCCCTAGAGGCAATAATAAAATGATTATTATTATATTTCCATGTTCATGATAATTGTCTTTATTCATGCTATAATTGTATTATCCGGAAATCGTAATACACGTGTGAACACATAGACCATAATATGTCCCTAGTAAGCCTCTAGTTGACTAGCTCGTTGATCAACAGATAGTCATGGTTTCCTGACTATGGACATTAGATGTCGTTGATAACGGGATCACATCATTAGGAGAATGATGTGATGGACAAGACCCAATCCTAAGCATAGCACAAGATCGTGTCGTTTGTTTGCTAGAGCTTTTCCAATGTCAAGTATCTTTTCCTTAGACCATGAGATCGTGTAACTCCCGGATAGCGTAGGAGTGCTTTGGGTGTACCAAACGTCACAACGTAACTGGGTGACTATAAAGGTGCACTACAGGTATCTTCGAAATTGTCTGTTGGGTTGACACGGATCGAGACTGGGATTTGTCACTCCGTATGACGGAGAGGTATCTCTGGGCCCACTCGGTAATGCATCATCATAATGAGCTCAAAGTGACCAAGTGTTTGGTCACGGGATCATGCATTACAGTACGAGTAAAGTGACTTGCCGGTAACGAGACTGAACGAGGTATTGGGATACCGACGATTGAGTCTCGGGCAAGTAACGTACCGATTGACAAAGGGAATTGTATACGGGGTTGATTGAATCCTCGACATCGTGGTTCATCCGATGAAATCATCGTGGAACATGTGGGAGCCAACATGGGTATCCAAATCCGTTGTTGGTTATTGGCCGGAGAGCTGTCTCGGTCATGTCTGCATGATTCCCGAACCCGTAGGGTCTACACACTTAAGGTTCGGTGATGCTAGGGTTATTAGAAAGACTTGTATGTGATTACCGAATGTTGTTAGCAGTCCCGGATGAGATCCCGGACGTCACGAGGAGTTTCGGAATAGTCCGGAGGTGAAGATTTATATATGGGAAGTTGTCATACGGTCACCGGAAAGTTTCGGGGGCATATCGGTATTGTACCGGGGCCACCGGAGGGGTTCTGGGGGTCCACCGGGAGGGGCCACCTCTCTCGGAGGGCCTCATGGGCCGTAGTGGGCAGGGAACCAGCCCCTGGAGGGCTGGGTGCCCCCCCCTTGGGCCCATGCGCCTAGGGTTGGGGGGGAAACCCTAGTGGGGGCGCCCCCCTTGCTTGGGGGGCAAGCCCCCTCCCTTGGCCGCCGCCCCCCTCTAGATCTCATCTAGAGGGGGCCGGCCCCCTTCCCCCTTCCCCTATAAATAGAGGGGCGAGGGGAGGGCTGCACACCACATCCAAGGCGCAGCTCCTCCCCTCCCCAACACCTCTCCTCCTCCGTTAAGAGCTTGGCGAAGCCCTGCTGATGTACTGCATCTCCACCACCACCACGCCGTCGTGCTGCTGCTGGAGCCTTCTTCCTCAACCTCTCCTTCCCCCTTGCTGGATCAAGAAGGAGGAGATGTCATCCGCTCCGTACGTGTGTTAAACGCGGAGGTGTTGTCCGTTCAGCACTTGGTCATCGGTGATTTGGATCACGACGAGTACAACTCCATCATCCCCGTTCTCTTGAACGCTTCCGCTCGCGATCTACAAGGGTATGTAGATGCACTCCTATCACTCGTTGCTTAGATGAACTCATAGATGGATCTTGGTGAAACCGTAGGAAATTTTTTAATTTTCTACAATGTTCCCCAACAGTGGCATCATGAGCTAGGTCTATGTGTAGTTCTCTATTGCACGAGTAGAACACAAATTTGTTATGGGCGTAGATGTTGTCAACTTTCTTGCTGCTACTAGTCTTATTTTGCTTCAGCGGTATTGTGGGATGAAGCGGCCCGGACCGACCTTACACATACGCTTACGTGAGACAGGTTCCACTGACTGACATGCACTAGTTGCATAAAGTGGCTAGCGGGTGTCTTTCTCTCCCACTTTAGTTGGAGCGGATTCGACGAAAAGGGTCCTTATGAAGGGTAAATATAAGTTGACAAATCACGTTGTGGCTTTTTCGTAGGTAAGAAAACGTTCTTGCTAGAACCCTATTGCAGCCACGTAAAAGATGCAACAACAATTAGAGGACGTCTAACTTGTTTTTGCAGCAATTGCCTTGTGATGTGATATGGCCAAAAGTTGTGATGCATGATGAATGATATATTGTGATGTATGAGATCATGTTCTTGTAATAGGAATCACGACTTGCATGTCGATGAGTATGACAACCGGCAGGAGCCATAGGAGTTGTCTTTATTTTTGTATGACATGCGTGTCATTGAAGAACGCCATGTAAATTACTTTACTTTATTGCTAAACGCATTAGCCATAGAAGTAGAAGTAGTCGTTGGCGTGACAACTTCATGAAGACACGATGATGGAGATCATGGTGTCATGCCGGTGACGAAGATGATCATGGAGCCCCGAAGATGGAGATCAAAGGAGCTATATGATATTGGCCATATCATGGCACTACTATATAATTGCATGTGATGTTTATTATGTCTATGCATCTTGTTTACTTAGAACGACGGTAGTAAATAAGATGATCCCTTATAACAATTTCAAGAAAGTGTTCTCCCCTAACTGTGCGCCGTTGCTAAAGTTCGTCGTTTCAAAGCACCACGTGATGATCGGGTGTGATAGATTCTTATGTTCACATACAACGGGCGTAAGACAGTTTTACACATGCAAAAACACTTAGGGTTAACTTGACGAGCCTAGCATGTACAGACATGGCCTCGAAACACAGAGACCGAAAGGTCGAACATGAGTCGTATGGAAGATACGATCAACATGGAGATGTTCACCGATGATGACTAGTCCGTCTCACGTCATGATCGGACACGGCCTAGTCGACTCGGATCGTGTAACACTTAGATGACTAGAGGGATGTCTAATCTGAGTGGGAGTTCATTGAAATAATTTGATTAGATGAACTTAATTATCATGAACTTAGTCTAAAACCTTTGCAAATATGTCTTGTAAATCAAATGGCCAACGCTCATGTCAACATGAACTTCAACGCGTTCCTAGAGAAAACCAAGCTGAAAGATGATGGCAGCAACTATACGGACTGGGTCCGAAACCTGAGGATCATCCTCATAGCTGCCAAGAAAGCATATGTCCTAGATGGACCGCTAGGTGAAGCACCTATCCTAGAGAACCAAGACGTTATGAACGCTTGGCAGTCACATGCTGATGATTACTCCCTCGTTCAGTGCGACATGCTTTACAGCCTAGAACCGGGGCTCCAAAAGCGTTTTGAGCAACACGGAGCATATGAGATGTTCGAGGAGCTGAAAATGGTTTTCCAAGCTCATGCCCGGGTCGAGAGATATGAAGTCTCGACAAGTTCTATAGCTGTAAGATGGAGGAAAATAGTTCTGTCAGTGAGCACATACTCAAAATGTCTGGGTTGCACAACCGCCTGTCCCAGCTGGACATTAACCTCCCGGACGAGGCAGTCATTGACAGAATCCTTCAGTCGCTCCCACCAAGCTACAAGAGCTTTGTGATGAACTACAATATGCAGGGGATGGTGAAAACTATTCCTGAAGTATTTTTAATGCTGAAGTCGGCAGAGGTAGAAATCAAGAAAGAACATCAAGTGTTGATGGTCAATAAAACCACCAAGTTCAAGAAGGGCAAGGGTAAGAAGAACTTCAAGAAGGACGGCAAGGATGTTCCCGCTCCCGGTAAGCCAGTTGCCGGGAAGAAGTCAAAGAATGGACCCAAGCCTGAGACTGAGTGCTTTTATTGCAAAGGGAAGGGTCACTGGAAGCGGAACTGCCCCAAATACTTAGCGGACAAGAAGGCCGGCAACACTAAAGGTATATTTGATATACATGTAATTGATGTGTACCTTACCAGTACTCGTAGTAACTCCTGGTTATTTGATACCGGTGTCATTGCTCATATTTGTAACTCACAGCAGGAGCTGCGGAATAAGCGGAGACTGGCGAAGGACGAGGTGATGATGCACGTCGGGAATGGTTCCAAGGTCGATGTGATCGCCGTCGGCACGCTACCTCTACATTTACCTACGGGATTAGTTTTAAACCTCAATAATTGTTATTTAGTGACAAGTTTGAGCATGAACATTGTATCTGGATCTCGTTTGATACGAGATGGCTACTAATTTAAATCCGAGAATAATGGTTGTTCTATTTATATGAGAGATATGTTTTATGGTCATGCCCCGATGGTTAATGGTTTATTCTTAATGAATCTCGAGCGTAATGTTACACATATTCATAGTGTGAATACCAAAAGATGTAAAGTTGATAATGATAGTCCCACATACTTGTGGCACTGCCGCCTTGGTCACATTGGTGTCAAGTGCATGAAGAAGCTCCATGCTGATGGACTTTTAGAGTCTCTAGATTATGAATTATTTGACACATGCGAACCATGCCTCATGGGCAAAATGACCAAGACCCCATTCTCCGGAACAATGGAGCGAGCAACCAACTTATTGGAAATCATACATACCGATGTGTGCGGTCCAATGAGCGTTGAGGCTCGCGGAGGATATCGCTATGTTCTCACTCTCACTGATGACTTGAGTAGATATGGGTATGTCTACTTAATGAAACACAAGTCTGAGACCTTTGAAAAGTTCAAGGAATTTCAGAATGAGGTAGAGAATCAACGTGACCGAAAGATAAAGTTCCTACGATCAGATCGTGGAGGAGAATATTTAAGTCACGAATTTGGTACGCACTTAAGGAAATGTGGAATCGTTCACCACTCACACCGCCTAGAACACCTCAGCGTAACGGTGTGTCCGAACGTCGTAATTGCACTCTATTGGATATGGTGCGGTATATGATGTCTCTTACCGATTTACCGCTATCATTTTGAGGATACGCTCTAGAGATAGCTACATTCACTTTAAATAGGGCACCGTCTAAATCCGTGGAGACGACACCGTATGAATTATGGTTTGGGAAGAAACCTAAGCTGTCGTTTCTAAAAGTTTGGGGATGCGATGCTTATGTCAAGAAACTTCAACCTGAAAAGCTCAAACCCAAGTCGGAAAAATGCGTCTTCATAGGATACCCTAAGGAAACCATTGGGTATACCTTCTACTTAAGATCCGAGGGAAAGATCTTTGTTGCCAAGAACGGATCCTTTCTAGAAAAAGAGTTTCTCTCGAAAGAAGTAAGTGGGAGGAAAGTAGAACTCGATGAAGTACTACCTCTCGAACAGGAAAGTAGTGCAGCTCAGGAAAATGTTCCCGTGATGCCTACACCAACTGGAGTGGAAAATAATGATGATGATCAAGGTACTTCGGATCAAGTTGCTACTGAACTTCGTAGGTCCACAAGGACACGTTCCGCACCAGAGTGGTACGGCAACCCTGTCTTGGAAATCATGTTGTTAGACAACGGTGAACCTTCGAACTATGAAGAAGCGATGGCGGGCCCAGATTCCAACAAATGGCTTGAAGCCATGCAATCCGAGATTGAATCCATGTATGAAAACAAAGTATGGACTTTGACAGACTTGCCCGATGATCGGCGAGCGATAGAAAACAAATGGATCTTTAAGAAGAAGACGAAGGCGGATGGTAATGTTACCATCTATAAAGCTCGACTTGTCGCTAAGGGTTATCGACAAGTTCAAGGGGTTGACTACGATGAGACATTCTCTCCCGTAGCGAAGCTGAAGTCCGTCCGAATCATGTTAGCAATTGCCGCATACTATGATTATGAGATATGGCAGATGGACGTCAAAACGGCATTCCTTAACGGACATCTTAAGGAAGAACTGTATATGATGCAGCCGGAAGGTTTTGTCGATCCTAAGAATGCTAACAAAGTATGCAAGCTCCAGCGATCCATTTATGGGCTGGTGCAAGTATCTCGGAGTTGGAACATTCGCTTTGATGAGATGATCAAAGCGTTTGGGTTTATGCAGACTTATGGAGAAGCCTGCGTTTACAATAAAGTGAGTGGGAGCTCTGTAGCATTTCTCATATTATATGTAGATGACATACTCTTGATGGGAAATGCTATAGAACTTTTGGACATCATTAAGGCCTACTTGAATAAGTGTTTTTCAATGAAGGACCTTGGAGAAGCTGCTTACATATTAGGCATCAAGATCTATAGGGATAGATCGAGACGCCTCATAGGTCTTTCACAAAGCACATACCTTGATAAGATTTTGAAGAAGTTCAAAATGGATCAGTCCAAGAAAGGGTTCTTGCCTGTATTGCAAGGTGTGAGATTGAGCTCGGCTCAATGCCCGACCATGGCAAAAGATAAATAAGAGATGAGTGTCATCCCCTATGCTTCAGCCATAGGAACTATTATGTATGCCATGCTGTGTATCAGACCTGATGTAAACCTTGCCTTAAGTTTGGTAGGAAGGTACCAAAGTAATCCCGGCAAGGAACACTGGACAGCGGTCAAGAATATCCTGAAGTACCTAAAAAGGACAAAGGACATGTTTCTTGTTTATGGAGGTGACGAAGAGCTCGTCGTAAAGGGTTACGTCGATGCTAGCTTCGACACAGATCTGGATGACTCTAAGGCACAAACCAGATACGTGTATATGTTGAATGGTGGAGCAGTAAGCTGGTGCAGCTGCAAGCAGAGCGTCGTGGCGGGATCTACATGTGAAGCGGAGTACATGGCAGCCTCGGAGGCAGCACATGAAGCAATTTGGGTGAAGGAGTTCATCACCGACCTAGGAGTCATACCCAATGCGTCGGGGCCGATCAAACTCTTCTGTGACAACACTGGAGCTATTGCCCTTGCCAAGGAGCCCAGGTTTCACAAGAAGACCAGGCACATCAAGCATCGTTTCAATTCCATCCGTGAAAATGTTCAAGATGGAGACATAGATATTTACAAAGTACATACGGATCTGAATGTCGCAGATCTGTTGACTAAACCTCTTTCGCGAGCAAAACACGATCAACACCAGAACTCTATGGGTGTTCGATTCATCACAATGTAACTAGATTATTGACTCTAGTGCAAGTGGGAGACTATTGGAAATATGCCCTAGAGGCAATAATAAAAGGATTATTATTATATTTCCTTATTCATGATAATTGTCTTTATTCATGCTATAATTGTATTATCCGGAAATCGTAATACACATGTGAATACATAGACCATAATATGTCCCTACTAAGCCTCTAGTTGACTAGCTCGTTGATAAACAGATAGTCATGGTTTCCTGACTATGGACATTAGATGTCGTTGATAACGGGATCACATCATTAGGAGAATGATGTGATGGACAAGACCCAATCCTAAGCATAGCACAAGATCGTGTAGTTCATTTGCTAGAGCTTTTCCAATGTCAAGTATCTTTTCCTTAGACAATGAGATCGTGTAACTCCCGGATACCGTAGGAGTGCTTTGGGTGTACCAAACGTCACAACATAACTGGGTGACTATAAAGGTGCACTACAGGTATCTCCGAAAGTGTCTGTTGGGTTGACACGGATTGAGACTGGGATTTGTCACTCCGTATGATGGAGAGGTATCTCTGGGCCCACTCGGTAATGCATCATCATAATGAGCTCAAAGTGACCAAGTGTTTGGTCACGGGATCATGCATTACGGTACAAAGTGACTTGCCGGTAACGAGACTGAACGAGGTATTGGGATACCGACGATCGAGTCTCGGGCAAGTAACGTACCGATTGACAAAGGGAATTGTATATGGGGTTGATTGAATACTCGACATCGTGGTTCATCCGATGAAATCATCGTGGAACATGTGGGAGCCAACATGGGTATCCAGATCCCGCTGTTGGTTATTGGCCGGAGAGCTGTCTCGGTCATGTCTGCATGATTCCCGAACCCGTAGGGTCTACACACTTAAGGTTCGGTGACGCTAGGGTTATTAGGAAGACTTGTATGTGATTACCGAATGTTGTTCGGAGTCCCGGATGAGATCCCGGACGTCATGAGGTGTTCCGGAATAGTCCGGAGGTGAAGATTTATATATTGGGAAGTTGTCATACGGTCACCGGAAAGTTTCGGGGGCATATCGGTATTGTACCGGGGTCACCGGAGGGGTTTCGGGGGTCCACCGGGAGGGGCCACCTCTCTCGGAGGGCCTCATGGGCCGTAGTGGGCAGGGAACCAGCCCATGGAGGGCTGGGCGCCCCCCCCCCCTTGGTCCCATGCGCATAGGGTTGGGGGGGAAACCCTAGTGGGGGCGCCCCCCTTGCTTGGGGGGCAAGCCCCCTCCCTTGGCCGCCCCCCCCCCTCTAGATCTCATCTAGAGAGGGCCGGCCCCCTTCCCCCTTCCCCTATAAATAGAGGGGCGAGGGAAGGGCTGCACACCACATCCAAGGCGCAGACCCTCCCCTCCCCAACACCTCTCCTCCTCCGTTAAGAGCTTGGTGAAGCCCTGCCGGAGTACTGCATCTCCACCACCACCATGCCGTCATGCTGCTGCTGGAGCCTTCTTCCTCAACCTCTCCTTCCCCCTTGCTGGATCAAGAAGGAGGAGACGTCATCCGCTCCGTACGTGTGTTTAATGCGGAGGTGCTGTCCGTTCAGCACTTGGTCATCGGTGATTTGGATAACGGCGAGTACGACTCCATCATCCCTGTTCTCTTGAACACTTCCTCTCGCGATCTACAAGGGTATGTAGATGCACTCCTATCACTCGTTGCTTAGATGAACTCATAGATGGATCTTGGTGAAACCGTAGGAAAAATTTTAATTTTCTGCAACGTTCCCCAACAGAAGGACCTTTAAGAAGCTGCTTACATGTTAGGCATCAAGATCTATAGAGATAGATCGAGACGCCTCATAGGTCTTTCACAAAGCACATACCTTGATAAGATATTGAAGAAGTTCAATATGGATCAGTCCAAGAAGGGATTCTTGCCTATGTTGCAAGGTGTGAAATTGAGCTCGGCTCAATGTCCGACCACGGCAGAAGATAGAGAAAAGATGAGTGTCGTCCCCTATGCCTCGGCCATAGGGTCTATCATGTATGCCATGTTGTGTACCAGACCTGATGTAAACCTTGCCGTAAGTTTGGTGGGAAGGTACCAAAGTAATCCCGGCATGGAACACTGGACAGTGGTCAAGAATATCCTAAAGTACCTGAAAAAGGACTAAGGATATGTTTCTCGTATATGGAGGTGACGAAGAGCTCGTCATAAAGGGTTACGTCGACGCTAGCTTCGACACAGATCTGCATGACTCTAAGTCACAAACCGGATACGTGTATATTTTGAATGATGGGGCAGTAAGCTGGTGCAGTTGCAAGCAAAGTGTCGTGGCGAGATCTACATGTGAAGCGGAGTACATGGCGGCCTCGGAGGCAGCACATGAAGCAATCTGGATGAAGGAGTTCATTACCGACCTAGGAGTTATTCCCAATGCGTCGGGGCCGATGACTCTCTTCTGTGACAACACTGGAGCCATTGCCCTTGCCAAGGAGCCCAGGTTTCACAAGAAGACTAGACACATCAAGCGTCGCTTCAACTCCATTCGTGAAAATGTTCAAGATGGAGACATAGATATTTGTAAAGTGCACACAGATCTGAATGTCGCAGATCCGTTGACTAAACCTCTTCCGCGAGCAAAACATGATCAACACCAGAACTCTATGGGTGTTCAATTCATCACAATGTATCTAGATTATTGACTCTAGTGCAAGTGGGAGACTGTTGGAAATATGCCCTAGAGGCAATAATAAAATGGTTAATATTATATTTCCTTGTTCATGATAATTGTCTATTGTTCATGCTATAATTGTGTTATCTGGAAATCGTAATACATGTGTGAATACATAGACCACAACATGTCCCTAGTGAGCCTCTAGTTGACTAGCTCGTTTATTAATAGATGGTTACGGTTTCCTGACCATGGACATTGGATGTCACTGATAACGGGATCACATCATTGGGAGAATGAAGTGATGGACAAGACCCAATCCTAAGCATAGCACAAGATCGTGTAGTTCGTTTGCTAGAGCTTTTCTAATGTCAAGTATCATTTCCTTAGACCATGAGATCATGTAAATCCCGGATACCGTAAGAGTGCTTTGGGTGTACCAAACGTCACAACGTAACTAGGTGACTATAAAGGTATACTACAGGTATCTCCGAAAGTGTCTATTGGGTTGACTCGAATCGAGATTGGGATTTGTCACTCCGTATGACGGAGAGGTATCTCTGGGCCCACTCGGTAATGCATCATCATAATGAGCTCAATGTGACCAAGTGGTTGGTCACGGGATCATGCATTACAGTACGAGTAAAGTGACTTGCTGGTAACGAGATTAAACGAGGTATTGGGATACCGACGATCGAATCTCGGGCAAGTAACGTACCGATTGACAAAGGGAATTGTATACGGGATTACTTGAATCCTCGACATCGTGGTTCATTCGATGAGATCATCATGGAACATGTGGGAGCCAACATGGGTATCCAGATCCCGCTGTTGGTTATTGACCGGAGAGTCGTCTCGGTCATGTCTGCGTGTCTCCCGAACCCGTAGGGTCTACACACTTAAGGTTCGGTGACGCTAGGGTTGTAGAGATATTAGTATGCGATAACCCGAAAGTTGTTCGGAGTCCCGAATGAGATCCCGGACGTCACGAGGAGTTCCGGAATGGTCCGGAGGTGAATATTTATATATAGGAAGTCCAGTTTCGGTCACCGGGAAAGTTTCGGGGGTCATCGGTATTGTACCGGGACCACCGGAAGGGTCCCGGGGGTCCACCGGGTGGGGCCACCTATCCCAAAGGGCCCCATGGGCTGAAGTGGGAAGGGAACCAGCCCCTGGTGGGCTGGTGCGCCCCCTTGGGCCTCCCCTGCGCCTAGGGTTGGAAACCCTAGGGGTGGGGGGCGCCCCACTTGGCTTGGGGGGCAAGTTCCCCCCCTTGCCCCCCCCCCTTGAGATGGGATCTCTAGGGGGGCAGCGCCCCCCCCCAGGGCCCCTATATAAAGAGGGGGGAGGGAGGGCTGCGCACCCTAGCCCCTGGCGCCTTCCTCTCCCCTCGTAACACCTCTCCCTCTCGCTGAGCTTGGCGAAGCCCTGCCGAGATTACCGCTGCTTCCACCACCACGCCGTCGTGCTGCTGGATCTCCATCAACCTGTCCTTTCCCCTTGGTAGATCAAGAAGGAGGAGACGTCTTCCCCAACCGTACGTGTGTTGAACGCGGAGGTGCCGTCAGTTCGGCGCTAGGATCATCGGTGATTTGGATCACGACGAGTACGACTCCATCAACCCCGTTCTCTTGAACGCTTCCGATCGCGATCTACAAGGGTATGTAGATGCACTCCTCTCTCTGGTTGCTAGATGACTCCTGTCGGTGTCAAAACCGACGGATCTCAGGTAGGGGTTCCCAAACTGTGCGTCTAGGCGGATGGTAACAGGAGACAAGGGACACGATGTTTTACCCAGGTTCAGGCCCTCTTGATGGAGGTCAAACCCTACGTCCTGCTTGATTAATATTGATGATGTGTGTTACAAGAGTGGATCTACCACGAGATCAAGGAGGCTAAACCCTAGAAGCTAGCCTATGGTATGATTGTTGTTCGTCCTATGGACTAAAGCCATCCGGTTTATATAGACACCGGAGAGGGCTAGGGTTACACAAAGTCGGTTACAATGGTAGGAGATCTATATATCCGTATCGCCAAGCTTGCCTTCCACGCCAAGGAAAGTCCCATCCGGACACGGGACGAAGTCTTCAATCTTGTATCTTCATAGTCTTGGAGTCCGGCCGATCACGATAGTTTGGCTATCCGGACACCCCCTAGTCCGGAACTCCCTCAGTAGCCCCTGAACCAGGCTTCAATGACGACGACTCCGACGCGCATGTTGTCTTCGGCATTGCAAGGCGGGTTCTTCCTCCGAATAATTTATAGAAGATTGTGAACACCAGGATAGTGTCCGGCTCTGCAAAAATAAATTCCATGTACCACCGTAGAGAGAAAAATATTACACAAGTTCAATCTGCTGACGTATTTTGTGGCGTGACGTCACACCACTACCAAGCCTATACTCAAATTGTTCTTATTGTTCCTCCTCAGCGCGTTTAGCGAAGCGGTTTCCTTGGCACGTCTTGTCGAAGCAGAGATCGTGTTCCCCTTATTCCAGGATTCTCATCAATACGGACGTGGGTAACCCAACCGCGCCCGTTGCCACGCCCCCTCCATCGAAGGCGGGTTCCAAACGGTCACGGGGATGGCTCTTGGTATTCTTCCTCTTTATAATGAGACCAAGGCCCGTTCTTTTTATTCAATCCTCTATCGAATCCGCCCCTCGCCCCGAGTTCCAACACCCAGGGCTCCAGATTCGGGTACCTTCGATCTTCGACAATGTCCGGCCCTGACCTACGAGGCCGGTGGATGCCCTCCTCCGTCACGGAAGAGGACGTGCTAAAGCTGAGAGACGCCAGGTACTTAACCTACGAGATTTCGCATAGGCTGCCTGCCCGAGGGCAAGTTATCCCTACTCCCGAGCCTGGCGAGAGCGTCGTGTTCGTGTCTCACCTCCGTCGGGGTTTAGGCTTCCCGACGGATCCCTTCGTGAGGGGGCTCATGTTTTACTATGGGCTGGAATTCCACGACTTGGCTCCGGAGTCCATCCTCCACATCTCATCATTCATCGTCGTCTGTGAAGCCTTCCTCCGCACTACCCCTCACTTCGGCTTGTGGCTCAAAACCTTCAACGTGGAGCCGAAGATGATCGAGGGGCGTCAGGTAGAGTGCGGCGGGGCGGCTATAAGCAAGAGGGCCGAAGCTCCATGGCCCGAGGGCTCTTTTCAGGAGGAGCTCGGCTTGTGGCAACAGGAGTGGTTCTATATCACCGCTCCCAGGGGCAGCAGGCAGAGGCCGCCGCCCGTCTTTCGCTCGGGCCCTCCACAACAGCTGACGTCATGGGTCAACAAGGGGTGTGACTGGGGGCCGTCCGAAGACGTACCCCTGTTGCAGGACCGGATTCGAGGCCTCCAAGAAAGGAAGATCAATCTGGTCGCAGTGGTACAGGTTATGTTGATCCGGCGCCTACTGCCCTACAAACGTCGCCCCCTCCGCCTATGGGAATTTAATCCGGAGGGGCCACAAACTCTTCAACACTTCATGGGTTTGACACCCGCGGAGATGTACAAACTGTTCTTCGGATCGCAAGAGATGCGTCCGGAATTGACCGAGGACGCTGGCCTAAGCTGCAATCGCCCGGATACTCAAGTAAGTAGCCCTATATCCGGACACACCGTCCATTTATTTATCATGGGTTTGCCTTTTAACCAGCTATCCCTGGACAGGAGTGGATAGCGCAAGCAAAACTGATACGGTGTTCGGCCCCCCTCCCTGAGACCACGCAGGATCCCGTGTTAATCAAAATGTTGGAGGTTGCACCTTCGGAGGAGGGCGAAGGGGGGCACAGGGAAACTACCACCTCTGCCAAGGAGGCTTTCAGTAAGGGAGGAATCGAGAGTCCCTCCCTCTAGGGGGAGAAGAGGACCGCTTCCGAAGACCTGGAGGCCAAGGCCTCAAAGCGGGGAAAGAAATCTGTACCGGAAGGTCCTGTGCCGGGAAGAGCCCCGACCGTACTGTCTCCTCGGTGGAATCAGCCCTCTAGCGAGCCGTAAGTAAAAAAGGGGGGATTTTGTAATTATTGGACACCCCTGCTTAATGTCTAAAGGTAACCGAAGTTTTTACCTTGTAGTTCGGATCTCAGCCCATCTCAGCACAGCTCATCTTCGGGAGACCTTCGTCCGGAGATGATGGAGAGCGAAACGCCTCCATCTGCCACCCCATCGTGCGGGGCGGGCGACCCTGAGGTGTCGTCACGGAGGGTCTTCCCGAGTCCGGCGGGGCCGGAGAGTTCGGCACCCATTGGAGTACGGCCAGTGGAGCTGCAGGATTTGCTCAAGAGGGCGTCTATCTCAGAAGATCACCGCACATTAATGGGTAGGGTGATTGAGAGGATCTCGTCCGCCGAAAGCGGGTTGTATGAGGCCGTCGGAAGTTTGCTGACGGGGTTTGAGGTACGCAAAAAATGACATACCTTTTGACAGTTTTGCACATGAAGTGCGCCCTGTATAGATAGTAGCCCCTGAGACTTGGTATGCTGTCGAAAGCGACAGCATGCCGAGGATCATAATCTCAGTTATAGATTGTCGCCTTTCCTATGCAGGTGGCGGAACGTTCGGTGGCCAGCCGGACTGATGGATTTGCCGAGCTGAAGAAGCAACTCGACGTTGCGGATGCGGACATCTCGCTGGTCAATAAACGACTTGATGAGTCACAAGGTATGTGGTTGCTCCGCGGTCGCCTAGTAAGGGAGCTGACGCCCATTCCTTACAATTTGTATGCTTGATGCAGATGGCGTTGCTGCTGTGGAAGACCTTCGAGCAGAACTTGCTCGGGCCAAGGAGCAAGCCAGAAAAAGCGAGGCGGCTGCCTCGAAGGCAGTGGAAGAGCTAGAAGCCGAGAAGGCTGCTCACTACCGAAGCAGGGAGGAGATGGCCGGAATAGCCGTGAAATTAAAAATTGCTACTGACCGCCAGGAGGTTCTTGAAAGAGAACACCGAGCGGAGCAAGAGGACCTAAAGAAGGCCAACACCGAAGCCAAGGATGCTCGTAGTGCAATGCGGGCTATGAAAGAGGAACTGCGTCAGGCCGGAGACATTGTGGCTGGAAAGCCCTTTATGCTGCGTAGGAAGTTCACGGATCCGAAGTATGCTCAGCTGGGCCGATTGTATGGTGCATAGGATCCTTATCTGGACTTGGCAGCGAGTGCGGCGGACGCAGTCGTGCACTTCCGAAGCCAGAAGGATCACGAAATGGAAGGGCTTTTCTGGTCTCAATTCCATAGTCCGGAGCGTCCACTTCCGTTGAGTGATCGGCTGGTTGAGTGGGCTGAGCTGAATAGATTGTCCGGACTTGCCATGACGGATGTGGTCACTCATCTGTGGCCGAAAAGGCCCAAGCCGAAGAGTTATTTTGGCTTGTTGCAGCAATTCCTTGGGGCGGTGCCGCGTATTGGGGCGATGAAGCGGTCGGCGTGCATAGAAGGTGCACGGATGGCTCTCGCCCGTGGTAAGACATACTGGGCGGAGATGGATGCCACAGCTGTTGCATCCCGGGGTTCGGACAAAAGCCGATTCCCGACCGAGCACTATTTTGAGGAAGTCCTGCAGGGCGCTCGTTTAATAGAGTCGCAGTGCTCGAAAGATGTTATGTTTGAATGACATGTATGATTTCTGAGATGATGTTTATAATGCAATAGCTTTTTATACTTGTGTGTTCAAGTATTGAACTATCTCATGTGCGGCCGTATATGTATGTATAATCTGAAAGATGGCAGTCTTTGGCTTCAGCCCCCACGCACATGGTGCGGGGGTGTTTGCAAAAAGAAAAGCGCTTTTTCACACTTAATCCAACGTCTTGGTCCTTTTAAGGAGGTGATAGCGTAGCAAACTAGGCAACCGGACTATAATGCTTTATCACTTTCACTTAGCCATAGGAGCTCGAATGTGGGGCTACTATATAGCCCCTGGCGGCACCTCTCTTCTCCGAACTCGGGGTGCGTATGTGCCTGACCGGGAAGCGGTCCTTCGTCAAAGCGGAGGAATTCTAAACATTCCAATGGTCGATCGAGTGGTTGACCAGTCTCTCGCTATATCATGACAGTCAGTTTTCGGCTTTCTCTACTGAGGTGCTCGCCCGGCCGAACCGGGGCACAATCGCAGTAGTTCTCCTGGTGCCGCGTTAGCCGATGATGCGGAACATAAGGCAGCAAAACACAGGAGCCGGGCAAACCCAACATTTGACCAAAGACATGATTCGGAGCTGATGCATATAAGGCCTAACTCGAGACGCCGAACACTCCCTGAGGTGTTCGGTCTTTATGATACCGGGCAGAACAATGCCCTAAGCCCCTAGTGTCTAGGTACAGGCGGGAACTTCTGACGCGGCCTATGCCAAAACGCCAGCCTCCTCCTCGGCTATGGTGGGAAACCGGGGGATGTGTATCAACAAGAGACAGTAAGAAAGGTTTACGCAGGGTCTTAATCTGAAAAGAATCCTTGCAACGGGTCCCTGCTGCACGTCTGCGCCTGTGTCTCCGTTGTGCTGTATCCTGGACGGGTGTAGCACGTGCTTCATCTGTAAAAGAGAAGGACTTAGTTTCCGAGAAATATCGTGCAAAAAGTTGTATAAAAATAGAATATAATCTGGAGGATGAAGAAAGTTGAGCTTTATAGGCTCTCATCATTTATACACGCAGCCCCTTATAAAAGGGGGTATGCGGCTGGGAAGCCCCTTGTTAAGTTACGCCGGACTCGTCTAGCCATGTCCGAGGTCTGAATGACCTGTCTTTAGGGGCTTTGACCTACAAGGTCTGATTAGTGTGTGGCTGTCGAGGCAGTCGCGCATTCTCCGTGGTCGAGGAACACTCGGAGTTTACTTTTTAATGAGATTATGCCACGTGGACCGGGCGTTTTTAAGCGTAAGAGACGCGTAATGTGGTATTGCATTAAAGCGGGCGAAAGCTTCACGCCCCAGTAGTGCTTAAGGACTACTGTTAAATGGGGCGATGGAGAGTGAGCTTTTCGCGACGGAGGTTGTCGGATGAACCGAACACAACCTCTAGTGGTACAGAGCCTGTATAATTGGCTTAAAGGCCTGGCGTCACACCTTTGAAGGAAGTGCTGCTATAGCGAATTTTGGTTGGTTCTATCCCCAGTCTGCGGACGGTGTCCTGGTATGGCAGGTGCCGCGCTGTGTGTTATCACATGAAGTGAGTTCACTGTTTTGACTTCTATTGGGAAAGTCTTCTGTTTTCCTGAGTGCTGCTTTTGGGTTTCGTCACTTTCACTTGGTGTGTCGAGCCCTTTGTGTTCGGCGTTAAGTCGGCCAGACTGCTTGAAGACCCAACAATCTCTGTGGGTATGGTTTGCAGGCTTCCCGGAGGTACCATGTAATTGACACAGTCTGTCCAGAATCTTGTTTAGGTTGGATAGCTCGTCACTGTTGTCCTTGAGGGGCAGTGTTTTGTTGCTCGGCCGAGAGCTTTTGAATCCGGCATTGACCGCCGTACTATTTGGGCCATTTTCCTTATTCCGGCGCTGATCTTTTCTGCGTCGTGATTTCCCATTTCCATCCCTGATTTCGGATGTACTCGGGTCGCTGGTGCTGCATCTAGCCAGCCAGCTGTCCTCCCCTGCGCAAAAGCGGGTCATGAGGCTTGTTAGTGCGGCCATTATTCTTGGTTTTTCCTGGCCGAGGTGTCTGGCAAGCCATTCGCCTCGGACGTTGTGTTTAAAGGCTGCTAAGGGTTCAGTGTCCGGACAGTTGACTATTTGGTTCTTTTTAGTGAGGAACCTGTTCCAGAATTTGCGTGCTGACTCTCCGGGCTGTTGAGTTATGTGACTTAAATCATCTGCATCCGGAGGCCGGACATAAGTCCCCTGAAAATTTGCTCGAAATGCATCCTCAAGCTCTTCCCAACTTCCAATGGTATTTTCTGGGAGGCTTTTAAGCCAATGCCGAGCTGGCCACTTGAGCTTGAGAGGTAGGTACTTTATGGCATGGAGATCGTCTCCTCTGGCCATATGTATGTGTAGGATATAATCCTCAATCCAGACTCCGGGGTCTGTTGTTCCGTCATATGCCTCTATGTTTACGGGTTTGAATCCCGCTGGAAATCCATGATCCAGTACCTCGTCGATGAAACATAGTGGGTGTGCGGCGCCCCTGTATTTGGGTGTGCCTTTGTCTTCAAATGCTCGGCGGGTTATGTTGCTTCCTAGAGTCTTCTTTTTTGGCCCATAGATAGACCTGGTTGGGTCATCCTTTTTCCGAGGATCTTTATGCTCATCGTGTGCCGGCTTGTGTGCGGCGCCCCTTGTTGCTCTTGGCCTGTCATCTAGTCGTCTATCCGGCCAGGCGGCTTCTTTCTTTTTTGACTGCGGGGGCTCCAAGGCCTCCTCGTCAAATTCGGGCAACAGCTTGCGCTTCGGGTAGCTCTTTGTCTGGTGACTAGCGCCATATTTATCTGCGGTGTTGAGTACTTTGCTCCATCTCATTTTGAGTGCGTCCTCCACTGTTTTGAGCTTTCGCTTTTGCTTCTTCAAACTTCTTGCAGTGGCGACGAGCCTTTATGAAGGTTCATATGCTCTGGCGATGTGAGATCGTCTTTGCCGGGGATGGGTTGCTTGTCCAGTTCGTCGTGTTCGGATGGCTGCTTGGTGGCATGTGCGTCGTCCACTGATTCACCCTGCTCTAGGGCTGGGTCCGTATGGGTGCCATTTTTATCGAGGCCGGTCTTCGGGCGGCGCTTGCGTCGCCGTTTTGGTTGTTTGTTTGGGGAATTGTCCTTCGTCACGTCCCGTTTTTCCTCATCATCGCTTCCTTTTGGTGTATCTACCATGTATACGTCGTGAGTTGGGGTGGCTTTCCAGTGCCCAGTAGGCACTGGTTCTTGGTCGTCTCCGGCATCGTCGTCTATACCGTCGATGTCTTCGGAGTCGTAGTCTAGCATGCCAGTTAGATCGTCGACAGCGGCTACCAAGTGGGTGGTGGGTGGGCTTTGAATTTTTTCGTCGTCCGCATCCCAACCGTCCTGACCGCAGTCCGGCCAGGGCTCTCCTGATAACGAGAGATACTTTAGCGAACTCAAGATGTCGCCGAAAGGTGAGTGTTAAAAGATGTCCGCTGCGGTGAACTCCATGATCGGCGCCCGATCGGATTCGATCGGAGGGGGCGCAGGAGGTTCGGAGTCCGTCCAGGAGTCCGGCACCTCGGAGTTACGAGCTTTATGAGGGACAAGGTCAGTGTTCGGCTCTATCGCCGTAGAGGTTGCAGCCCCCAAGGCGATGTCTAGCCATCCGTCCTTGATCTGCGCAGCTGGCTCCGAATTGAAGATCGGAGCGGATTCGAGTGCAGCCTCCAGGGTATTGTCCGGCTGCAGAGCTGAATCATGCCCGCCGTGACAGTGCGGCATGCTCGGCTGTGGCTCGAATCCATCGAGGATCAAGTCCCCGCGGATGTCAGCCGTGAAGTTCAAACTTTCAAATCTGACCTGACGGCCAGGGGCGTAGCTTTCGATCTGCTCCAGACGGCCAAGCGAATTGGCCCGCAGTGCAAAGCCGCCGAATACGAAGATCTGTCCGGGGAGAAAGGTCTCACCCTGGACTGCGTCCTTGATGACGGTCGAAGAAGCCATCGAGCCTATCGGTGACGACATAGAGGAACTCTCAATGAAAGCACCAATGTCGATGTCAAAACCGACGGATCTCGGGTAGGGGGTCCCGAACTGTGCGTCTAGGCGGATGGTAACAGAGACAAGGGACACGATGTTTTACCCAGGTTCGGGCCCTCTTGATGGAGGTAAAACCCTACATCCCGCTTGATTAATATTGATGATGTGTGTTATAAGAGTGGATCTACCACGAGATCAAGGAGGCTAAACCCTAGAAGCTAGCCTATGGTATGATTGTTGTTCGTCCTATGGACTAAAGCCATCCGGTTTATATAGACACCGGAGAGGGCTAGGGTTACACAAAGTCGGTTACAATGGTAGGAGATCTACATATCCGTATCGCCAAGCTTGCCTTCCACGCCAAGGAAAGTCCCATCCGGACACGGGACGAAGTCTTCAATCTTGTATCTTCATAGTCTTGGAGTCTGGCCGATCACGATAGTTCGGCTATCCGGACACCCCCTAGTCCGGAACTCCCTCAACTCCATAGATTAATCTTGGTGATGCGTAGAAAAAATTATTTTCTGCCACGTTCCCCAACACTTACATATTTAGGAAGATAATTAAAAAAGCCAGATGCGGCAATGCTCGGAATACACAAGGGCAAAAGAAGATGGAAGACAACGATCTGGCTCGCTGATCTCTACTTTCTAGATGCGTTGCTGCAGGCCACAGGAACTAGTCTCCGCGGCGAGCGGCAATGAGCTCTTTCGTGTCCTCAAGACGCTGCTTAAGAGCATCAACGGATTCCTCCACCAGCCTTTGGCGCTCGATGTTGAGCATGTCATTCTCTTCCATAAGTTTCTTGGCGATGACGCTGTTCCTCTTCAAGAAGGTAGTTGTCTCCTCCTGCTGCTCCGCACTTCCAACGATCTTCGCCCTCAGCAGGTCACGCTCGGTCCGGAGCTTCACATTGTCCTCACTTAGTTGTGGATGACGTCGGTAGCCTGTTCAAACGAGGCTTTCATGTCGTCCCGCAACCTCGCCCAGCCGAGATCTGATCCATCTGGCTATGGACGATCGCATTCATGCGCCTGTAAGAGTCCTCGCCTGCCCGCGAGACATTTTCTCAGGCCGCCGCGGCGCGGGAGGACATCTCTACTGCATTCGCGGCGCGGCAGGACATCTTTGCTGCTTCTGCGGCGCGGTCGGACCAGTCTGCTGCATCGACGGCGCGGCGGGACCTCTGTGCTGCTTCGGCGGCACGGTGGGACCTCTGTGCTGCTACGGTCACGCAGCGCGACATGTTGGCTGCTTTCGTGGCGAGGCGGGACATCTCTCGTGCTTCCGCTTTCATGCTCGCCTCTTCCTGGTGTTAATCTCTCGACCCAGAACTCACGCTGGCCATGGCAGACGCAAGGGAACGATGATGAATGACTTGTTTGTTTTTGTGGATGAGGAGTTGAGGAGAAATGTGCAGTCATCTTGGAGTAGTAGTATTTATAGTCAAGTACTAATATGCTCCTAAGTGGGAAACCGTTTAGGTTTTGATCGGTGTGAACAGGTTTGCAATTAAATATAGCGTGGTAGTAATTTGGAATGCGACGGGACGCGGGCTCAAAATTTATTGATGGCTCTATAATTTCTAAGTGCGGCACTATTCCCGGACGGTGTAACGTGGGCACACTTTCTCGGCCGCGTACGTTGCGTTTGCACCATAGGGTGCACCGTAATATGCAATGTCGGCATACGTCTTGTTCCAACAATCGTGCGCGCTCGTTATTACCATTGCGCACTCTTCTTTTAATTAGAATGTGTGCCCGTCTAGCGCACACACGTTGATCTGTCTAACTGTTTATGTTTGTTGTGGCTAAATCGCAAATAGTTCATCCGTGTGAAGTGTATGCCGTCAATCGCAGACACTTTGATCTGGCTGGCCGTTTCTATTCTGTTGCATGCAAACAGTTAATCCTTCTAAAGCGTATGCCCTCAATCGCACACACCTTTATCTAGATGCATGTTTCTGTTGTTCCGCCTCATCGCAAACAGTTAATCCAAAAGAACTGTATGTTGTATATCGCACATGCCTTCATCTGGCTGCCCATTTTTGTTCTTCTTCCTCATCGCAAACAATTAATTGAACTAAACCGTATACCCTGCATCACACACACAACTAAAATCGGAACCGTGTTTGACGGCTCCGCCATCGCAAACGTTTTGCATCTTTTTTGACGGTTTTTTTTACATCACCATTTGTGATTAATGCATCGTACATAGTTTTGTCAAAGTGTCTCTGATCGTAGTGTCGCGTTAGCAGCATCCTACAGTACTGCTTGCATCGTCGAGCAACATTCGTTCTTTCTCTTTTTGAATTACTTTATGTATTTAATTCTTGCGAGTTACCTCGTTGTGTTGTCATCTATGTTCAGACCTTCGTGACTGAAGAGCATTTACATCTGTACCACAACCATGTTTGTGTTTGTTTTCATCTTGTTGTACTTTTTTGTGTGGATGGAAGGGAGTTTTATTCATCATTCAAGAGCATATTCAGTCTTACATAGATCACGGACAGCACCTGCCCCGATCCCAGCCATACAACCATGCGACATTCAGTTCTACCAAAGTTAGCTAGATAATGACCGATGTTGTTTTGCTCCCTACAAACATGAGCTAGCTTAACTACTCTCCCTTCCGACATAAGCCTCCTGATCTGATCAACCAGCATGGAGTAACGGGATTGATCTTTGTCCACTATTGTGATCATCTTAAGAGCAACATGACAGTCTGTCTCCACTTCAATAGGTAGTTGCGTCCACTACAAGGCAAGATTCATACCCTCCATGCACGATTCAGATTCGCTGACTTGCCGTGGCAAAGGTAGCGAAGCTACAGTACCGCTACCTTTGCACAGTCTCGTCTATCGGATTAAAAAGCGGCGGCCTAGATCGTATGCTACAGTATGGTCAACAGTGATTTGCATGAACAGTGGTTTATGTGAGCAGTGTCCGGGAACAGTGATTTGGTGAATCTCAGCCTTCGATTCTTTATCCCGCGGCAAAGTCAGCGGGGACTTGCTGTGGCTAAGTCAGCGAATCCGGATCCACCTCCATGCAGGATAAAAGTTTGGCTTCTAAAGGTTCTGCACATGCCCTCAACTCTCTGCATGATGAGAAGATGATCTTACCTGAACTATCCCGCAGAATCATTCCGGCGCGGGCCGTTCCGGTGGAGGCGCAAAATCATTCATCTTGTTGTACTTAACATAGTATGCTTGCATGTCCGAGTGTTTTACCTCTACTGCTACTTAGTTATCATTGTTGCTTCGGTGCTGATACATGTGGTAGTGTGATTTAGTTTTTCATCCAAGTCAATTCCTTGCTTAGTTACTCCTCTCCATAGAATTGCCTTACTCATTTTATTCTCGTGCGTTGTGTTGAGAGATTTACTATTTCCCAAGAAAATTTTAGATCTCCTAGTCCCCCAGTCGATCATTGATCCTAAACGTCTGCTCTAGATTAGCATGAATGCGAAGGACTGTTGGAGTGGTTGCTCGGAAAGATTTTTGAGTGGGACCGCTTGTCATCCACGTACGTGGTGGAGGTCCAGACGCCCACAAACCTTCCCAGATTTGGTGCCGGTTTGCGAAAAAAATTCTTCTTGTTGTTGTTTTTTAGCAGGTTTTCTAATAAATACGTGAGGAAAATTTGTTATCTCTACTCTTATAAAAAATTGAATTGGTGATGATGGTGCGCCTGCCGTCCTGCAATATAGACCGTCCGATCTATATCTGACGGATAAAAAGAAAACTATGATAATTTTGCAAAGAGATACCCGCACCCCACTCCAGATTTGCAGATAAGACCTTCCCTCATTCATCCTTTTTTCTACAAGATAAACTACTCATAAAAATGCCTCTTGATGTTCCGTGCAACGCATGGGCATCTTGCTAGTAGATTTAAGAAACATGTAATAGCAAGATTAAAACTGTCATACTCTAGAAAATTATATATATCGTGTGCTTTTAAAATATTCATGAATTTTAAAAATTTTTATCATATTTATAAAATATTCAAGTGTACAAAAATTCTATGACTTTTAGAAATGTTGAACCTAAAAGAGGTCTCAATATTAAAAACATCACATCTATAAAAAAATATGAAATACTAAAAATTGTTCGTGAATTTCGAAAATGTCCATGAACTAAAAAGGTAAATAAAGGAAAAAATAAAATATTATAACAAAAAATAGAAAAAAAGCGATAACAAAAAAAGGAAAAAAAGAAATAGATTAGAAAACCCTGAGAAACCGCTAAAACAAACAGAAAAACCTAACAAAAAGATTTAGCATGAAAGAGAACAAAATTGCTCACACTAGCTCTGCTCGTTCCAGTTGGGCAGGACCATTAGCGTGCTCGCTTATGCAATTGGCCGTCAACTTGCCGCAGTGAGCAACGTGCATAGAAAATTTCCCCGTGGGTGCGGGTTTATGGTTGACGAGCTCTAGGCAACCAGCTTTTCTTGAAGAAATAAATCAAAAACTATATATTAAAGTGTGATTTTTTTCCCAAAAAACATATGTGAAAACTTGTATATTTTAATTACAGGTATGTGAAATGTCCTTCAAAATATTGTTATTTGTAAGCCACATAGAGAAAACAAGAAACTGGCCCAACAACAATTTTTTGACCCATTTTAAAAATCAGATTTGTCTTATTATTTTGTACACCATGTGTGATTATATATTGTTATGAAATTTCATACTTGCACAGTATACAAGTATACATGTGTATTAACAAATGGAATTCTAAATTTTTGCAATGTATATTTTCGATTTCCACACCTCGTCCACGGGTGCAATTGTGCAAAGAGCTTCACCTTTCGTGGGCCGCAGCATTGCCATTCATGAGCCCGGCTGGGGTCGTTGGGGCCTGGTTAAGTCCCTCAAAGGCACTGTTCAGGAGCCAACCCATAGTATACCAGTTGTCACCCATCCTCCCTCGCCGCCGCCGCCGCCGCCGCCATTACCCAAAACAGCTCCCATGTCCACCGCGGCCGTTCCCTCCGACGAGTCCTGCCGCCCTGGCTGGGTCCTACTCCACGGCCATGCCCACATCGAAAAAATTCGGGACGAAACCACCGCCAAGTGCAGCACCAAGAACAACGAGGAGATCTTTGCGTCCTTTTCTCGCCGCCCCCCGCCGCTCCCCTCCAACCTATACGTGGACTGCCCGGGACGCGCTCTCCTTCACCCCCCTGGCGTCCTCTCCATGGCCGACGACCTCATCCTGTTCAACGCATACGTTGGGTCTTCTGACCGCCGCTACCCCCGCTTAGTCGAGCGGGACTTCTTCGTCTACCGCGTCGGCCCCAAACCGCCTTCTCTCAAGATGCTACCTCGCCCGCACACTCCGATTGACAGTATCCACGAGGTCGTCGTCGTACCACGCGGCTGCCACCACTATGCCGTCGCCGCGCTCGTTCCCCATGTGCACCACCGAACAGCAGTTTTGTCCTCCACCTGTTCCTCTCCGAAGCCGGGACCTGGATCTCCAGGGTGCTGCGCGTCGACCCGCCGCAGGAGCCTTTCCCGGAGCCAATACCCATGGACCTCAGCCAGATCTTTTACCACACGACAAACTGTGTGATCACGGTCGGAAGCGCCATCGGCTGGGTCGATCTCTGGCGCGGCATCATCCTCTGGGACATGCTGGGCAATGAGCAGACGCTCAGTGGCGTGCCGGTTCCACTTCCGATGAAGCAAATCAGAGCTTCCGATGCGTCAGGCCGAAGATTAGGCCATGCGAGGTATACCCGTGGCGTTTCTTGCATCAATGGCCGCCTCAGGTTTGTAGAGCTGCAATTTGAAGTCGTTCACCTTCATGGTTTGTATGATGAAGAAACCGGGTGGCCGATCTCGGAAATGAAAAGCTGGACGATCACCACATGGAGCAATGGAGGTATGAGTGAACTTTGTAGTGATTGGGACGAGGACTGCACACTCCGAGCTTCCGAAATTGCTGTGGGCGACGACACCAAATCTGAGCTCTCACTTCTGCTACAAGACGGCTGCGATGATCATGCGGATGCGGAGCAGCGAGGCTTGCAGAACCTCTTTGTGTCTGACCCACATTTTGGCATGAATGACAGCGATGTCGATGGTGGTATTATTTACCTGACTGCCAGGGTGAGATTCTTGCACCCGAAGTCATGGATTCTCGCTATTGATATCAAGAACCACAGGCTGCAAAGTGTGGCTATGTCTGCTCCTCTACCTAAAGGATTGCCATGTGTAGATTCAAACTATTGCACTTGCATTATCTCCAAATGTACCAATTAACACTACAGCAGGTAACTGTACTACTTTACACTATACCAGCACACATCTGCTTCTCTGATGCTTACATTGCTTAAGAGTACTGATTAAGGCACTTAGTTTTTGCGTGCTTCAGTCTGTGCTAAGATACTACATGCATAATAAACTGATCACAAATGTACTAGTACTTTCAATCAAGAGAATGAAGTATGTACTTCAAAGTGCATATTAATTAGTACACACCACTGTTCCTGTAGCATATACTTATTTTCTCCAGCCCTACCGTTTTTGTTGAAAATGAAGTATATACTTCAATGTGCATAGCAGTATGTATATACACTTTTTTTTAATCTTGTAAAAGTGGTATATGCTTCATGAGCACAATAGTATATCACTATATTGTGTATGCTTCTTTTTAGACGTATATACCAATTATTTCTATAATATGTACTCCCACTGTAAACTAATATAAGAGCGTTTAGATTACTAAAATAGTGATCTAAACAACTATTATCTCATACATTTTTTGTGGTTTTTCTTGAAGGAAAAAAGTATACACTACAATGTGCTCGGTAGTATATACTAGAAGGCTTGAGCGCGCTTTGCCACGCCGTTGGTGTTGTTGAGATTCTTAAAAAATGTTTTAAAATATAAGGTGTATTATTTTTTTAAAATCCAACCTTTTAAGTTTGATCAAATTATTAAGAAATAAATCAAAATTCGTAATATCAAATTGGTGTTATTAGAATCATGAAATGAATTTTCATAATTTTTTGGCTTAATATTGAGAATGTGGATATTTTTGGCTCTAAACTTGGTCAAAGTTAAAGAAATCTGACTTTCCAAAAAACCACTACCCCTTATATTTTGGGACTGGTGGAATATTTAGTTTGGCGGATGGGGGAGACGATGGAGTGTGTTTTATGTTTATTTATAATTTGGTTATTTGGCAAGCCTTTCATGGTGTGATTCTGTGTTATGCGCTAATCAACTCATCTTTTGTTGGTAAGGTAAATTTCTACGTTAGTGGCTACATGTACTATATTGGTGCTATAGTATCATGACATGGTGGCGCTTTTTTTTCATAGGTGGTAAGAGGGTGCATGGGTTCATATGTTTTTCTAGACGGTTGGTGTTGATTGATTTGAAAATTGTTGGTCTGATCAAAATTGTAAACCAAATTCAAAATTATATATCTTAATCGAATAAAAGAGCTTCAAAATTAGGAAATATGACGAGTTAAAATAATTAAATGAGAGTGCTCCTTGAGAAATTATTGATCCGATCGAAATCAGATGACCAAGTTTTAAACTGGAGACCTCAATTAATTGTGAGGACTTAAAAATTGGGAAGCATAATGTATAGTATAAAAGAATTGAATGAGAGCTTTGAGAAATTGTTGACGGGTGATCCAATTCCAATTGAACATATTAATTGATTGTGAGACTTTTTACCCCTAGGGAGCTTCGTGATATAGTAGATATATACCACTTAGTATTTCTTAATCTCGAGTGGCATCTTGTCTTAACGGGGTGTATAGTACTTACAGCTTCCCAAGAAGTATGTGGTACCCTTTTTTATGGAAAATATTCTGCTTGTAATGAAGAGAAGTGTATCCTTCTTAGGATCTTCGTTCAGAATCAAGTGTCGGTGCATGATAATCCAAAGGGAGCTATATTATGCAGTCATGGTTAAGTTTCAGAGCATGGTGATTACTGATTACTACCTTCGTTCTGGTTCATTGGTCCCCTTAGCATTTTCGTGTCAAACTTTGACCATAGATTTAACTAAAATAATAATAATGCATGTCATAAAAATAATATCACTGGTCCAATGCACGTTCAAATATGAATCCAATGATATAATTTTTTATGACATGCATTATTATTTTCTTAATTAAATCTATGATCAAAGTTTAACACAAAATACTAAAGGGACCAATAAATCAGGACGGAGGTAGTAGTAGGAAGATAATGTACTGTAAGGCCAAGTGTCCTCCCAGAAATGTGTGGTACAACCTTCTCCCACATTAAAAGCACCTCCGTTACTGAGAATTAACAGTGTCTCATATAATTTCTACACTATTTCCTTAACCAAAGAAAAACATTATCACAAATCTTCGTAGAAAAATCTAACGGTGTATGAGTTAGATGAGACATAGTTATTTCCCATCTACACGAGAACACAACTTTAGTTTGCATCTAGGCTTACTAGAAGGGAGAGTCATACAGCTGTGCTGTTACTTGAGATAGTCTTAGAGTGAAGATATTTGTTACGCAATAACCGAATCCACACTCCATTTTCCTCCTAAGAAAAAATGTACAACCATTTATTAAAAAGACATTTGTTCTTAATGTCAAGGTCTTCAATGCCTACTGCCCCTTGCTCTTTAGGCCGACATAGAATGTCTCACCTTGCCCTTTGATATTTAAACTTATATTCATCATCCTGCCAGAAAATCCAGAGTGGTAAAAAACAAGTATCTTCTCCGCACCTATTATAGCACTTCAAAAACGAGAGCATTACAATAGGAAGTCTACTGAACAAGAATTTACTACGATACACCAATCATCGTTAGGGCATCTCCAACACCGGGGCTTAAACCTTCCGTATTCGTTTGGATCGCGTTGTCTGGACCGCGGAAGCCATCCAACGTGGTCGTGTATTGGTCTGCGCCGCAATCTGGGCGTACTTTCTTTTGCAAACGAGAGAAACATGGCGGAGCTTTGCGGGAGTCTGAACCGCTCCCACGCCCGCTTCTAGCCAAGTTGGCCCACCCAAACCCCTCCTCCCTCGCTCGCGCGCGTTCTCGCCCGGCGCCAGCTGCTCGGATTCGTGCCAGCTAGAGAGCGCGCCGCTGCACATTGAAGACAGCTCAGGGCGGACGCGGCCACTCACTGCCTCCGCCATTGAAGCGACGCACCGGCCGAGGGCGCCGTCGCGGCGCGTCTCTGTGTCCGCGCATGTCCAATGCCGAAGACGCGTGACTGGACGGGATGTGACGAAATGCCCGTTCAATGCCTCGTCCGTCCGTATGGCGCCATTAAGCAGGCTCGTCGGCCGAGAAATACACTCTGACGCCGTGCATTTACGCACCCGGATCCCTGACCTCATCGGAATCCGCTATTTAAAGGCGACCACACTTGACTAACTCCACTCACAACACAAGCCGCTCTCATCCTCCTCCCTTGCACTGCATCCGTCATGATTTCACGCGGCAAAACTCTATGAGGGAGCCTTTCCACTAAAATAAAGCACGCATTGGCCGCCATTAATGCAACTTGTGAAAAAAAAAATGAGGGCTTAGATGAGAACTTTTTTAGCTCTTTAGTCTATAATAATCCAGTCTATCTTAAGCCCGGACATCAAAGACAGAATCAATTCCATATTAGCCGCATTTGTCCATATCGTGTTTCATGGAAATGATATGCGGTTAGCATGTGTAGACTGGATGATGGGTCGTGGAAATGAATATTTGCCTATATTTGTAACCCTATTATAATGGAATAAAACTCTTTTTCACTTGGAAAAAAAAAGACGTCAGTTGCAGTGGGGATTCGATTAGGAAGGCGCTTTCGGAAAGTATGCACCTAATAAAGAAGAAAAGCTCGAATTTCTTTCTGCAAGCAGGCAAAAGCTTAATTATGTGCCACGCATTCGTGAGCCTCATCCATATCCATATGTGCAGCTTTGCTGTTTAGGAAACGATCGATTCACCCGTCATTGGTGAGACTTGACAGAGCATTGGACAAGAGGCACAGGGCTGTCGGCGAAATGGCGAGCCGGTGAGGTAACCGTAAGGACGCTTCTATATGTGGACCAGATGCGGTAAGTGCGGCCGCCATTGAGCCGCTGGATTGGATCGCGAGAAATGCCAGATTCGGATCTGGGATCCGGGGGTCCTTCTATTTTCGCTTTTTCAGTGGGGTCTGAGGAGGCAAGGCAGCAGAGCTCACACGTGCCACCCAGTCGGACGAGGGATGACACGGATCGGCGTCACGCGCGCATTCCTGCACCGACGACGCGCCTGCCTCTGCTTGCTATTGCTAGCGCCAACCATTGCTAGAGCATTTACACCCGGACTAGTAAATCTGGGCTCTCGAACACCCGTAAACGCGTCTGAGCACGTCCATGGGTGTATCCGGACGGACCCTAATATTTTCGTCCTGGTATTTATTACATATCTTAAATTCAAACTTTTAGATTCATGTAAATACATGCACGTCTTATACAAGTCTATGTCGCACGTAAATAGCACATGTTGGTACAAAACATAGATAGCATTTACACAAAGTTTATTTTAAGTGCCAAACTCAAGCATTGTCTCCTTGTTGTTATTGTGAGTCCACATGTGCTCCACAAGATCATTGAGTAGTTGCGCGTGCACCTGCTAATCTCGAAGACTCTGATGCATCTGCAGAAAGTTCATCAGCTGAGCCGCATCTTGATCTTCCGGGATTTCAACTTATTCTCTAGGCGCTTCGAAATCATGGATTTGGGCTACACTATCACCCTCATCCTCGACAATCATATTGTGCAGAATAACACAAGATGCCATCAGCTGCTACAAAGTTTCTGATTCTCACATCATTGCAGTGCTCCGCACAATTCCCCAACAAGCTTTAAGCACACCAAATGTCCTCTTCACATCCTTCCTAACCGCTTTATGCATTGTTAGTGGCTCTGTTTATGGCCACATGGCTCGGGTATG
This sequence comes from Triticum dicoccoides, assembly GCF_002162155.2. NCBI lineage: Eukaryota > Viridiplantae > Streptophyta > Magnoliopsida > Poales > Poaceae > Triticum > Triticum dicoccoides. The sequence continues at coordinate 466,574,536 of NC_041385.1, read as the reverse complement.
ATTTTCACAAACACCGCCCACTGAGGATAAATATCATCGGCAAGATAGTACCCCATGTTGTAGTCTCGGGCGTTGACGGTGTAGTTGCATGGCGGTGATTCCCCATTGCAAAGTCTCCTGAACGCCGGAGATCGTTGAAGCACGTTGATGTCGTTTTGAGAACCCGACATTCCAAAAAAAGCATGCCAAATCCATAAGTCATGTGATGTCACTGCCTCTCTTGTGTGACCTTGATACATTCCCCGCAGACTTTTGGGACAGCTCTTCCGTTGCCAATGCATACAATCAATTGATCTGAGCATTCCTGAAAACCCCCTTGCCTCTCCAATAGCCAACAACTTCTCCGTGTCCTGCGAATTTGGTTCTCTGAGATACTCGGGTCCAAACACCTCCACCACGACGCAGGCAAACTTGACAATAGTCTTCAGTCACGTGCTCTCCCCCATCCTGCCATCTCACCAACGACATCTACAGCAGTACCAAGTGCAAGCATCCTCAGAGCGGCCGTGCACTTCTGCTTGGCCGAGAAAGAGAGTTGGCCGCAGCAATCCTTATGAGTTTGAAGTAGTCGTCGTGTGCCTCCACTCCCTCTACAATGCGCAAAAACAATGGTTTCCGCATGCGAAAACGGCGACGAAACCATGGATCATTCGGTAAAGTAAGTTTGGGAACAAAGTAGTCCTTGTGCAGTAGTTTTGCTCCGGACATCCTGTCCCGGTTGATCCCTCTTCTCCCTTTGATTGAGCCCTTGAAGTTGAGAATATGCTTCACTTGCCGGTCTATTTCCTCTTGTACGCTCATGAGGATAATCATGTCTACTTCTTCGTCTGAATCCGACGAATCGAAGAACCCATCTTGAATAATTTGGTCAAGCTCCGTCGGTCCATACCCCTCATCCGATGAAGCATCGGAATCCATCGTTTTACATAACAAAATCACAAAAAAAATCCAGTCAAACAATGTGTCGAACACATCAAGTGCAAGGGCGGAGCCGGAGAATTGTCGGACGTACCACGGTGGCGTCCGAGAGGGCAACGACGTCCCCGTGGCGAGGACTCTTCCGGAGCTGGCAGCGGAGAGCCTGGGAATGGCTGCGGAGCGGGCGCGGCGATGGAGCGCAAGATGGACGACGCGAAGGAGGAAGAAGAGAGGAGATAGCAAATGGATCCAACCGGTCTTTGGAATGGATTTGGTGCAATTTGGGGTGGGGTCCGGCTGTCGGATCCAATGTGGCGGGCATGCCTCGGTGCGCCCGGGCGTCCCCTTATCCGCACCATATTTGGGCAGGATATGGGGGGCGCCGGTCGGTCCGGGCGTTTGAGGCCCTTTTATGGAGCCTGTCTGGGTCAAAAAATCATGACCAGACAGTGTCCGGGCGGCCCGCCCGGGCGTATGAAACTGGTTTGGAGCGTCCGACTGTAGATGCTCTTAGGACATCTCCAAAACCAACACGCAAACCTCCCGTATTAGTCCGGATCACTGTTCGGACCGCAAAAAGCATCCAACGTGGTCATGTAGCGGTCCGCGGCGTGCTTCAGACGCGTTTTCTCCCGCAAACCGAAGACAAACATGGGGAGGTTTGCGGGAGTTCGGACTGCTATCATGCCCGCTTCTGACCGCCCTGGCCCACCAAAAATGCCTTCCCCTCCCACGCGCACTTCCCGCCCGTTGCCAGTTGCCCGCATTCATGTCGCTTAGAGCGTGCTGCTTCACATTAAAGGCGACGCAGGGTGGACGTCACCTCTCATTGCCTACTGCACGCCATTGAACGGCGCGCCGGCCAAGGGCGCCGCCTGCTACACGCCCGGCTGAACACGTACGCATCCTTGCTGAATTCAAATGCCTCCATTAAACCCATGTGGAAGACGAAAAAACTACTCTGACCACACGTCCGTTCATGAGCGTGTCGGCATTAAATCAACGCAACACCGGGCAAGGTCCTCTCGTCCGCCCTCTATTTAAATGAGGCCAAACGCTGGGCAAGAATCGCACCACCCTGCCGCTCCCCATATCATCCTTCCAGCATTTTCTCCACTCTTTCGATGACATCCGACGAGCAGGAAGAGCAGTTCTCCGGCATAAAAGTCGGCTCGATGACCCACCGAGCCCGGTGGATACGAGCGAGGCAGCTCGGCTGCTCCATCTCCCTTGCCTAGCCCGACGGAGCAAGTTGCCGCCCAAGTCGGCGCGTGGTTCGGCTACTCGCCTCTCCAAGCCAGCTCGCGGAGAAGTGGCTAATTGTTCCATGCAGGCACGAAGGGGAGCATGGCGGCATGGGCACCGTCGACGACGACGCGTCGTACCGCGCCTCCAGTGCATGCAACCGTGCCATCCGTCGTCAACGCGCGTAGCCGCGCCAAGCAGGCAGAGAAAGAAGCTAGTTGCGCGGATGTCGACTAGGTTGCAGCCAGTACGTCCACCGCCATCATTGAGGAGAAGTAGAACACGGGAGGCCGCCGCCGCCGCCTGAGTCCTAGGAAGGCCACCGTCGTTACCTATCTGGTTCTTCTTTATCTCGGACCATCCTGGGCACCCGTCAGAACTCCACGGAAGCACCCTTCTCCTCCGGCTGAATCATCCTCTTTGCCACTACGATGAGCGGCGTAGCCGGATATAGGGAAGATACGGGGAAAGAATATGCTTCCGGGACTCCCGGCAGTCCGGTTAGCGGGCTGTCGGACATGGGAAAAACAAACGGATCGGTTGCGGCTGGCCATGGGCTAGTGTAGTGTATCCGTGTGGTGGAAGTGGGGGTTCGTGCGACCGTACGTGCACATAGTTTTACCTTTTTACTTGAAAATATGTCCAAAATGTAACCGTTTTCATCCGATTTGTATGAACTACGTCATGATATGAAATCCGGGCTTGTTTGCATGAATTTCATTCGGTTTGTTGAAAATGAATTTGAAATGTATGCGGCTACAATTAAACGGTGGCCTTCCACATCAGTGTATGCGGAGTGGTCCTCTGTGGGAGGAAATTTACAGGTCGTTAGAGATGCCCCGCTCAGTTGCTCACAAACCTTCTTGGTGCAGCCCATGCTTTCACCTCACCAGAGCCCAACAACCATGCATTGGCACTGCAACAGCAGCACAACGCAAATAAGCGCACGGGGTGGTTGGAAAGCTTGGGACAGACAGTACGTGACCTCCAGCTCGGCTTCCACCGTGCTTCCCACCGGCAGCATAACGCCGTGCTCCTGCAGCTGCGACCTGAAAGAGACGGAAGACCGGTCAGAGATCCGCAGCCGACGACGCGGAGGTAGCAGTAGCACACTGTCATATCCCTCTTGCCTCCCACCGTCTTCCTCCGTGCTTCCCACCGGTACGCACAAGTCAAGCCACACCACCACCCGCTAGCTTCTCAGCATTGCAGCAGAGCAACCGAGGCTCCCTCCCGCTGCTTAAATAGGCCACTCGTCAATCCTACGCCAGTCCATTCGATTCGCGCGCGTGATCCAAGAAGAACACAAGCCAACGGGCACACGCACAGATACGGCGGACGGTGAAGCATAAGGTCAGCACACCTGGCCAGGGAGGCCTTGCTAGCTTTTGCTCTCCACCTAGCTTCTTCTGCCCGCTTGGCTCTTCTCCCTGGTCCTGGAACGCGCGCGGCTGGATCGGAAGGATGGCGGCAGCTCGGGAGGCGTCGAGGGCAGCTTCCCCCGTCGCTGCGGCCGCCGGAGTTCTCCTGGTCCTCGCCGTCCTCCTCACAGGTGAGTTCCTTCCGCCATTCTGCGTGCCAAATCCTGTAGTATAATCTTAGCTCTAGAGAGCTCCTGCGCGTCGTGCCAACTGCTGAAATAGCGCCTCCGTGCTCTGTTCTTGTCAAATGTATCGTCGGCCATCTTTTGCTCGATCCTTCTGAGTTGCGCGTCCATTTTATATCTAGGTGAGCTCTAACTGGTCGTGATTGTGTTAGGCATTAGGCAATCTAGAGCTCTAACTGCGAGCGACCCATTTCGTTCCTGGCTTCGTCATTGCTGATTGCGCGATTTTGCCTATATTCCTCTTTCTCCCCGTGTTCGAGGTTTCTTTTCAAATTTGCAGGAAATAAACTGGCCGGGTTGCCGTTTTGCAAGTCGTCACCGCCGACTTGTGATCAGTGGTGCCACTTGCTGCTATGTACTTATACTTCAGTAGTGGTTGCATTTGCTGGAATTGTCATTGATTATTTGGTAGGTGCATCTGCTGCTGAGATTAGTCATATCTAGGTCTTGGTGGTTTTGGCTACTACCCAGCTGAGCTGATGAGGCGACATGGCGGCCCTATCTTGGCGCTCCATGCCGCAAGTAATGCACCGCCCACTGTGGCTGCGGCGACAAAAAGTGTCAGCTTTAAATGATACGCTGAGATTTGTTATTCGACAAAATAAACAAAACGCATCAGCTTTCACTCATTCTTTACAAGCATATAGGAGTATGATATATTACCCCGCGTTGGCATTTCCATTGTTTTCTCTCCCAATTTCGCGCATCTGATCTGGTCCTGAGCTGTGCTTGCTTTCTCCATAAAGTTTCTCCGCAAAGGCAGCATTTTATCGTTTCTTATTATTCAGCAGTCTGCAGCTAATTAAATCTAGTATGCTCGCAACTTGGGCAAATGGTTCGCCACTTCTCCAGTAATGCACGTGGAATTTTGGAATAATCGGATTTTAATAATGTGGTAGTATTAGTTATTGGTAGGGTTCAGCCACACCACTTGACCATGTGGTCCAGTGAAATCTTGCTTCCATTGGATCGCGCACCCCCTCAATCTCCATCTGGATGTAACTGTATGCTTCCATTGGATCCACCTTCTGTGTTTTTTCTTAGAAAAATCCGCCTGTGAGTATCTATGGATTGCTTTTCTCCCCTCAAAGAAAAAATGGATTGCTTTTATTTTGTTCCGATCGCCTTGCACTGATGGCATGCGGTATGAGTTCGTGCTGGTCACACAAGCACGCTTGCAAACTGACACACTAATAAATCGCTATATTTTTATGCCAATTATCAAAAATAATGAAGAAAATGAATCAAATGAGTGGATTTCACATTCACAGCGGCGATAGTACCGATCACCGTGTAGAAATGACTGATTGGTGACACGGACCAACGATTAATTTTGCAGGGCAGGTGATTGTGGCGAATGCCCTGTCCATCGGCGTCAACTACGGGCAGATCGCCAACAACCTCCCTTCGCCGGGGCGGGTGTCGACGCTGCTCCGGTCGATCAAGATCAGCAAGGTGAAGCTCTACGACGCCGACCCGCACGTTCTGCGCGCCTTCCTCGGCACGGGCGTCGAGTTCGTGATCGGCATCGGCAACGAGCACGTCCCGGCGATGGTCAGCTCCACGGTGGCGCAGGCGTGGCTCCAGCAGCACGTGGTGCCGCACCTCCACGCCGGCGCGCGCATCACCTGCATCACCGTCGGCAACGAGGCGTTCAAGGGCAACGACACCGTCCTGCAGGGCAGCCTCCTGCCCGCCATGCACTCGGTGCACCAGGCGCTCGGGGCGCTGGGCCTGCAGGGCCGCGTGAACGTCACCACCGCGCACTCGCTGGACATCATGGGCGTCTCCTACCCGCCCTCCGCCGGCGCGTTCGCTCCGGGCGCCGTGTCGCACCTGCAGCCGTTCCTCAAGTTCCTGTCGGCGACGAGGGCCCCGTTCCTCATCAACTGCTACCCGTTCTTCGCCTACAAGGACGACCCGGCGCGCGTGCCGCTGGACTACGTGCTCTTCCAGCCCAACGCCGGCGTCACCGACCCCAACACGGGGCTCAACTACGACAACATGCTGTACGCGCAGGTGGACGCCGTCTACTCGGCCATCAAGGCGCTGGGGCACACGGACGTGGACGTCAAGGTCTCCGAGACCGGGTGGCCGTCCCGGGGCGACCCCGACGAGGTGGGCGCCACGCCGCAGCACGCCGGGACGTACATCGGGAACCTGCTGAGGAGGATAGAGATGAAGCAGGGCACGCCGCTGCGGCCGGCGGTGCCCATCGACGTCTACGTGTTCGCGCTCTTCAACGAGAACCTCAAGCCCGGCCCGGCGTCGGAGCGGAACTACGGGCTGTTCTACCCCGACGGCACGCCGGTCTACAACGTCGGCCTCCGCGGCTACCTGCCGCCCATGGCGGATTCACACGGAGCACGGCAGGTACGGCTTCTTGATTCGCTTGCTCGATCAGCGCATGCATATGCATTTACATAGACCGTGACTAACCAGCACCTGGGTTGTGTTTACGCAGGCGGTTCATGCGATCCTACTCATCGCCATCGCGACGGTCGGTTTTGCATTGTCATGACAGTATCCATCAACTACTGAGTTATTGACGGTGAAGGGTGAAGGGTGATGGCTGTGATTGAACAGAGCTGAGCCAAAGTGCATCAACTCCTTGAAAGAAGACAGTTGATGATCATTCTCTTGGGTTATGCGTAAAAAAAATCCCCCTCTTTTTTCTTTTTTGAGGGTAAATCCCCCTCCTTTTGAGGTGTAGAACTGATGTATTTTGGCAATGCCATTCATTGCCATCAGGATGTGCTCTGGTGGCCTTCAGAATTTGCAACTTGCTTCTTATTCACTTTAGATTAGCTCTAACCGAAGCTTGGAAGTCATTTGTCTCCTCCATTAACTAAGAAAAATGTGACATGTTTTTGTCCTGCGAATGGAGAAACAATAGTGCAGACATGATTTTTCTTGAAACTATAAGATTTGTCTCCTCCATCAGTTAAGAAAAATGTAACAAGGTTTTGACGATAAGGAACAACAACAAAACAAGAGAGAAGTCCATATTACAACCCCCGGCCTCTAAAATCGCATAAGATTCAACTTTGGACTAACAAAACCGGCTACGACTCACCCTTCTCTCCCCTGACCCTGGCTTTGACCCGTTGACCGTTGAGTCAACAGCCATGTCAGCGTTTAGGCAGTCCAGGCAGAAAACGAAATTCAATGCTATTCCTGATTTTGTTAAGTAAAAATGTCTGAAACTTTCCCAGAATGATCAATATATTTTTATATTCAACAGAATGTTCCAAAAAAATATTGATATTTTCATATTTGGGACAAAATTTGGGGCTGAAAATGTAATTGCATGTATAAATATGTTTGGTAGAAAACTCTGAAAGTTTCCTAGAATGATCAGCATACTATTGTTGTTCTAAGGAATTATTTCAATCTTTTTATGTTTACTTTTATTTTTTGGGCAAAATTTGACCAAGACAAAATGTAAGTTCAAGTTAATTTTAAACCTCTGGGCAAAACAAATGAAGCTTTCTTAGAATGATCGGTATAAAAAAATCTATTTGTATAATTATCTAAAGAATTATGGATACTTTATTTTCTGCCCAAAATTTGACACCCAATGGGGCTGAAAATGTAATTTCAAATTAATTTTAAATCTGTTTGGCAAAAAACACTGAAGTGCCTGCTGACTGGATGTTTAATGGGTCAAAATCAGGCCTACTCAGCGAAAACCAGGTTCAGTGGAGAGAATGGTTGATCCTGGCCAATTTCGATAGTTCAGGGTTGAATCTTAGCCGGTTTTAGAGTTTGGGGTTGAACCTTAGACAAACCGAAGTGTTTAAGATTGTAATATGGACTTCTCTCAAAAAATAAAGGGAATTGCTCTGCAGCATTGATATACACAAATGTTAGCTCCGGATCCTCAGATCCTAAAAAAACAAATGTTTATCTCCCACGATTGCCCAATGCTTAACCTTCCTCTTAATGTTTGCAACTTGCACAACGAGCAAATAATACAATTAGGGCACCTACACTTCTTCAAACTGTCGTTGGTGCACATCCTATTGTAAATGACTAACCATCTGAATAACTTGACCTTGCACGAGGAATTCATGGAGGAAAGCGTGACCCCCAAAAACCACCTCTATATGTTTGGATCATATGATCCATACACTTTTAGACTTTCAATGCGGACACAAATTTTGTGCCGGATCGGTTTGGACGTCTAAAATCCGCCTAGTCCGGCCCCAAATCAAGGGGAGCTCTAGGGGGGGTCTAAACGTCCGTGAAGTCAGACTCCAACATCCTGGTCCGAACCAAAAATCCACCCGGCTCATTGCTCAGCCTACCCGCTTTGATGCCCGGCGGGCGTGGTGCCCGACAAGCCTACCATCCTAGCCTTCAACCTGCTTTTTCTTCTCGTTCTTTTCGTGTTGCAGCGGGACATCGATCATCGAGGCCCTGGTGCCGGTTAGGCCGGCCTACGGCAGCCCAAAGCCGCAGCTAAGCGCGCCCTGATGGAGTCCCTCCAAGCCGTGTGAGGTTTCTGGTTTTCCAGAGACATCGTCGGCGTACCGCGCTTGACGACAGGGACATACGGGTGACAAGTTTGTATGCCAGCACATCCATGCATCCGAGTTCTTCCTTCCTCCTTGCAGACCCCACAGCACCACCCTCATTTCTTATCTCTCCTCCGAGCCACTCATCTGCCTAGATCTGGCGGCAACAGAACATTTGGTTCCCGAACCGAGAGGAACGAATGTTAAATTAGAACCTTTTATGTTTCTTAACAGATGATCAATTACTCTGTTGATAGTTGTTACATGTGACAAATTTTAGGTGTGGTCCTTCTATGCTATCACACCATAAACATAATCTACAAATTTTGAAGCAACCAAACCATACGTAGCTATGGAATATTGTACCACTAAAAGGTTTATACTTTTGTTTTGAACGTTCGGTGCTAGAAATGGATACATTATTTTCATGTCAGAGTTTAGGTGGCCCAATCATCAAAGTTCAGGGATTAATTCAGATTTTTTTAGTTAATAAAACATATTAGTCCATTATTCACTTTTTAGAGATATACAAGCATGTGAATAACAGAACGCCTGCCTTTTCCTAAAAGAAAAAAACATAACACTGCAGAATATACAAGTGAGTGCCACATAAATAAACAAACGAAGTCGTGTACATATATATAGACCGGAGTCGTCAGTAGTCACCTCTTGGTAGAAACATATATGCGTCAGCTAGTATTTGGTCTTTTAAGCAAAACTCCGATACAAAATATATTTAATTAAGCTGTTTTCTTTCTAGAGCAAACAATGTACATCGGATCTGTTTGTCCTGGATTGGGAGATATATCAACAGCCTGCAGAAACAGAAAAGGATCTGCATCAAGGGGCTTGATTTGAACACATAAAGGCGGAGATTGTTACAACCATGTACCTAGTACTAGTATGTACAGGTACATGCAAATGCAAAATTTAGGAGGCCATTGAACCGTTGCTAGGAACACCATGTCGTGGCGTAATTATTAGACAGATGGCATACCTCAGGGGGCTCAAACCCTCCAGCATAATGGAAGTATGCACCAACTATCCAAGCATGGTCAGCATCACCAGTTGATGTCCAAATGGATATAGCTTTTGTCCAAAAGCAGCGATTTGAAAAGCTATTTCCAGAGTTAAATCGTGTTTAGAACTAATTACAGAAACAAAAACTGATATTCAAAAAAATGTTCTTACAAAATGGACATGCTAGTTCTTACCTCATGATAGCTAACCCAGATGGTTTAAGTATTCGTCTCATCTCCTTAAAAACATCCGTTGGTTTTGTCAAGTAGTCTACACTAACCTAGAAGAAAAAAAGGAAATTTAATATCATGCCGTAAATGCAACTAGAGATAGAGGCCTAGAAGTACAATTAGTAATATGTGGTATGGCCTACAAAAGATGGACCCTATTGTTCAGCCGGACTGAATTCATCATAAGAACACCATACCACGTTGGTTATAACATCAAAGGTGTTATCGTCGAAAGGAAGCTTCGGGTTCAGATTGAGGTCTTGCACAACATACTCTGTCAAAACCTATTATCATCAGCAAAGATTTAGGTTTGGTGTATCAGCCGAAAAGAAATAGCAAGTGGCAAGACGTGTTAATAGTACAAAGAGCCATTTCTAGCAGAGTACATGTACAATATCATGTTTAGAATTACTTGCCATGGCCCCAATGGAGAGCCCTCAACGAGACTCAATAGTTAATGAATACATATATTCCAAAACACACATTTCACAACCGTAAACCAAAGTTGTATCTGAAAGAAATGAAGTTACTATATCGTATCGAGTTACTATACTTCAGTTATAGAAAGAGCCTGGGGTGCCCACAGCTCAAGGTGGCATGGGCGAGGGTGGCCAGCGGGCTGTGGAGGAAGAGCTGCTTGCCCCCTTTCGTGAAAGTCTGCGGGAGCTGAGCGAGGATCAGCCGGAGCAGCTCTCTGTCCCGCCGATGGGAGGAAAAGAGGGAGGAAAGCCTGAAGAGGAAGGGGGGACGACGCCAGGCGACGCGGTGAGCGACGTGCATGGATGTTCCCATGCAAGAGCGGAGAGTGGCGCAGAGGCGCCCATCTGTTTACCAGAGCCTTGGCTCAGTGGTTGGGTATGTGGTTGTGCAACCCAACGACCCGAGTTCAATTCCCAGAATTGACAGGTGATGCACAGGGGTTTTCCCCTGTTTATTGAGGATCAAGCTTGATATGTGGTTCCACCACTCAGCAAGAAATATCTTGATACTCATTTAAAAAATTCTGAGGACCATGTTTATCTTGGTACTCATACTAAAATGGCCGTATGCATCCTTAGTTGGTGCAGAGGCCGGGAAGTGAAAATCTCCCCATTTTTAGGCATCTACTTGGCTCAGTGGTTGGGTATGTGGTTGTGCAACCCAACGACCCGAGTTCAATTCCCAGAATTGACAGGTGATGCACAGGGGTTTCCCCCCGTTTATTGAGGATCAAGCTTGATGTGTGGTGGAACTACTCAGCAAGAAATATCTTGATACTCATTTAAAAAATTCTGAGGACCATGTTTATCTTGGTACTCATACTAAAATGGCCGTATGCATCCTTAGTTGGTGCAGAGGCCGGGAAGTGAAAATCTCCCCATTTAAAGACGGGGAAAAGAAAACACCCCCGCGTCGCTCCCGTGCGAGCGACACGGGCGGACTCTGCAGCCCTAGCCGCCGCCACCAGTATCCCAGCCACCCCTCTCCGCCGCCGCCGGAGGACGCCGCAAGGCGAAGCCTCGCGGCCGACGGCGGCGGCGGGGGACCTTGCTCGTGGCGCTGGGGGGCACTCGGCACGGCGGGTCGTCTCCCGGTTATCTGCGCGTTGCCATGGCGCTGGTGTCCGGATCCGCCCGATCTGATGCATCCGGCTCTGGCTGCCATGGTCTTTGCTGGTGAGGGCCTGGATCTGAGGCGGCGGCCTCGCTGGTGCGGACGGCGCTCCTTCGGCGGTGGGGAGTGCTCGTCGGTGAGGTAGGCCGGATCCCCTCGGCTGCGCGGGCAGCGAGGTTCCGGTGGGCGCTGGTCATGGCGCGGGGAGGCCCCGGGCTCCCCTCGTCAGATCGGAGGCGATCTGGTCCGCTCGTGATGCATGACCTCCGGCCGGCCTGGATCTCCGGCGTGCACGCGCCTGCTGATGTTGTTGCTGGTTCGGAGGTGGCGGCAGGGTGCTTGGCCGGGGGAAACCCTTGGCCGCCGGTGGCGGTCACGGCATCGATGGCGTCCCGGACGCCATTCCCTCCTTGGTGGCGGCGCCGAGGCTAAACCTCCCCTGACTCCCCCCTTCCCCTGCGCCCGGGTGAAAACCCTAGCCCCGGTGGCTAAGCGGCGGCGGTGCCACAGCATTGTCACCTTCTTGAAGGCGCCGATTTGGGCATGGGGATGCTGGGTGTGCATGGCGAGCTTGTCTGGTTCCTGGTGGCGGCCCGTCTGATCTACCGTGTCGCAGCTCCGGGCAGTGTCTCGTGGCTGCGGTGCTTCTTTTCCGGCCGTGTCTCCGATGGGGACCTCGCCCTTCCTCACCTTGTACATGCCGTGGTAGAGCGGTACTTCATCTCACTCATTGATGGCGGCGAAGATCGGCGGCATGGCGCTGTGGAGGCTTGTCGCCCGATGCGCGGAGATGGACTCGCATAGGTGGAGGTAGCTGTCTGGCGTCATGGTGACGTCGATGGCGGAGTGGCCTACACAAGGTAGAAGACTCAATATATTCTGAAGATGGACCTGTGGAAGATGGCTGCGACGACACAAGAGAGTGTCTGACCGGATCGTGCCCCAGACCCGGTATGTGGCTCGGCTGGGGCTTCCGGCTTTTGATGTTAGGTTTAGGTGAGTGGTTTGGGTAGTGGCCCAACTAGCATCCCTTCATCATATGGGTAAGAGTAGCGGCATATGTTGCCGAGATGGTGGATTCAGGAATATTGTCTGTAATACTTTGTAAGGTCCTCGAGAATAATTAATAAAGTGGCCGTATGCATCTCCCAGATGCAGAGGCCGGGGGTCATCCTCCTTTTCTAAAAAAAAAGAGGAGCCCATCTCGATGGGGCCAGATGGAAAGGAGGAGGTTGATGATCGCTTCATGATTGAGGAGGCGGCTGGAGGTGGGGAAGGCTGCGTGGAGCGAGAGGGCCTTTTTGGGCCGCTCTCGCCTCGAGAGGCACCGCCTGGGGGCCTTCTGCTCCTGGGCCGCCAGCTGGAGTCCGAAAGATCCAGGTCACAAGATGGCACAGAGCCCATTTCAGAGTCGGCCGCTGATGGGATTGAGGGTGGGCCGGACGAGGCTGAGGATGAAAACGCGGCGCCGCCTGATCCGCTAACGAGCTTCCTCATCTCCTGCTCCGCTCCCCCACCCACAGCTCTGCTTCCCACGCCGGCGGGCGGCGGCCGCCGCAAAGAAGGCCAGGCGGATCCGCTCTCCAGAAGAAGCAGTGGTAGGCTAGCTGCCAAGCCTACCGCGGGCTGGTCCACCATGGACAAAGTGAAGATGGTTCTGCTCAAGAAAAGTGGCATCTGGGAGGAGGGTTCGCCGCAGGTGGCTGCATCCGCGGCCGATCTGCAGAGGTACAGGGAGCTGTACAAGGAGCCGCTGCCAGGTGGCTTCATTGCGGCGATCGAATCGCTAGTTGAGGCCGCTGGGAAGAGCAAAGGCAAGGAAACTTGCGGGGCAGGTCAAGCGATCTGTGTCTGACCCGCATGGGGTGTTCGACTGTGTGGGTTTGCTTTCGATCCATGTTAGCGTATGTTGCTGTTCTTTGTCGTAGGCGCGATAGCGCCACAAGGGAGGTTCCTGTCTCCCAAGTCCGTGGTGTGGAGTCGGGCTTCGTGTTGCCCATCACTAAATGTATGTATGCTAGCTTCAGAGCTGAGTGTGTTTTGGTTTCTTTATGGATTTCGCCGTCTTGAACTGGAATGTGCGGGGATTGAATAACCCTGCGAAGAGACGGGCGGTGCAGCTGTTTGTTGCTGAGCAAAATTGCAAGATTGTCTGCCTGCAAGAAACAAAAGTTGGTGACATGACTAGAGGTCTGGTGCTTGAAGCCTTGGGGCCGCGTTTCGCTGATAATTTCATCTCTCTGCCAGCTAATGGATCCAGAGGAGGGATTCTAATTGCTGGCTGTGACGATCATGAGATCACAGTTGAGCCGCTGGCGGCCGGGCTGCACTCCGTGTCAGGAACTGTGAGGAGCAGGGCCAATGGGATGTGCTGGTCGATAACTGGAGTTTATGGACCTCAATCTGAGGAGGACAAAGTTCAGTTTATTGAGGAGTTAAAGAGGATCAAGCTGCACATGTTACCTCGCTGGATGGTGCTCGGAGATTTCAATATGATCTGCCGAGCGAGAGACAAAAGCAACAACAATATAAACTTGCGGATGATGGGAAGATTCAGGGCTGCGATTGATGACCTGGAGTTGATTGATTTTCCGCTTCTGGGGAGAAGTTTCACTTGGTCTAACGAGCGCGAAAATGTCACGCTCACCAAGATTGATCGGATCATGGTGACGAGTGACTGGGAGGCCACCTTTCCTCACTTTCAGCTGTCCCCTGCTTCGACTAGTGTTTCTGACCATTGCCCGCTGGTTTTGAAAAGGATGGAGATAACCAGATCCAAAGCCTTTCGCTTTGAAAATCATTGGCTGAAGTGTCCGGAATTTTTTGAGATCGTGCAGCGCACATGGGCGAAGGAGGTCAGATCTGGTGATCCCATCCGGGTGCTTCACACAAAGCTCTCTAGAACTGCTAAGGCTCTCAAAGCATGGAATAAGCAGCGGACCCGATGGACTGTCTTCGTATCGGCATTGGCTAATGATGTGATTTTCAGTCTGGACCTGGCTCAAGAGGAGAGGGAGCTCTCGACGGAGGAGAGACAGATGCGGGCGCGACTAAAGGCAAAGCTGTTGGGGCTCGCAGCAGTGGACAGAGCTAGATGGCGCCAAAAATCAAGAATAACTGAAATTAGGGAGGGGGATGCAAGCACGAGGTTTTTCCATCTAAGAGCTTCCGGAAGGCGACGGAAGAATTACATCCCTACGCTCAATGGTGCTGATGGTCCAGTTTCAAAGCACGAGGGCAAGGCCAAGATCATCTTTGACAGGTTCCTGGGGCTTATGGGGACTCCTTTCGTCCGCTCGGTCAGGCTAAACTGGGATTTCCTGGGGCTGCCGTCAAGAGATCTAAGCCACCTTGAGGGAGTTTTTTCTGAGCAGGAGTTGTTGTCTGCGGTCAAAGACACGCACGGTGAGAAGGCGCCTGGGCCAGATGGTTTCACCGGGGCCTTCTTTAAGGAATGCTGGGCAACAATCAAAGTGAACTTGCTGGCTGCTGTTAATTGCGTGCACAGCCTGAGAGGACAGAATTGGAACATCATCAACACAGCCAATATCGTGCTGCTGCCGAAGAGAGAAGGAGCACAAGACGCGAATGATTTCCGGCCTATTAGCCTCATGCATAGCATTCCGAAGCTGGTCAGCAAGATGCTTGCTTCGCGGCTGGCGCCTGAGATAAATCACCTTGTTACCCACAGCCAAAGCGCTTTCATCCGAGGACGATCGATCCAGGATAACTTCCTGTACGTAAGGAATGTGCTCAAAGCTGCTCACAGTGCAAGATCCCCGCTGATGTTCCTCAAGATAGATATCACCAAGGCATTTGATTCAGACGGTTGGGGCTTTTTGCTTGAGGTTTTGGAGGCGATGGGTTTTGGGCAGCGATGGAGAGACATGATTTCTCTCATTTTGTCGTCCTCATCCTCAAGAGTTTTGCTAAACGGAACACCTGGACCTCCGTTTGCGCATCAATGTGGGCTGCGGCAAGGAGACTCTCTGTCGCCGCTTCTGTTTATCATCGCGATGGAACCGCTCCAACGTTTACTATCCTTGGCCACGGAAAGAGGCATCCTGTCACCGCTCAAACTGCAGATGGCGAGGTTCCGCTCCAGCTTCTACGCGGATGATGCCGCGCTCTTCCTCAACCCCGTGTTGAATGACTTTGTTGCGGTTCAGGCCATTCTCAAGATTTTCGCGGATGCATCAGGCTTAAAAACTAACATACAGAAGTCAGTGGCCTACCCCATCTCCTGCGCCGGCCTTGACTTACTGCCCTTAATGGCCGCTTTTGGTGGACAGCAAGGGACCCTCCCGTGTCAGTACTTGGGTCTGCCTTTGGGGGTGCGTAAGCCAAAGAGGATTGAGATGCAGCCTCTGATTGATAAGATCGCGGGAAAGTTGGCCCCAAGGAAGGGCCGGCTGCTCAACAGAATGGGAAGGTTGATCTACACCAATTCGGTGGTGACGGCTACTGCGACATTCTTTTTGACAGCGTTTCAGCCGGATAAGTGGCTGATTAAAAAGGTGGACAAGCTTAGAAAGAATTTCCTCTGGGAGGCGGATAACACGTCAATAGGCGGGAAAAGTATGGTAAACTGGAAGCAAGTTTGCTCCCCAAAGAAATATGGAGGATTGGGCATAAAAAACATCGAGTGTTTCAGCCGAGCCCTGAGATTACGCTGGGAATGGTACAGATGGGAGGAGAGAGATAGACCATGGAAAGGGACAGATACGCCATGCGATGGTGTTGACAAGCAGCTCTTCTCCAGTTGCACCACGATTTCTCTGGGAGACGGATCTTTGGCAAGCTTTTGGAGGGACAGGTGGTTGAATGGTGAAGCTCCAATGGTTTTGGCACCTGCGGTGTTCAAACTGGCCCGCTTCAAAAAAGTTTCGGTCAAACAAGGAATGCATAATGCTAAATGGATGCAGGGGCTTAACCGGATAAGCAATGCCGAGGAGCTGCGCCAGTTTGTTCAGCTTTGGAACAAGGTTCAAGGGACAACTTTGTCGACGGAGAAAGACACCATCGTTTGGAACCTCACTGCCAATGGCTCATATTCGGCCTGTTCGGCATATGAGGCTCAATTTTTCTCTAGGATTGAGAGGCCATGGTTGGCCAGGGTGTGGACGAGCAAGATGGAGGGGAAAGTGAGGTTCTACCTATGGCTCTTGCTCCAGAACAGAAACTGGACTGCTGACCGCTTGCAAGCAAGAGGCTGGCCTCACAATGATCTCTGCAAGCTATGTGAACAGGAACCTGAAACTGCGAACCACCTCGCTCTGCACTGCTCTTTTGCCAAAGAGATTTGGTTCCAGTTCCGAGACTCTCACAATGCAATGTTCGCTGTGGCCGACGAGGCGCAGACCGTGGGTGAGTGGTGGGAGAGGCTCTGCTCCGCCAGCGGGTCGAGGGAGCAAATCAGGGTGAATATGACCGTGGCAGCCTACACTGTGTGAAACCTCTGGAAGGAGAGAAATCAACGAGTATTCGAACATAAAGAGCTGACTGCTACTGCTCTAGCTGGGCTCATCAAGGATGACATCAAGTGCTTTGGGGAGGCAACTAGAGGGATTCACTATGTAGGGCTGTAATTTTTTTCTGTCTCCTAATCTTCACGTTGTAATGTGGGATGCGACCTCCACACGATGGTCCATCCGTTTCTGTATGTCTTCTCTTCTATAATGCAAAGGCAGAGCTCCTGCTATTCCCGTCAAAAGAAAGAGACTAATTGCCATGTATTCCAAATAATGCCTATCTTAACTTTTACCTTGTTACCACAAGAAAAAGTATTCTTTTTCTGAACAGTCATTTCTTCTGTAGCAACATAGATACATATTTGAATTCTCGCAAGTCATATGACTACTACCTCACAGAACATCAGGAGAATCAGAATGTAGCATAACTCACCAACTGAGTCAACTGTTGCTCAATCAAAATAAAATAAAAATCAAGACCATGTACCTCAATCCATAATGCTGGATTGCTAGTATAAGATTATAACTGAAAAGGAGAATAGCAGACCAAATGTACAAAATCACACTAGTTCAGTAAGGAAGCAATACCGGGTTCTTTTTCAGCTCGTCTTCATTCATACCCATCCCTACGATCTTCTCTTGTTGGTATCCAACCGGATAATGGCTCACCTACATAAGGTGGAAACCAGTAAGCCACCTCACAAGACGACGTTAAGATGAACGTGGATACTTGCGAACTCCAAAATTCCTACCCAGCTACTGCACATGTCCAGGATGGCCACGCCTGGAGTGTTGCTTGGAGGAAGAACTTGGGAGTAGTATTTTGTGAGCGCTCTGATTGCTGGGTCGTCAATGTGCGTGACAAAACGGGGAGCCGAATAGAACACAGTATCTGATGACCTGCCAAGTAACAAGAACGAACCATACATCAGCGGGGTATCAGGTCATACAAATAGATACAAGAATTATAAGCCACTGGCTACCCCGAATCCTGAAAATTTTGCACGCGCACTGCGTGGTGAGTGTGCTCCGAGCTACTTACTCGTCGAAGCGGCTGAAGTCGTCGGGCTTGAAAGGGAACTCGTCCGGCCATTCCACATTCTTCAAAATCTGCAAAGCACGACGGACAATTCGCACAGCTCAAAGACATGCCGGTGCCACGCCGCGCGCACGGCGCACTAGGACTCTAGGAGGAAGCAGAGAAAGTGTTACGCATACGAACCTGTTCGACAGGGGAAACCCCCTGCCTTGGCCGCGCCGCGGCCACGAACGAGCGGGACGGGGTACCACCGGAGGCCATGCGGGCGAGCTGGTCGACGAAAGCGGCGCCGAGGCCGAGGAAGACGCGCCGCGCTGCCTGCGGTGGCACCGGAGCGCGGCGGGCACGTGGGACAGCGGCGGCGCGTGCGCGAAGAGTCCTAGCGCGGGACCTTCTCAGAGCGACGAGGAGGAGGTCGGGGCGTGGCGCGAGGGTGGCCATGGACGTGGAGACGGGCAGACGGCGGCGGTTAGGAGGGGGCCGCAACCCGGTGCCGCCATGTACTCTGTGTTTATGCTGCTGGTGCGCCCAAGAGAGGCGTCGTGGCGCCACGCGCGTCGCAGAGATGTCTCTGCCCGTGGAATGGATTGGGGGTTGGTTTGGCTCGTTCGTTGGCTGCTGTGGACGCCTGTCGTGTCGTGTGGGTCTGTCACTCTGTCAGCTCCCCTGCGATTACGGGGCTGTTTGGTTCTCAGCCACGGTTTGCCAAGCCAAAATTTGGCAGCCACAGTTTGCCAAGCATGTGTTCGGTTTTTGCCATACTTTGACTTGCCACATTTTATTGTCCCTATGGCCCACTTATCAAAGAGACAATTTTTTTGCTAACTTTTGCCAAAGTTTGGCGTCCAATTTCTTAGCCACACTTGTGTGGCTTGCCATACTTGTGTGGCTAGCCACACTTTGGCTTGGTCACACTAGTCTCCAACCAAACAGACCTTACGTCTTCTAGTCTGATCCGGAGTTTTCTCTAAAAAAAATCTGAATTTTTTGTGTGAAGCATTGACAAAATGTTTGCTGGCTTGCAAAATTTCATCACCAGATGACATTCATGGAAAACGTGAAAAAAAATTGATGCTCCAAAATGTTATTTTCAAATGCATTTTCAAGCATCGATATTGTTTTTTTACATTTTCCACTATATATCATTTCATGATGAAATTTTGGCTATCAAAACATTTGGCAATGTCTCACATAGAAAAAACAGAATTTTTGACTTTTTAAAAACTTATTTTATTTACTGTTCACTCGAGCTCACGTGGGCTCGGGATTAGAACAACACTTTTGGCTGTAAATGTGTGATTTCAGCTCGACTCTCTCTTAAGGCGACACAACAATTATTTAGTCAGTCAGTCGCACGCTAATAGAAGTAAGGCTTCCATCACAACACCTCTACTACATACCAGTAGCACTCCTTATGTCACACAAGGGTGTGGATCTTCGAAAGTAGAGAGGAATTGGAGGATTTGGGGAGGAAGATGAAGTAAGAGGTCTGGAGTTGGACGATTCAGTTTGATACAGTATAATTCATTCATTCCATTACACAAACATAAACGACTATATTATGTTTGGAAATGGCAGGATTGTTATATTTTATTTTAAAACATTATAATTGTGCACCTTAGGAGCCTCCTCAGACATTCTGCCTTTACAGCCATCGGATCAAGCTTTTGAACATTCCTGGCCATCCGATTGGCAGCACTTCCCGCAATAGATAGATTTACGGGTCACCATTGTTGCGGGTCGGGAGCCTTCGTCAATTGGGCAGCTGCTCCTGTAACAAAATCTGCAGATTCTAGCTTATTCGGGTTACAGGTACGTACACGGACCCGTTAAAGCTGAGCGACCGCTCCATGCTCCACCCCACGAGTCACGACTCATCCCCTTCTCCGTCTGCGCCCCTCCCTTGCCCTCTCATCCATGATCTGAATCCTAAGTGTGCGGCGGCGGCAGATCCTCTCCTCCATGGCCCCTCCCCGGCGAAGCAAGCGGCGCCACATCATTCCTCTTGACATCAAGTTTTTTCTTTTACGGCAGCGTCGGCCATAGGTTCGCCACGACTGCCACTGTGGGGCACTGATGGAAGCTAGCTCCACTCTTAGGTATGCCTCTGCATCTATCTTCGTCGTTCTGTCACCTTCTTCCCTGTCTTCCCTACTTCTTCGGTTGCGGATGCAGTTTTGGACATCGATGACAAAGGAGACGAAAAAAACTAGGTCGTGCTTGGAATCCATGGTACTAGGGTTCAGTAAAAGAGGAGCACCCGGCGCTGTTACTGCAATGTTGAAAGCACAAGTGCTCCCTAGGTGGTTTTGGTAATTAATGACAACATATCTCTTGTTGGACTAACACTTTTATCTGGTATGTTTCAGATAAGTTCAACAATGGAGTGGCATGGACTAAAGGATGTGGGAACTCCTTCAAGATGCTAAGGACAAAGGATTGGCTAAAGCTTCAAGCTCAAGACTCTTCATTTTACATTTTAGTGATCCAAGATCACATTGAGTCTATAGAAAAAGCCAATACTATCAAGAAGGGATGAGGTGTTGCTTAATGAGTTCCTTGCTCCACAGTGCTTAGTGATATGCTCCAAAAACCCTCAACCACTTTCCCACTTCCACACATATGACCTAAACCTAAAGCCAAAATCGGTCACACCGTTTTTTTCTATCCGGCGCCACCGATTTCAAATGTCATAGCCACTGCCACAAACCCTAGGCAAATCGGTCTCACCGATAGGGATCTCGGTCTCATCGAGATGGGATTGTAATCTCTCTGCGTATGTCCATTATCAAAATCGGTCTCACCGAGTTTGTTTAATCGGTACTACCGAGATTACAATGCAAACTCTCTGGTTAACTTATTACCAAGATCGCTCTCACCAAGTTTGAGTAATCGGTCCCACCGAGTTTGCCTGACCAACCCTCTGGTTAGCTAATTACCAAAATCGGTCTCACCGAGTTTGTGTTATCGGTCTCACTGAGATTACGTTATGCCCTAACCCTAACCATATCGGTCCTACCGAGTTGCATTTCGGTCCCACCGAAAATCCTAACGGTCACTAGGTTTACTAAATCGGTCTGACCGAGTTTGTTGATTCGGTCCCATCGAGATTGGTAAATTGTGTGTAACGGTTAGATTTTGTGTGGAGGCTATATATACCCCTCCACCTCCTCTTCATTCATGGAGAGAGCCATCAGAACAAACCTACACTTCCAGTATCCTATTTCTGAGAGAGAACTACCTACTCATGTGTTGAGGCCAAGATATTCCATTCCTACCATATGAATCTTGATCTCTAGCCTTCCCCAAGTTGCTTTCCACTCAAATCTTCTTTCCACCAGATCCAAATCCTATGAGAGAGAGTTGAGTGTTGGGGAGACTATCATTTGAAGCACAAGAGCAAGGAGTTCATCATCAACGCACCATTTGTTACTTTTTGGAGAGTGGTGTCTCCTAGATTGGCTAGGTGTCACTTGGGAGCCTCTGACAAGATTGTGGAGTTGAACCAAGGAGTTTGTAAGGGCAAGGAGATCGCCTACTTCGTGAAGATCTACCGCTAGTGAGGCAAGTCCTTCGTGGGCGACGGCCATGGTGGGATAGACAAGGTTGCTTCTTCGTGGACCCTTCTTTGGTGGAGCCCTCCGTGGACTCGTGCAACTGTTACCCTTCGTGGGTTGAAGTCTCCATCAACATGGATGTACGATAGCACCACCTATCGGAACCACGCCAAAAACATCCGTGTCTCCAATTGCGTTTGAATCCTCCAAAACCCTTCCATTTACATTCTTGCAAGTTGCATGCTTTACTTTCCGCTGCTCATATACTCTTTGCATGCTTGCTTGCTATATGTTGTGAATGTTAAATTTGTGCTTAAACTCCACTTAAACTTAAAGAAGTTAAAAACTGCAACTTTGGTACTTAGTGTCTAATCCCCCCCCCCTCTAGACACCTCTTCTCAAGGTCCTACACATGTTTACACAACTTCTCTCGTTTTTAGAATTGCTGATTCCCTCGTGCCGCCGCTGGCAATACGCAACTCATATGGCGAGATCGACACTACAAGTTCCTGGTGAGTTTCTTTATTCTCATTGTTCGTGCTTTATTTTAATTCACCTATTCAACCGTCACTTCTCTCTCGCCATCGTGGTCCTCCCGTCTCTGGATTCAACAACCAATGTATGTCCTGCACATACTATGTGACTGTGTCTACTTCATAGGCTACTTATTATCCTGATTTTTTTATCTCAGTTGTGCTCGAGTGATAAATGTCAGGATACTTAGTGGTTATAGTGGGCGGATAATTGAGCAGCAAACACTGCTGCTCAGATTTTGTCTCCCATTTATCCATGATTTGGTGCTACATCATGGACAAGTTTAATTAATATCATGTGCAAAAAAATTGAAAGGAGATGAACTGAAACTAATCTCACAAAAAGATCACTCGATGCAAATATATCTTCTCGATACAGTAGCTGGTTTGTAAAATGACACAAGAGGTAGAAAACCTAACCAATTTGTGGAAGTGTAATACAAGACAAATTCATATTCATATGTTAATACTCCCTCCATCCCAAAATAAGTGACTCAATTTTGTACTTGCTTTAGTGTAAAGTTAGTACAAAGTCAAGTCACTTATTTTGGGACGGAGGAAGTAATATACAAGTAATTCCTACTTTATAGGAGGAGAATCCATGTCATACTGGTGAACGTGAACCTGCAATATTTAGCTCATTAGTCCTTGCATGACAAAAATTTTATATGGCTAATTAGTTTTTGGAGAATTTATATTTCGTACCACAAAATTGCAGGTGTGGTGTTACTTAGTTACAAATATTGTAGGGTGTTTTTTGGCTTAGCAAACTTGAATGCAGTATGTAGCATTCAGATTTTCAATTAATGTGTGTGCTAAGCAATCTGGTTTGGTTCAAGTTTCGAATCCATGTATAATAAGATTGCTGGGTGTATTATGTCTTAACAAACCTTGACGTATGCTATATGTAGCTTTCAGACAAGCAACTATTTTCATGTAGATTCTGTTGGTCAACTAAATCATGGATAAATTAGATGTTACAACAAGAGAAAATGTACAAAAGTGATGCAGAACCATAATGATCAATGGTTTTACATTTTACGGGGCAATAATGGTTTGATGTTACAAGATTTTGTAGGAACAGGCATGGGAATCCTTGAGGAATACCCAAGCCAAAGTCAACATAGTTAAATTCGTTATGTGTTTCTCCAGGTCTGTGATCATTGGGATTATCCCAACATTTGAACATGACTTATGCTCGAGGTAATCAACCTTTGCACAGTAAAACATATTGTTTTGAATGCAAAGCATCTTTGCTAAATTGAGGAAAATGACATAACTCTATTTTAGTTCACAGGTTGCACAGAGGTTACTCAAGCTGAAAATGTTCAGGATAAAAGTTGTTTGATTGCTTGTCCTTTTTTCTCTCTGTATCTTTATGCATCTTTCTACTATTAGTAGCTTCCTTCTATCACTCTATCTTATCTTTCTAGGCTTCCATTGTTTGACTTGATGCTATAGAAAAGTGGAATTTTGTTTTTGGCTCACCAGGCATTTATTCATAGGCAATGCAACCTCCAAATATCACCTCATTAGTCTCAGTGAAAACTAAAGCTTCGAATTGGAATTGACACTAGAGAAATTGCAGAATTACAAATAGAAGACCAGACTTCCTAATCCTGGGTGTAGGTGTACTCCCTTATCCAAGTTTTTCTTTTCGAGACAATCGAGACATGGATCATGTACAGAATATCGAACCATACTTGCAGGCTGTAGCAACAGTAATCCTGCTTCTGTTCTTTGCGTCTTTTCCACTTTCTCTTGTGAAAAATTGCTTGGCTCTTATATTTCATTTTTTTAGAGAATTTTGTCAGTTATTGACAAGAGAACATCATTACAATCATGCTCTTATATCTATGAAGTCTTTGTGAGACGTTCACTTAAGGTTGTATAAAGTGAAAAGACATGCAAAGGTTCGCAATGTTTATTTTCGTCTCATGTTGAGCAGATTCAATGTATCGGAGTTCATAAATTTACCACGGGGTCTTTCAGTATTGATTCAGTTGCTATGTGTGCACTTGAACTTTTTGTTGGGAGTATTGTAAGATGCTTGAATCCTATGAAAATACATAGCTATTGTTCTTAATTGTTAGATAGCTAGCTGGATCTGAATTTGTTCTATACCATGTGAACGCCTTATCTTTGCAATATATATTTCAATACATGTTAGTGACCTCTGACATGGTTGCGGCATGGTTGGTGACAAGATAACCTGACAAATATAGAAGAATAGTCACATAAAATGGTCAATAATTGGTTGGAGTAAATGAGATGGATAAGAAATTCAAGTGTTTCACCGAAAATAGGAGTTCAATTCTCTCATGCATCGATATAAGATATTCCTACCATTCTATAGGAAAAATAGACGGGTGCAGCAACGCGCGCCATCATGGTCTAGTTTATTAAAAAGAAAAGAGTTGCACGGTTAATTAGGGAAAACCAAATTGTCCAATTCATTATAAAAAAAACTGACAAAAAACCATATGTCGGTACTAAAACTGGCGATCTCGGGTAGGGGGGCCTGAACTGCAGATCTCGAATCAATGGGTAACAGGAGATGGTGTTTACCCAGGTTAGGGCCCTCCCGAGGAGGTAAAACCCTACGTCCTGCTTTGATTGTATTGATGATCATGTATCAAATACATGCTTGATCTACCTGGAGATCGTATGTTGTGTTCTAACCCTAAGGTGAGTAATTGTGATCGTGTCTCTACGTACTAAACCCCTCAGCTTGTATAGGTACAAGTGGTATCTAGGGTTACACATGGTCGATTGCCAACTAGGGAAACACATGCCAACAGCTGGAGCAATCCTTAGGGTACACGTCAAGTCTTCCGCAGAGTCCATCTTAGTCACGCTGGGGTTTGAGGCTTCCGGAGTCCTTCCTTATAAGACCTGTGGGCCATAAGTTCGGCCCATGGACTGTGGGCCAACTAGGTTGGTATCCCTTAGTCCAGGACACCATCTGTAGCCCCTGAACTGTCTTCGAAGCCGGAGTCCGCAATCTTCCTCATCCCCATGTCTTCCGCTTGACAGGCAAGTTGCCCCCTCTGGGTGGCTATTATGCAAACCCGAGATTTTTATTCAAGGCAATTACTGAGCTCCCCCTCTAACGGGATTGCCCGCCGTTCATATGTTTCAAGAGTCATATTTCGACATCCGAAGTCTTTAGATAACTTAGCCTCGAAAGCCTGCCGCATAGGCATGAATAGTGCTTATGGCCTGACAACTTTACCGAAGCATCGCCACCTACACCAAAACGAGCCAGTTACTGTTACTCGAATCACGGCCTCTGGCGATTCTCTTATTGGAACGTACAATCAAAGCAGAGATCATGCTCCATACTTCCGGGGATATCATCAAGGATTTGTTTCACCCCATACGTGCATAATGACACCAAGGGTTGGAACACGTCGATTAATCCGCATGGTAAAAGTACCTTTGGTATTTCACATACCTATAAAGGCAAGGGGCACCAATACCACTTTCCCCATGCTTCCATCCATTTGCCATCGCACACAGCCTCTAGAGCTCTAGTGATCTAGATCCATTCCGAAAGCTTTCACAATCTTCGTCTAGCGCTTCGAAGCTCTCCTTCAATGATGTCTGATGCCAACCTGAAGGGCCAGTGGGCGGCTCTCAAACGTCATGGAGGGCGTCATCCAGGAGCTCCGGACCGCGAGGTACATGACGATGCTATAGACCTAGGGTAGGGTCATAGGCCTGACCTATACGCCCCACCCAAGGTCACTACCCTAGAAGCAAAGACATTCAAAACACAGTAGGAAGTATCAACTGGAACCATCGAGTGCAATCCACTCGACCAGTCACCTCACTTGGATACCCCCCCCCCACTTTCACTCGACCAAGGTGAAACCACTCGGAGTACAGAAGACATAGGTTCACTCAGGATGGCAATGGTCTGGCGTTCACTCCGTAGTCTTAAAGGTCATTAACAACACTTTATAGCTGGCATTACCAGTAATGCCCTATCTTAATGTACATTGAACCCCTGTAACGGAGGATGGCTGGGGTCCTGGCGCACTCTATATAAGCCACCCCCTCCTCTGGGACAAGCGTTCACACCCCTTGTAACACAAACCCATATTCCAGTCGACCACCTCAGGGCAACGAGACGTAGGGCTTTTACCTCCTCCAAGAGGGGCCTGAACTCGTAAACTCGTGTGTACAACCTCGCCATAGCTAGGGCCCCGCCTCCTCATACTTACCCCCTATTCTTACTGTCACCACGACAGTTGGCGCCCATCGTGGGGCAAAGTGTCTTAGCAACTTCCGGCGAGGTTGCGTTTTCTCTGACCTTCATCAACATGGTTTCTAGCAGCGGTTTGGTCATGGGCCACGAGTTCCGACTCGATGCGCTCACTTTCGTCGCCGATGACTCCGCCTGGCTCCAGGAAGCCCCCCTCGATGTCGAGGCTCTCCCGATCCAGGATTGTCGCACTTCCACGCGAGTGCATGCGGCGTCCTCCTTCGACAGCCATCGACCCCGTATCGGTCGGTCCTCGCATTGCCTTCTCACTCCACTGGACGCCACCGCAAGCGATCTGGTCGGTCGCGGCTTCAGCGGTGGGTGAAGCATGCAGTGGCTCGCCAGACGGCCACCCCCCAAGTCGCGGCAATCGAGCTCGATGAATTTCACTGCGGTCCGGTCGACCTGTCGACTGGCTTTGCAGACATGTTTTCCGAGAGCGAGAGTTGTGACCCCGCGACAGAAGTTCTTATGGTCGACTCTCGTCGCAGCCCACCTGGGTTCCGCCACAGCGGCGGCAACGGTGGCGGCGATGGCCCGTCATTCGACCATGAAGAGTACGAGCCTCAACCTCTCAACTCGCAGCAGAGGGAAGAGCTGCACCGCCGCAACGCGGAGGCCCTCCAGACCCCCATCATAGGGTAAACCACCGAGGCTCGGGCCTTGGAGGCAGTGCGCCTGGCCACGCTGGCTGAGCGCACTCGTTTGGAGAATCTCCAACATTCTCTCGACGAGCGTGCCCGTCGACTGATCGCCGAGTCCAGTCAACGTCCACGACAATTGTTTTCGCCCGAACCTCAGGTATTCCGCACACTGATCCAAAATCTTGCAGATGTTGAGCGAATAGCAGAGTCCATTCAGCCGTCCCATTCAGAGGCTGGAAGGGGCTTGGAACATATCAGAACGCTGCTCTGAGCAGCAGGAGAGCTGAACTCCGCCATGTCTCAGTCGCGGAACAGGATCCACAGCAGATCAGTAAGGGCAGATACAGTTCAGTCATCACACAGTCCCGGGCCGCCTTTGCGACGTGAAGATCGTGATCACCGTCGAGATTAGCACCTGGGAAGAGTTGGTGGAGAGTTCGACCGGGAGTACGCCCATGACAACCACCATCGAGTGCCTTTGCCTCTTCCGAGAGACGGGTCGTACGCGCCCCGATGGTATGACGACAGGCGCCCGTATGGTAATGACCGCAGAGTTCCAGTCGACCCAAGAGAGCCTGGATTCGATGCAAGGTTAGTCCTTGTTCAGGGGTTGGTCGACCGGAACAGAACATACAGAGAAGGGCTGGATAGAGACATGCCCGGTGGAAACAAGGTCCACATTTCTGGCCATGAGTGTTTCGGAAGAGCCATCAGAGCCGCTGAGATCCCTCACAACTTCAGATTGGCGACTGGCGTCAGTAAGTTCACAGGAGAATCGAAGCCTGACACTTGGTTAGAAGACTATCGAGTGGCTGTGCATATTGGTGGCGGCAGTGATGAGGTGGCCATGAAGCACCTTCCTTTGATGCTCTCTGTAGTTCGGTCGGACCGAAGATTGCCACTAAGTATGCTATCGGCGAAGAAGAGGACCGACTCCAAAGTGGCAAGAACGTACCAGTCGCCCAGGACACCGGAGGAGGAAATTTTAGTCGGAAGCAGAAGCGAAAGGCTGAGGCAGCAGGCCCTGCCAAAGCAGCAGTTTTGAACCAAGGAAAGTTCAAGGGGAAGCCTTTAGGCCTTGGATCCCTAAAAAAGTGAAGGATCAAGCACGAAATGATGTGATGGATTTGCCATGTCATATACACACCAAAAAGGATGAGGAGGGGAATCTGATTCTCGCCAAGCATACCACTCGACAGTGTCGTCTCCTGATCCAGAGCTTCCGAGAAAGCCAAGCCAGTGAAAAGGACAAGGAGTCTGATAAGGAGGAAGACAAAGATGATGATGGTGGTTACCCCAATGTTAATGCCACCTTGGTGATTTTTGCTGATCTTGAGAGCAAAAGTTGACTGAAAGTTATTAACAGAGAGGTGAACATGGTTGCTCCACCAACACCAAGATATTTGAAGTGGTCAAAACCCCCTATTACATTCGACCAGTCTGACTACCCGCCACACGTTGCTACCCCTGGGCGACAAGCATTGGTGGTCGACCCAGTCGTTGGAGGCACCCGACTGACCAAGGTTTTGATGGATGGTGGCAGTGGACTGAATATATTGTGCGCTGAGGCCCTTCGAGGGATGGACATTCCAATGTCCAAACTCAGTGAGAGCAACATGAGATTCCATGGTATCATCCCGGGAAAGAAAGCCAATTCACTCGGTCAGATCACTCTTGATGTGGTTTTTGGTGATTCCTTGAATTACCGCAAGGAAAAGTTGACATTTGAGGTAGTGGATTTTGACAATGCCTATCATGCCATTCTAGGCAGACCTGCTTATGCTAGTTTCATGGCTCGATCGTGTTATGTGTACCTAAAGATGAAGATGCCTGGCCCCAAAGGCGTGATCACGGTTACTGGAAACCGACAAAGAGTAGAGGATTGTCTTCAGAACGGTTCGAAGACTGCAGATGAGCAGATGGCAGCAGTGGAGTTTCAAGAATACCAGAAGACGACAGATCCGAGTGATTTGCTACGTGCCAAGAGGCCTGCCTCAGAATCAGCATTCCAGTCGTCCAGCAAGACAAAGCCGGTTCACATTCACCCGACCGACCCCAATGCTGCTCCAACCCATATATCAACAACACTCGACAACAAATAGGAAGAAGCGCTCATCTAGTTCCTCCATGAGAACTGGGACATCTTTGCATGGAAGCCGTCTGACATGCCAGGTGTACCCAGGGAACTGGCTGAGCACCGTTTGCGAGTCGGCTTGAAGGAAAAACCCGTTAAAGAGCATCTCCATTGGTCCATCGCGGAGAAGAGAAAGGCAATTGGCGAGGAGGTGGCTCGGCTCCTGGCTGCCGAGTTCATCCGCGAGATATACCACTCCGAGTGGCTCGCCAATGTCGTTATGGTCCCCAAGAAAGACAAATCACTTCGAATGTGTATTGATTTCAAGCACATTAATCGTGCCTACCCGAAGGATCATTTTCCTCCGCCCTGCATCAACCAGATAGTCGACTCAACTACGTGATGTGAGCGATTGTCCTTTCTGGACGCTTATTCCGGGTACCATCAGATCTGGCTGTATGGACCTGACGAGATAAATACAACTTTCATCACCCTGTTCGGGTGTTTTTGCTATGTTACTATGCCCTTTGGCCTCAAGAATGCTGGTGCCACATTCATGCGCATGATTCAGAAGTGCCTGCTCACCCAAATCAGTCGGAATGTGGAAGCATACATGGATGATATAGTGGTTAAGTCACGCAAAGGTTCCGACCTGCCGACTGACCTCGCTGAAACCTTTGCCAACTTAAGAAGATATGGTATCAAGATCAATCCATCAAAGTGCACATTCAGAGTCCCAGGTGGAAAGCTACTCGGTTTTCTCGTTTCCGAATGGGGGATCGATGCAAATCCAGAGAAGATTGGCACAATCCTCCGAATGAAGCGCCCTGTGCGTGTGCACGATGTTCAGAAGCTTACTGGTTGTTTGGCTGCATTGAGTCGATTAACGCCTCGGTGAAAAGGCATTGCCTCTTTACCGACTGATGAAGAAGTCTGACAAGTTCGAGTGGAATGACGAAGCTGAAGTAGCGTTTGAAGAGCTCAAAGCCCTGCTTTCCACCCAGCCGGTGCTTGCTGCTCCAGTCAGCAAGGAGCCTTTACTTCTTTACATTGCAGCCACTAGACAGGTTGTCAGCACAGTGCTCACGGTCGAGCGGGAAGAAGAAGGCAAAGCCTTCAAAGTTCAGCGCCCTGTGTATTACATTTCAGAGGTCTTGACCCCGTCCAAGCAGAGATATCCTCATTATCAGAAGCTTTTTTATGGGATTTACCTGAGCATGAAGAAACTTGCACACTACTTTTCAGATAACTCAGTTTCAGTCGTCAGCGACACCCCATTGTCAGAAATTCTGAATAACGGAGATGCCACTGGTCGAGTGGCAAAATGGGCGATTGAACTCCTTCCTTTAGATATCAAGTTTGAGGCAAAGAAAGCCATCAAGTCCCAAGCTATAGCAGACTTCCTCGTAGAGTGGATTAAACAATAGCAACCGACTCAGATTTAGTCGGAGCATTGGACTATGTTCTGCGACGGGTCCAAGATGTTGAATGGCTCTGGCGCAGGGGTGGTTTTGGTGTCCCCAAGAGGAGACAAGCTCAGTTATGTCCTCCAGATCCTCTTTGATTCTTCAAATAATGAAGCTGAGTATGAGGCACTATTGTATGGGTTGCGTATGGCCATTTCACTCGGCGTCCGATGCTTGATGGTCTACGGCGACTCAGACTTAGTGGTTAATCAAGTAATGAAGGAATGGGACGTCAGGAGTCCAGCAATGACCGGTTATTGCAAATGCAATGAGAAAGCTAGAGAAGAAGTTTAGGGGTTAGAGCTCAACCACATACCCCGAATCAAGAATCAAGCTGCTGATGATCTGGCGAAGATAGGTTCCACTCGGAAGCCTATCCCAGCAACGTGTTCTTGGAGCATCTCCACACCCCGTCAGTACAAGAAGATCCCTTCAAGGAACAACCCCCGCAACTGATAAGTTCAACCAATCCGACTGAGATTGAAGTTCCAGCTGTGGTCGACTTGACCATGGAAGTCTTAGTGATCATGCCCGATTGGACGGTGCCATACATCGCGTACCTGCTCAGGCAGGAACTCCCAGAGGATGAGGATGAGGCTCGCCAGATAGTCCGTCGTTCGAAAGCTTTTACCGTGATAAAAGGACAGCTTTACAAAGAAAGTGTCACGGGAGTGGCTCAACGCTGCATCACCCCAGAAGAAGGTCGAATGATCTTAAACGATATCCACTTGGGGACCTGTGGTCACCATGCGTCCTCTCGGACCATCGTGGCCAAAGCATACCGAGAGGGACTTTATTGGCCTCGTGCGAATGGGATGGCAAAGGATATAGTCGACAAGTGCGCAGGTTGCCAGTTCTACTCCAACATGTCTCACAAGCATGCGTCTGCCTTGAAGACTATTCCACTCGTCTGGCTATTTGCAGTCTGGGGGTTGGATATGGTTGGACCCTTCAAGACCAACAGAAGTGGTTTCACTCATTTGCTCATAGCAGTCGACAAGTTCACTAAGTGGATTGAAACCAAGCCCATCAAAAACCTTGACTAAACCACTGCCGTCAGTTTCATCAAGGAGTTGATATTCAAATATGGAGTTCCTCACAGCATTATCACAGATAACGGCTCCAATTTTGATTCTGATGAGTTTAAGGCATTATGTGCTTCCCAAGGCACTTGGGTGAACTACATGTCTATTGCACACCTACAGCCAAATGGGCAAGCAGAAAGGGCGAATGGTTTGATCCTTCAAGGGTGTAAACCCTGACTGATGCGCCACCTCAAGCACACTGTTGGAGCTTGGGTGACTGAGTTACCGTCCGTCCTATGGGGGCTGAGAATGACGCCAAACCGGTCGACTGACCGAACCCCTTTATTCTTGGTGTACGGCGCCGAGGCTATGCTTCCGAGTGACTTGCTGCACAATGCTCCCCGGGTGGAACTCTTCTCAGAAGCTGAAGCAGAACAGGCACACCAAGACGCAGTTGATCTCCTGAAAGAGGAACGCGAGATGGCTCTGATCCGGTCGACCATTTATTAGCAAGATCTGCGTCGATTCCATGCCCGTAATGTCAGGGGTCGAGCGTTCCAGGAAGGAGACCTTGTGCTCTGAGTGGATCAGAAACGGCCTCACAAGCTTGCTCCGGCCTGGGAAGGTCTCTTCATCATCACCAAGGTGCTTCACAATGGAGCATACCACATCTACAATGTAGCCAAGAATATGGACGAGCCACGTGCGTGGAACGCAGAGCTGCTTTGCCCGTTCTATACCTAAAATCACTCGGATCGACGAGTTGTAATAAGAGTCCTTCAGTTTGCTTACCAAAGACAAGATTTTAGCAGTATCTTAATGATTGATTTCCCGTAATCATTTATCTGAATCCCCCAGTGGGTGGCTTAGCCGCGAACCTGATTCGCCTAAGTTAAAAAACATTCCGAGTGGAGAGCAATCCTCCCACTCGGGAGCTTAGCTGCGAACCTGATTCGCCTAAGTTAAAAAACATTATGAGTGGAGAGCAATCCTCCCACTCGAGGGCTTAGCTGCGACCCCATACTCGCCTAAGTTAAAGAACATTCTGAGTGGAGGGAAATCCTCCTACTCGGGGGCTTAGCTGCGACCCTTTACTCGCCTAAGTTAAAAACATTCCGAGTGGAGAGCAATCCTCCCACTCGGGGGCTTAGCAGGGACCCCGTACTCGCCTAAGTTAGAAAACATTCTGAGTGGAGAGCAATCTCCCAGTCGGGGGCTTAGCTGTGACCCCATACTCGCGTAAGTTAAAAAACACTCCGAGTGGAGAGCAATCCTCCCACTCGGGG
>NC_041385.1:466536438-466541566 GCF_002162155.2 Triticum dicoccoides | reverse complement strand
TAAGTTAAAAAACATTCTGAGTGGAGAGCAATCCTCACAGTCAGGGGCTTAGCTGCGACCCCGTACTTGCCTAAGTTAGAAAACATTCCGAGTGGAGAGCAATCCTCCCACTCGGGGGCTTAGTTGCGACCCCGTACTCGCCTAAGTTAAAACAAAACTCCGAGTGGAGAGCAATCCTCCCACTCGGGGGCTTAGCTGCGACCCCGTACTCGCCTAAGTTGAAAAACACTCTGAGCGGAGAGCAATCCTCCCACTTGGGGACTTTGCTGACACCCCGTACTCGCCTAAGTCACAAAGATCCTCTGAGCTACGCCACAAGTACAACGTACGCTCCATCCTGATCCGCAAGGACGACGAGGTGTCGACTATAGACATCGTCTGAGCTGCATCACAAGTACAACATACGCTCCATCTCGATCTGCGAGGATGACGAGGTGTCAATCGATCATGTCATCTGAACCACTCGATGAAGAGTGGAAGGGTCAATTTCCACTCAGAATCGAAAAAAACATCCGAAAGCGATAAAGCCAAAGCCATCTTATTCAAAGAAAATCAAGTTCAGATAAATCCCGCAAAAGTTCGGAACTGCGGCGGGCAGAAGTACTCAGACATCAGGCCTGAAAAGGTTAACAGTTACAAAATCACTTGGCCTTCCAAGGCAAATAAAGGTGGGGCATAATGTTTTTTCACTTGGTGGGAGGAGTACTTGCTGGCTCGACGAAGCTATCAAGATCGATGCTGTCTGCGATACGAGTGGCGGCGTCGAGGAAGGTGTCCAAGAAGGACAAGAAGTTGAGTTTCTTGGTGTTGGCAACCTTGAGGGCCGCCAGCTTGTCTTCTCTGACATCCTTGCAGTGGACTTGGACCAACGACAGAGCAACATCGGCGCCACAACGAGCAGAGGACTTCTTCCACTCTTGCACTCGACCAGGGATTTCATTCAGTTGAGTCATCAGAGACTCGAGATCGTTCTGGAATTCTGCTCGGGGCCAGAGTTCATTGTCAATCCGCGACATCACCAGCTTCAGACGAGCAAGATAGTCCACAGCACTATCTAGTCGAGACTCTAACCGTAGCACGTTCATCACGACATTGTCTTTAACAGGAGAGTTTATGGGGTCAAGACATGTCTCTATCCGCCTGGTCTCCGCTTCAAAGTCTTGACAGAGTTCTGCACAGTCAGAAAAGCAGTGAGTCGACAGTTAAATAACGAGTCGACAATGGCAAAACACTTGGACGAGAGGAAGTACCTTTGAGCTTCAGGACCAGTTTCTCAGCAAGCCGTCCCAGATAAGCCTCCAGTTCACCCTTCTTCGTCGTGAGATTTCCAACCTTGTCAGTCAAGGTATCCTTGTCCTTCTTCAGTCTCGCAACCTCCTTGTTGGCTTCAGCAACAGCAGTCTTCAACTTGGAGATCTCCTCTTCCAACTTATTGAATGAGGCCAACTTCTTATCAGCAAGTGTTGTTTTCTCTCGCACCTCCTTGTGTGTTGTGTCAAGGTCTTGATCCTTCTTCTCCAGAGCCTGCTTCATTTTCTCTAAAGAAATAACATTCTTCAGTCGAGCTTGGAGTTAACGGTTTTCACTATGCACATCTGTTCGAGTGGAGTCACTCGGTTCAAGAGACTAAAAAGGGAAAAGTCATAAGGTGGACACTCGATGAATTATCACCTCCCATGGTAGCTGCTTCTTCCTGGGCCTTCTGGAGATTTTTCCTGGCCAGCTCCAGGTCGAAGTTGAGGCTGATCTGCTTCTTCTCCAGTTCAGCAAATTGGGCTCCAAGATCAGAAGATTTTTGCGGTCAGCAAATAAGATATGTCAGTCAACAGAAAAAAAGGCCAATCACAGCAAAAATTGCTCTAACACTACCGCCGAATCAAACATTCAACAGTAGTTTCAGGGACTACACCAAGTTGGTGCACTTGGCGTGCCCCCACTGGTCCGGATTTCCACTCTGCATGGTCTGCCCAGCATGAGTATGCAAAAAAAAGACAGAAAGATTCTCAGACCCCAGCCGACTACCAGCAGTCGACCGCGGTCTCGGGGACTACACCCAGTGGGTGCACTCAGCATGCTCCTACTGGTCTGGATTCCACTCGGATCGAGCTATTCAACCGAGTGAAAGAACAATGAAGTAACACTCGACTCAAGTGGAAGAACTATTCAACACTAAGTCAAAACACCCAGTGGGTGATTGCATGTGAAATGCAGACCCATGATAGACGCACATAAAGGTTCCAAAATGCTCATCCAGGGACACCTTACAAACAATGAAGCAGCAGTTGCAACTACCACTAATCGAGAGACCAGTCGTAAACCAACTGACCTTGACATTGACATGCAGAGTGGAGCTAGCATTGTAGGCAACCTGACTGGCCTCGTGCACCACCTTCATATGCTCCATCATAAGGTTGGCTTGGAGAAGGGCTTCCCTGGCAGCACTAGACAGGAGTGTGATATGCAGCAAAGAGTGATCACGGCAATACAGTCGGAGCGGTCACAGGATCTGAAGCATGGAGTTGTGCGGGCGCAGCAGAGACTTGAGCGGTCGACGCCAAAGGACGGTCAGTCGACAGTGGATTGGAGAAAGAAACATTAGCCCGAGCCGGATCTCCGGATCACTGGACCACCATCTCCGGTGCTGGTGTCGACTGAGGCCCCTGACCCTCGGCCGTCCTCCTGCTTGAAGCCCTGCCCCTCCTTCTCGTATCTTTCAGAGGCACTTCTTCCTCATTGTCTGGAATCTCAATGACGTCTCGCGGAACTACAACAAAAAGCAACCATAAGAGTCAATCAACCGATAATCCAGTCGACAGAACAAGTTCAAGGTTGCAAGATCGTACCGGCTTTGGAAGTAGCTGCATCGTCAGTCTCTTCATCACCTTGGGCCTTGTCAATATCCATGGAGGCCCAGAAGTTGCAGCACTGAAAAATTCATAATCCACTTGGTTAAGAGCAGGAGTGTGAGTCGGTAGGAAAACCCAGAAAGACAGAACACTCACGCATAAGCAACATGAATGTCCATCTTGATCTTGGGCAAGGTCTTCCGAGACTTTGAAGGAACAACCTTGGGCTGCTTGGCGACCTTCTCTGACGGCTCTGGAGTCGAAGTCCGAGTGCGCTTATGTACTTGCATGCTCGGAGCCACAACTTTGTTACGACTGCCTACTGGGTCATGAAACTGTTTGGATCGGTGCTCTGTGCGAGGTGGTGAGTCGACCTCCTCGTCTTCATCATCCGACTCATCACTCTCTTCCTCGTCGTTGTCATCAGGAGATTGCCAGTCGCCGCTCTCTTCTGCACTATCCGCTCCCTCCTGGACTAGCTCCTGGGCTTGTTCCCCATTCGGCATTGAGTACATCTCGGTATAAACCTGCAAGACAAGAAGTTAATCAAACATCAGTCAGATTTGTAGACAGTTACAAGATGGAATAAAGTACACTCGGTAACAAGGGTCACACTTTGTCCGGCTGGTTATCAACTCTCATGTCTCCCCTGGGGTTATCTTTGTTCCCGGTAATGCTCTTCAGCCACAGGGCCACCATCTCATCCGGAACCTCCTTTGGGTGGACCCGAGCAGTGTCATTGGAGCCCGAGTACATCCACATCGAGTGGTCACGGGCTTGGAGCGCCTGGATGCGTCGACTGAGAAACACCTCCAGTAAATCCATGCCAGTTACACCCTGACGGACCAACTGGACTACTCTTTCAACCAACATGTCCGTCTCTACTTTCTCTGTTGTGGTCATGGTCAGTGAAGAAGGTTGTTGGGCTCGATCTAGGGAAAAAGGAGGAAGACCGGTCGACTGATCGGGGGTCGCTATATCTTGGTAGTAGAACCAGGTCGACTGCCAGCCCCTGACCGATTCGGGAAGTGTCATGGTAGGAAAATTGCTCCTCTTCCTCATCTGGATCCCTAAACCCCCGCACATCTGGATCACGTGCGTCCTCTCGTCACTCGGATTTGCCTTCTTCACGGTCTGGGAGCGGACTGTGAGAATCTGTTTGAAGAGACCCTAGTGCGGTCGACAACCCAAGAAATTTTCACACATAGACACGAACGCAGCGAGATACGTGATGGTATTGGGAGAGAAGTGGTGAAGTTGAGCACCAAAAAAGTTAAGAAAACCCCGGAAGAAAGGATGTGGAGGAAGGGAGAAGCCACGGTCGAGATGGGTAGCAAGAAGGACACACTCACCCGACCGCGCCTGAGGTTCTATCTCACCCTCCGACAGCCTCGCAGCCCCGGTGGCAATCAAACCAGTGGCGGCCAGATCTTCCAGATCCTTTGGCTGGAGCGTAGATCGGATCCAGATTCCCTGAATCCAACCCGGCGGCAGCCCGGACCTCGACGACGACCCCTGATTCACCTTCTTGCCCTTCACCGTCGCCGTCGCCTTTTTTGCACGCTCCAGCGCCGCCGTCTTGTCCATCACCATGGTGGCGGGCTACACACTGGCGGAGCAGTGGCATCGAGGGTGAAAGAGGATGCGGTGGGGAGGTAGAGGAAGAAGAAGGGGAATGGGGGCGCATAGTGCAGGCGACTCGGCCTCGGCGCCTTTTAAGGGCCTACTTCCGAGTGGCTGACACATGGGCCCAAGCGATCCTGTCAAACCCCACAATAGTCGCGCATTGGATACATGGCGAAAAAGGTGGCGCAGAAATCGAGGTGCCCCTGTCATCCGTCCCGTTCACTATGGTGCGCTCTGCCTCGCGCGCTTCACCAAATGTTTGAATCCCGTGAGACATGGGATCAGCAGTAACCAATCGCGCCGAAGATTTCGCGTCATAACAACAGTCGAAGAGTGCCGGCATAAGTACACTCGACAACCTTTGAATCGATCAAGGCGACTGAAATGAAGCTGAAGTTCCAGCATAGACCTCAAATCCAGTATGAATACTTGTGAAGCACAAGATTCAAGGCAGGACCAACTTCAACCTTCTTTCCACTCAGACCTCAATCCATTCGGGGGCTAATGACGATGCCATAGACCTAGGGTAGGGTCATAGGCCTGACCTATACGCCCCACCCAAGGTCACTACCCTAGAAGCAAAGACATTCAAAGCACAGCAGGAAGTATCAACTGAAACCATCGAGTGCAATCCACTTGACCAGTCACCTCACTTG
>NC_041385.1:466518649-466536333 GCF_002162155.2 Triticum dicoccoides | reverse complement strand
CACACACACACACTTTCACTCGACCAAGGTAAAACCACTCAGAGTACAGAAGACCTAGAGTCACTGAGGATGGCAACTTTCAAGCATTCACTCCGTAGTCTTAAAGGTCATTAACAACACTTTATAGCTGGTGTTACCAGTAACGCCCTATCTTAATGTACATTGAACCCCTGTAATGGAGGATGGATGGGGTCTGGCGCACTCTATATAAGTCACCCCCTCCTCTGGGACAAGGGTTCGCACCCATTGTAACACACGCGCATATTCCAGTCGACCGCCTCAGGGCACCGAGACGTAGAGCTTTTACCTCCTCCGAGAGGGGCCTGAACTCGTAAACTTGTGTGTACAACATCGCCGTAGCTGGGGCCTCGCCTCCTCATACTTACCCCCTATTCTTACTGCCAGACTTAGTACCATGATAGTACATCCCCACCGCTGCCACCTGTCGGGCCCTAGAGCCCAACCAGCGAATCCCTACTTCCAAGCTAGGGAGAGGGTAATCTTTCTCCCGAACCTCATCCGAGGTCATGGGTTCCCCATGCACCTCTTAGTGTGTGGGGTGCATTCTACTACGGGCTAGAGTTATACCATCTAGTCCCAAATTCCATCCTTCACCTCATGGTGTTCATCACCATCTTCGAGGCTTTTCTCCGCATCGAGTTGCACTTCGGCTTATGGCTGAAGACTTTTGGCATAAAGCCGTTGCGGAGTGGCGCCCAACTTGTGAAATACGATGGAGCCATGATCAGCAAGCTCCAGAAGGTGCCTTGGCTGGAAGGCACCTTCGTGGAGATGATCAAATAGTGGTCGAAGGAGTGGTTCTATATCCCTGAGCCACTCGCTGAAGACGAGGCAGGGATCCCGGCGTTCTCGAACGGTCCTCCGAGGAGGCTCGTCTCGTGGATGAGCAAGGGCTTGGATTGGGGCAACCTGTAGGATGTGTCGATGCTGCAGAAGAAGATCAGGTCCATGAAGGACAAGGATGTCAAGCTGGTAGACGTGATTGATGTCATGCTCCGGCATCGCATTCTCCCCCTCCAACTTCAAGCAAGCCTGATGTGGCTCTACACGGTCGAGGACGTGCCAACAGTGTGGCACTTCTTCCGCACTGACCTGGTCGAGATGTGGACAATGCTCTTCAAGCCGTCCAAGAACAAGTTTCCCGAAGAAGGGGAGGACTGTGGCCTCGATGCCAAGCATGACACTCACGAGGTAACTATCGTCCCTGATTTATATTTGTCTTTTACTTTCTGCCAAACTCCTTCATTGAAATGACAAAGCCTGCCTTTTCCTTCCCAGAAACGGATCCTCCTGGCACTTAAGATAAAGTGCCTGGCTTTGCTACCCGAGGAGGCTCGGTCTCCTCACCTCGAGGCACTCTTGGCCGAGGAACCATACGTGGTCCCGGTCAAGCAGAAGAGGCAGCCAAAGAGGAGGGCGGTCTGTACATCCAAGATCCCTCGGAGTCCAGATCCAAAGATACACATGCCTCCTCCATCTGCGAGGAGGGATAGGATAAGGAGGAGGAGGAAGTGGACGAGGGGGGAATGAGTGATTTCCCCAAAAAGGAAAAGGACGGCGTCTGAAGATGCCGAGGAGGATGAACGTCCTCGGGGCCACAGAAAGCTACGGAAAGCCTCCGCCGACCAGCCCAGCCTGTGGTCCGCACCCGCCAAGGTCATGCTCTCTGATTCTTCAGAGGACGACCTCCTGCAGCAGTGCAGAACAAAGCCCAGTGCCCAGGAGATATTTTCAACCGAGTATGCTTAACGCCTTTTCATTTACATACCTTCTGATACATGCTACATCACTTATTTTCAAAGCTCGTAGTGCGCCTTCATCGACGAACAATCTTCGGAGAATGAGCTTCCTCTAGCCGAGATGGCGGAGAACGGTACCACCGAGCACGCCCCGACCTTGAGGAGGAGATGAAGGAGACAATGTTTACCCAGGTTCGGGCCCTCTTGAGGAGGTAAACCCTATGTCCTGTTTTGATTGTATTAATGATGATGTAACAAGTACAGGCTTGCTTTACCTCGAGATCGTATGTCATGTTCTAACCCTAAGGTGAGTAATTGCGATCGTGTCTCTACTGACCAAACCCCTTAGGTTATGTAGGTACTGGGGGTATCTAGGGTTACATGTGGTCGGTTGCCAACTAGGGAAACACATGCCGACAGCTGGAGCAATCCTTGGGGTACATGTCAAGTCTTCCACAGAGCCCATCTTAGTCACGTGGGATTTTGAGGCTTCTGGAGTCTGATGACCCACAAGTATAGGGGATCAATTGTAGCCTCTTTCGATAAGTAAGAGTGTCGAACCCAATGAGAAGCTAAAGGTAGAACAAATATTCCCTCAAGTTCTATCGACCACAGATACAACTACACGCACGCTTAATGTTCACTTTACCTAGAACAAGTATGAAACTAAAAGTACTTTGTAGGTATTGTTGGATAGGTTTGCAAGAATATAAAGAGCACGTAAATAAAAACTAGGGGCTGTTTAGATAAAATACGCAATAAATTTAGTATAGCAAGTGTGGAAAAGTGGTGGTAGGAGTTGTGAAATTGTCCCTAAGCAATGGACTACTTTACTAGACCGATAGCAAGTTTTATGTGGGAGAGGCCAATGCTAGCATGTCATCCCTGACTTGGAATTCTATGCACTTATGATTGGAACTATTAGCAACCATCCGCAACTACTAACGTTCATTAAGGTAAAACCCAACCATAGCATTAAGATATATTGGCCCCCCTTCAATCTCGTATGCATCAATTTCTATGCTAGGTTGAAGCTTCTATCACTCTTGCCCTCCAATACATAGTCCTATCAACATACAACTAACCCTATGGTGTGATCCACGCGTGCGCTCATATGATGGGCACCAAAGGACAGCAACATAACCACAAGCAAATCAAACCAATTATAGAAATTCACCAATTACCGATAGGACAACGAAAATCTACTCATACATCATAGGATGGCAACACATCGTTGGATAATAATATGAAGCATAAAGCACCATGTTCAAGTAGAGGGTACAGTGGATTGCGGGAGAGTGGAACACTATAGATAGATGGGGGAAGGTGATGGAGATGTTGGTGAAGACGACGGAGGTGTTGGTGTAGATTGTGGTGATGATGATGGCCCTGGTGGCACTCCGGCGCCATCGGAAGCGAGGGGGAGAGAGCCCCCCTCCTTCTTATTCCTTGACCTTCTCCCTAGGTGGGAGAAGGGTTTCCCCTCTGGTCCAATGTCTCCATGGTGTGGGAGGGGCGAGAGCCCCTCCGAGATTGGATCTGTCTCTCTGTCTCTCTCTGTTTTTGTGTTCCAGATTCTGCCCTTTCACCGTTTCTTATATTCCCGGAGATCCATAACTCCGATTGGATTGAAACTTTGAACATGATTTTTTCCCCGGATATTAGCTTTCTTGCGGCGAAAGAAGGGCAACAACCACCTTACGAGGTGTCCATGAGGGTCAGGGGCGCACCCCTGCCTCATGGGCCCCTCGAGCATCGTCTCGTGTTGATTCCACTGCTCAAAATTTAGATATATTCCAAAAAAATCTCCGTCCATTTTTATCCCGTTTGGACTCCGTTTGATATGGATTTTCTGCGAAACAAAAAACATGCAACAAATAGGAACTGGCACTGGGCACTGGATCAATATGTTAGTCCATAAAATAGTATAAAAAGTTGCCAAAAGTATATGAAAGTTGTATAATATTGGCATGGAACAATAAAAAATTATAGATATGACGGAGACGTATCAGCATCCCCAAGCTTAATTCCTGCTCGTCCTCAAGTAGGTAAATGATAAAAAAGATAATTTTTGATGTGGAATGCTACCTAGCATAATCTTGATCATGTAATCTAATCATGGCATGAGTATTAAGGCACGAGTGATTCAAAGCAATAGTCTATCATTTGACATTAAGACAATAATACGTCAAGCATACTAATAAAGCAATCATGTCTTTCCAAAACAACATGGCCAAAGAAAGTTATCCCTACAAAATCATATAGTCTGGCTATGCTCCATCTTCACCATACAAAATATTCAAATCATGAAAAACCCCGATTTTAGCCAAGCAATTGTTTCATACTTTAGTATTCTCAAACTTTTTCAACTTTCATGCAATACATGAACGTGAGCCATGGTTATAACACTATAGGTGGAATAGAATATGATGGTGGAGGTTGTGTGGAGAAGACAAAAAGGAGAAAGTCTCACATCGACGCGGCTAATCAACGGGCTATGGAGATGCCCATCAATTGATGTCAATGTGAGGAGTAGGGATTGCCATGCAACGGATGCACTAAGAGTTATAAGTGTATGAAAGCCCAAACTAGAAACTAAGTGGGTGTGCATCCAACTTGCTTGCTCATGAAGACCTCGGGCATTTGAGGAAGCCCATCATCGGAATATACAAGCCAAGTTCTATAATGAAAAATTCCCACTAGTATATGAAAGTGACAATATAGGAGACTCTCTATATGAAGAACATGGTGCTACTCTGAAGCTCAAGTGTGGTAAAAGGATAGTAACATTGCCCCTTCTCTCTTTTTCTCTCATTTTTTTAATTTTTGGTGGGCTTCTTTGGCCTCTTTTTTTATTTGGGCTTCTTTGGCCTCTTTTATTTTTCATAAAGTCCGGAGACGCATCCCAACTTGTGAGGGAATCATTGCTTCCATCATCCTTTCCTCACATGGGACAATGCTCTAATAATGATGATCATCACACTTTATTTACTTACAACTCAATATTACAACTCGATATCTAGAACAAAGATATGACTATATGAATGCCTCCGGCGGTGTACCGGGATGTGCAATGATTTAGCATAGCAAAGATATCAAAAAACGGACAAGCCATGAAAACATCATGCTAGCTATCTTACGATCATGCAAAGCAATATGACAATGAATGCTCAAGTCATGTATATGATGATGATGGAAGTTGCATGGCAATATATCTCGGAATGGCTATGGAAATTCCATAATAGGTAGGTATGGTGTCTGTTTTGAGGAAGATATAAGGAGGCTTATGTGTGATAGAGCATATCATATCACGGGGTTTGGATGCACCGGCGAAGTTTGCACCAACTCTCAAGGTGAGAAAGGGCAATGCACGGTACCGAAGAGACTAGCAATGATGGAAGGGTGAGAGTGCGTATAATCCATGGACTCAACATTAGTAATAAAGAACTCACATACTTATTGCAAAAATTTATTAGCCATCAAAACAAATTACTACACGCATGCTCCTAGGGGAAGGGTTGGTAGGAGTTAACCATCGCGCGATCCCGACCTCCACACAAAGGATGACAATAAAAAAAATCATGCTCTGACTTCATCACATAACGGTTCACCATACGTGCATGCTTCGGGAATCACAAACCTCAACACAAGTATTTCTACTAATCCACAATTACTCACTAGCATGACTCTAATATCACCACCTTTATATCGCAAAACTATTGCAAGGAAACAAACATATCATATTCAGTGATCTACAAGTTTATGTAGGATTTTATGAATAACCATGTGAATGACCAATTCCTATCAACTCTCTAAATAGATATAAGTGAAGCAAGAGATTTTAATTCTTTCTACAAAAGATATGCCCATTCTCTAACAAATATAAGTGAAGCAAAAGAGCATTCTACAAATGGCGGTTTTCTATGTGAAGAGAAACAGGCAATCCGAACTTCAAATGATATAAGTGAAGCACATGAAGCATTCTATAAAGCCATACTCAAAAGATTTAAGTGAAGTGCAAAGAGCATTCTATAAATCAACCAAGGACTATCTCATACCAGCATGGTGCATAAAAGAAAAGTGAAAATTAAGTGCAAAAGACGCTCCAATATTTGCACATATCACATGAACGAAACGAATCCGAAAACATACCGATACTTGTTGAAGAAAGATGGGATGCCTTCCGGGGCATGCCCAAGCTTAGACGCTTGAGTCTCCTTGAATATTTACTTGGGGTGCCTTGTTGGGCATCCCCAAGCTTGAGCTCTTTCCTCTCCTCCTTCTCCTCATATCGAGACCTCCTCGATCTTCGAACACTTCATCCACACAAAACTCAACAGAAAGCTCGGTAAGATCCATTAGTATAATAAAACAAATCACTACTCTAGGTACTGTTTTTTTGCAAACCAATTCATATTTTGTTTTTGCATTTTAGCTACTGTAATATAACTTTTCCATGGCTTAATCCATTGATAGAAATTGATAGTTTCATCAAAACAAGCAA
The DNA here is from genome assembly GCF_002162155.2 of Triticum dicoccoides. Taxonomy (NCBI): domain Eukaryota; kingdom Viridiplantae; phylum Streptophyta; class Magnoliopsida; order Poales; family Poaceae; genus Triticum; species Triticum dicoccoides. The sequence continues at coordinate 466,530,069 of NC_041385.1, read as the reverse complement.
ACTATGCATCAAAAACAGAATCTGTCTTAAACAAGACAGTCTGTAGTAATCTGAACATTCACCATACTTATGGTACTCCAAAAATTCTGCCAAAATTAGGAATAATATACAATTTGTATAGAAAGAGAGTTCAAAAAGTTTCAGAACCGTTTGACGTTCCAGTAAAAATGTAAAATCGCGCACTACAGCTAAAGTTTCTGTCTTTCACCACACAAACTTACAAGCAATGTAAACATCCTAAAGGAAAATATTGGCACATTATTTTTATTTTTAAACTTTACAAAAGCACACAACAGAAATAAATGACTCTCTAAAACTTCCGGGTTGTCTCCCTGGCAGCGCTTTCTTTAAAGCCATTAAGCTAGGCATAAGGTGCTCAAGTAATGGATCCACCCGGACCCCAAGGTATATCAAAGCCAATTTTAATTAACAATGATTTGTAATTTTGTAGTGAGCACAAAGTAACATATATAAAGCAACAACGAAGTCTAACTCTCTTCCTATGCATTGGCATGTCATAAAAGAACAATTCATGCACACAAAGTAAAGGCCAATGCATAGTATAAACAGTTTCTTGCAATTTTATCATATTGGAAACATGGAGAGGCGGAGATGTAGTTCTTCTCTCATAATAATTGCAAGTAGGAGCAGAAAGCACATGCATATTATATTCATCAAAATCATCATGTGTAGTAGTAAAAGGCAACCCATCGATATAATCCTTAATAAGTGCAAACTTCTCCGATAGAGTGTAGTCGGGAGAATTCAAAAAGATAATAGGACTATCATGCGTGGGTGCAATAGCAACAATTTCATGTTTAGCATAAGGAATTATAGCAAGTTCATCTCCATAAGCATAATTCATATTGGCATCTTGGCCACAAGCATAGCAAGCATCATCAAAAAGGGATATTTCAAAAGAATCAACGGGATCATAACAATCATTATAGCAATCATCCTTCGGTGAGCATGAAGGGAAATTAAACAATGTATGACTTGAAGAGTTACTCTCATTAGAAGGTGGGAACGGGTAGCTAATCCACTCTTCCTCGTTTTGTTCTTCACTCTCCTCATCATCTTTTTCATCCAATGAGCTCATAGTTTCATCAATTTCTTCTTCCATAGACTCCTGCAAAATATTAGTCTCTTCTTGGACAGCGTAGGAGTCCTCAATATATGGTTTAATATAAGGATTAGAAGCATAATTATCATAGCAATATTTAAGTATGGCCAATTTTTCAGATTTGTAGAGAGTAGTATCACACTCTTCAATAAAAGAAGCAATTTCACAAGTACCCCTAAAAGCAACAAATTCTTCAATTTGTTGAACATCATAATAATTATAAACACCCTTAGTATACGAAGATACGATTCCATTATCACTAAACAAACATTGATAGAGAAGGTGTTTCTTAGGGTCTTTAGAACAACAAGTAAAATCATAAATTTCACATAAATTCCAAGCATAGCATTGCAAATGATGAATTTGATCCAGTAAAAGTTTCCCTTTTTGAGATAAGTGGTGTCGCACATAACAAGCATGCTCATCTAAAGATTTTCCCTCAACTAAGCTAGTTGAGGTTTCAGCACGAACACATAGGGATCAAAGATGATCCAAGTAAAAATCTTCAGGAGTGTGATAGATTTTGAGTGGTTCTTGAACCATTGGTGTAGTAGGTGAAACTAATTTTTTTTGGTATTTTGCGTTTCCTACCCATAACTAAATATAGAAAACAACTAAGAACAGCAAATAAAAGTTACTTAGTGATAAAGCAAACAAGCACACACGAGAATATTAACCCCACACTATAACTCTCCGGCAACGGCGCCAGAAAAAGGTCTTGATAACCCACAAGTATAGGGTATCAATTGTAGCCTCTTTCGATAAGTAAGAGTGTCAAACCCAACGAGGAGCTAAAGGTAGAACAAATATTCCCTCAAGTTCTATCGACCACCGATACAACTATATGCACGCTTAACGTTCGCTTTACCTAGAACAAGTATGAAACTAGAAGTACTTTGTAGGTATTCTTGGATAGATTTGCAAGAATATAAAGAGCACGTAAACAAAAACTAGGGGCTGTTTAGATAAAAGACGCAATAAAGTTAGTATGGCGAGTGTGGAAAAGTGGTGATAGGAGTTGTGGAATTGTCCCTAAGCAATTGACTACTTTACTAGACCGATAGCAAGTTTTATGTGGGAGAGGCCACTGCTAGCATGTCATCCCTGACTTGGAATTCTATGCACTTATGATTGGAACTATTAGCAACCATCCGCAACTACTAACGTTCATTAAGGTAAAACCCAATCATAGCATTAAGATATATTGGTCCCCCTTCAATCCCGTATGCATCAATTTCTATGCTAGGTTGAAGCTTCTGTCACTCTTGCCCTCCAATACATAGTCCTATCAACATACAACTAACCCTATGGTGTGATCCACGCGTGCGCTCATATGATGGGCACCAAAGGATAGAAATATAACCACAAGCAAATCAAACCAATTATAGCAATTCACCAATTACCGATAGGACAACGAAAATCTACTGAGACATCATAGGATGGCAACACATCATTGGATAATAATATGAAGCATAAATCACCATATTCAAGTAGAGGGGACAATGGGTTGCGGGAGAGTGGACCGCTGTAGATAGATGGGGGAAGGTGATGGTGATGTTGGTGAAGACGACGGAGGTGTTGGTGTAGATCGCGGTGATGATGATGGTCCTTATGGCACTCCGGCGCCACCGGAAGCGAGGGGGAGAGAGCCACCCTCCTTCTTCTTCTTCCTTGACCTTCTCCCTAGGTTGGAGAAGGGTTTCCCCTCTGGTCCATGGTCTCCATGGCATCGTAGGGGTGAGAGCCCCTCCGAGATTGGATCTATCTCCCTGTCTCTCTCTGTTTTTGTGTTCCAGATTCTGCCCTTTCACCGTTTCTTATATTCCCACAGATCTGTAACTCCGATTGGACTGAAACTTTGAACATGATTTTTTTCTGGATATTAGCTTTCTTGCAGCGAAAGAAGGGCAACAACCGCCTTATGGGGTGTCCACGAGGGTCAGGGGCACGCCCATCCCCCTGGTGCGCGCCCCCCAGCCTCGTGGGCCCCTCGAGCATCGTCTCGCGTTGATTCCACTTCTCAAAATTCAGATATATTCCAAAAAAAAATCTCTGCCCATTTTTATCCCATTTGGACTCCGCTTGATATGGATTTTCTGTGAAACAAAAAACATGCAACAAACAGGAACTGGCACTGGGCACTGGATCGATATGTTAGTCCCGAAAATAGTATAAAAAGTTGCCAAAAGTATATGAAAGTTGTATAATATTGGCATGGAACAATCAAAAATTATAGATACGACGGAGACATATCAGAGTCCTTCCTAACGAGATCGGTGGGCCAAATGCTTGGCCCATGGACTATGGAGCAACTAGGTTGGTACCCCTTAGTCCAACACACCATCACAACCACTGAGCGGCACACATAACATACCCCATCTCAGACCACTACAAAGAAGGTCTCGCCGAGACAGCACGCAAGCGTCCTCATCATAACTCCTCCCCTAGATGTGTCATCGCCATCTATAAACCCCGAGCAAACGACTCCGACTTCGTCGTAGACCATCATCGCAACCCACATTGTAGAGGCTAAGTGGAGCTACATGAAGATCCGCTCCAGGACTTAGCCATGGGCCACCAGATAGCGCAGCTCCAACTCTCACGAAGATCTGCGAAGGAGAACAGGCACGACTGGCGCCACATAAGATCACCGAACGGACCACATGATGCCATTCATCATACGCCGCCGAGTCTTGCCGCTAGAGCATTGACTTCACAACAACAAACTAGCCAAGTCAATCCCGCCAACACGTCGGAGAAGAGTCGACTACCGCAACCATTACCGCGTCTCTGACAGTTCCCTCATCGTCGTTGCCATAGAAGCCTTGATGCCCACACTGACGTTGAGAGCAACCTTGTCACCCACCTGACACGAGGTCAAACACGCTCGATGCCAGGAAATCTCTAGAATTAGCATTCACTGCAATTATCTTATCCTTTCTTGAAGTTAACATTGTAATTGAGGCCCATTAGTTTCAACAGGGTTTCTGTTGTATAGCGTTGGAGATCTTGTGATCCTGAAATTGTACCCAACTTCTGCGGTCAACATTGATGACAAAAGGTGCATGATGCAGATAGGATTTCCATTGCCAAAAGCCCATCTAAACATTCCTTCTCATATGTGGATAAATCTTGATCTTTGGGACTTAATTTCTTGTTAAGATATGAAATTAGATGTCCATCTTGCATCAACACAACACCATCACATGTGTTACTGGCATCATTTTCCACAATAAAAGCTTATGTAGAATCTGAAAGTGCCAAGATAGGTGCAAATAAGAGAGCCTTTTTGAGTTGCTGAAAGCACCATCTTGTTTAATGTAGGTGACAAACCATGTTCTACATCTCTAAAAAAATTCTAGTGACTTTTTCTCAAGATCCTAACCAGCTTGTACTCAGCAGATCGATGATCCTTAAGCATGTGACCTTGCAGGTTCGGCGAAGTATAAACATGACCGAAACTTCTTCCGATTGATGATCAACAGCGGAACCGTGGACATCCATATTAACCGCCATACCCATAGGAATGATATTCGATTGAACCTGTATTTACCATGTGCTATTCCTTTTGCTTCACGATATGTTACAAGAAGAAAAAAAAGGTGAGATTTATCGGCATCCCCGTAAAACAACAACTTGCCACTATGCTAGTTTCCTTGTTGTCGGTTTTGTTCTCTTTTCTCGTTCCTGTGTCTAGCATCCCTATGATCAAATTAGACTATGTTTGGCCACACGATGATGGATATCGTCACACCGAGAGGTCTCTAGGAATATCTCTGCATAGTCGGAGGAGCAAATCCCAGTCTTGAGCTATCTAGTCCCTTGTCACACTTTTCCGGTGAACCCGTAAGTTGACGTTATGATGACTCTATTATGGTTGACATTTGATGAACCCCAAAAGTGCATTATGTGGTATGAAGGAACTTGATACAATCATGGTCCAAGAAATTATGCAAATGTTAACTTTGTCGTGTTATTAATCATTAACTTGCGACTAAAGGATCTCATGGTATAACAATTAATTGGGCATGTTCAACACCAATATTCTTCCAACATTGTGTCCTCAAAGTTGCTGGAAAACTAACTTATGCCATGATCGGGAAAATGGAACCATCATGCAATGGTTGAGCTAATCTTAAAGACGAGACTAGAAATATATTACAAAGTTTTCCTCTGATCCTTTTGGATATATAGACTTAAGAACCATTGCAATTAACACGGAACATAAACATTAGTTATGAGCTTGGAAATAAATATTAACTTTTATTATTGCCCCGGGGGCATATTTCCATCACAAAAGACTATGCAAAAATCAAGGACAGATAGGGCATGGAAGCTCAACGATAAACTTTGGGCAGATCGCATCGCCTACAAAAATCCCATGGGTATTACACCATATAAAATGGTTTATGGTAAGGCATATCATTTACCTTCGGAGCTGGATCATAAAGCTTTTTAGGCCATTAAGAATTTAAAACTTTGATTGTAAAGTGGCAAGAGAAAAGCGATTATTAGATATGCATGCTCTAGATGAATTTAGAAATGAAGCTTATTGGGGTTCCCATCTTTTCAAAGAATAAGTAAAGATGTGTCATGATAGAAATATTTTGAAGCAGAAGTTCAATGTTGGAGACAAAATTCTCCCATTTAACTCCCCTCTCAAGTTGTTTCCAGGTAAACCTAGATCCATATGGGAAGAATGTTATGAGATCAAAGAATTTTACAACTCAGGAGCAATACGGTTGAAGGGGAATGGGAATACCCCCCACGGATCGTAATGGGCGAAGAGATATGGAGCAAGCTAAGACGTTGGATCTGGATCGTGCGGCTCAATTTAGAAGATGTTGATTTGCTTCAGGTTTTAAAAGAGGAGGTGGGTTGAGCCTTAAATGGGTCGATCGACTGTGTTGTTGTTGTTGTTCACGCGTGCACATGAGCTAGAGATACTTGGAGAGAGAGAGATGGACTCGAACTAGTTTGTTAGGATTCTTTTGTTCTATTAGCAGAGTTTGAATTTGATATTTAAAATAATCAAATAAATTCCAAATGAATCGAGAAAATTACATAACCTAAATAAAATATAGAGAGTCTAGAAAATATATTCCCCTCTCCAAATAAATTATGAATACATTTTTACTTACTAAAAATCATTTAAAGCATTAATAATTTTGTAAAATGCCTTTACGGTTTTATAAATACCCAAAATGATTTTGGACAAGCCAATCATTCAAATGAGCTCCAATAAATATTTCCAATGATATTTTTGGAGAAGTCATATTATCTCCTCCCATTTATATGATATGAATAATTAGAATATATAAATGCCCTTTAAATGCAAATAAAAAATAAATTCCAAATTCAAATAAGAATTCAAAATGAAATATTGGTCCACAAATAATTTGATAAAGTCATTTTATTACCACTTTAAATATTTAATTGTGGTTTCAAAATACTTCAAAAGAGACCGAAAATAAAATCCTTTTGAATTTTTGAATAAACCTCACAACCAAGATTTTATTTATTGTATAATTTGTTATCAGATATTCATAACTTGCTTTGTAAAGATTTGAACAAAGATTCGAAAGGTTTTAATTTCCCATGAAAACGAAAAAATTCACACACTATTACTCATTTGTTAGCATTCGAAATTTTGCATTTTTCGCGGGATGTTACACAGGAGATAAAAAGCACCTCAATCGGTTTATATTTACAACGATTATGACAGATTTTCACAACGACAGAATTCTTTGTAAGCTATGCGACTCTAGCTACCCGTTTACGTTTTAACATAGTGATCATAGACCCCGCAAAAAAGACATAGTGATCACAGCAAAGTCTTTATCATTGTACCGAGGGGGTAAGATCTGAACCACTAGATGCTCTCATCACATTTGACCTTCATACAACACTAAAAAATGTAAGTTATTTACATACAAGTGCCACTTTTTCTCTATGGTTTGGACCTACGTGATTTCCCTATAAATCGTCGGTCATCACATTGGTGTGCAGGTATGGCGAGCCAGTATTCCTTTTAGCTGTTGTCAGGCAAGGTGAAAGGAATATACTGTTGGTTTGATCCGACGGCTCAACAGGCCATTAGATCTGATAGCCTAACAGGAAAAAAGGAAGAATTAATGTTAAAAAAAGAGGCGCACGCACCAACGTGCATATGCCTCGATCAGAACTAACGTGCCCTGATCAGGGACGCCCAAAAACCAACTCAGGTTTTGGGTCCCCTGTCGCCAGCGCTATATTAAAGGGATACTGGAGAGAGTTGGCCCCTGCAAGATCACTATTCACGTATGGTTTCTCTCCTCCTGATATTCTCATCCCATTTTGATCAGGGGAGTGCTGCAGCGACAGGAAGACCTAAGCCAACCGCCGCCGCTGTTCGAGGCTAGTGCCGGTGGCGTCCTAAGGGCATCAGGATGTCGGGGAGATCGTCTACTTCGACTACATCACCCCTCCATCTCTATTGCACCGAGCAGGCAATCATGTCGACCTCTGTGACATTGATGCATTAGATCCAACGATGGTATCAGATGCCAATTTTGATTGCAATAGATCCCTACCTTATTGATCAGTAGATCAACATCATGTTTAGATCAATGTCAGGTTTAGGGTTTTAGGATCAAAATTGAAAGTTTTAGCCCCTGGTTATCCCAATATGCATGCTGCTGTCTTTGATGCCCTCTGTAAATCATCATGTTGTATTCTAATTTGCCATGGATCTCTACTATCATTATGCTTAATCAGTTTTAATTAACCCTTTGAAGAATTAATGCTCGTGATTAAGTTTCTGTTAATTAAAATTGATCATCTTTTAAGTGTTGATTCCGTTTGGATTAGCAAATTAGAAGGCAGAGGGATACATAGTACACGAACAGTAGCAAACCCCTTGAAGAACCCTAGAATTATTCACCAATTTGGTAGAACCCTAATTTTTGAAATTGGGATTTTGTTTTTCGCCAATTGAACACATTGTGAACACAAATTGGAGAAAGAAAGAATTGGATGCTCACAGTGATGCGCCGCTTCCTCGCCTCTACCCTTCGGGGGTCGTGCAACGCTAACCGCTACATGAGGGTGAGGACGCGGCGACGCCGTCGCCTCCGACGGAGCAGCGAGCAAAATGCCACCACCGTGCTTATGGACGAACGCCTGCTCGGCGATGTGGTCGTGCTCGCCGCCATCACCCTGAAATGTAACAACACGGCGTGCAAATCCTGCCCCTCGCGCGTGGTGTCAATAGCCATGCTCAATGGAGGAGCGCGTCGGACTAAGCCTGCGACACGTTGCTTCAGCGAGCGCAGCCGCCATGGCCAGCGCACCTTTGGGCCACCGTCGAACACCGCCGCTCTCTAACAAAGAGTGAGAATCGGGGAGTAGGGGAGAAATGGTCTAGGGTTTGACCCAGCTGGCTGTTTGCTCATTTGCGGGGCAATCCGAGCCGTCGGCTCGATCCGACGACTGAGACAAGGCGCGGCTCCGAGCTGGGCCTTTGGGCGCTCAATGGGCCAATTTTGACCACGAGCTGCGGCCCAGGTTGTGACGGTCCAGCGGAGAGTTTTTTTAACGTGTTTTTGCTGCAGGGCTGAGCTCTTTTACATGTAGCCGTGGGAATTTTGGGCCAAAATCACTGTGGTGATTTTTTGTTTTTTTCTAGTGTGTTTAAGTTAATAATTATTATGTTCTGCACTATTTAAAACAAAAAATGCTTACAAATATAATGAACACATTATTATTCTGGGTAAAATTGAACCAACGAGATATTTTATTCAAGATTTATTATGTGCTTTTGCATGGCGGACTTTTTAAGCATCAAATAATGATAATGTTTTTTTATGTTGATGTTTAAATTGAGAATGAAATGACTTTATTTTTAATTCATACCAACGTTGATTTATTATTATGAGTCATCACTTTATGATATTTTAGTTCCATGTCTTTACTGCCCAACAGTGATATGACATGGAGTTGAAATTAAATCCTTGGCATGTTTGTTCATTTACCAACATAAATTTATAATCATGCAAGTTTACTTATGAATTATTATGATAATTTCAGCTTCCGCTCCATTCCGGTCCGACACGATCGAACCACCTACGGGGAGTAACTTTCCGCGTTGGAAGTCCCATGTCGAATTATGTTTGGGTTGTAATGAGTTTGATTATGCCTTGAGGGAAGAAAAACCTATAGCAATTGTGGAAGGTGCTACAGGGTATGCAGAACTCAAGAAAGACTATGTTGTTAAGATGGAAAAATGGAATAAGTCCAACCATATTGCGCTTCTCATTATGAAAGCGACAATATCACTGGACATTTCTGAGGCACTCCCTAAGAAAGACACTGCTAAAGAATTCCTCAATGAAATGGAGGAGCAATTTAAAGGCTCCGACAAAGTGTATGCTCATGAACTTTTTAGTAAGCTTCTTCAGAAATACACTATTGAGGGAAATGTTAGACAACACATACTAAGGCTGGTGAACACTTTCACCAAGCTTAAAGCTTTGGAGTGTTCTTTAAGTGAGGGTCTTCTTGTAATAACGATTCTTGAGTCTCCTCCAGAAGAATTTCAACAATTTAAGGTCAACTATAACTCTCTAAAGGAAAAATGGCCACTCGGTGAGATGACCGCAAGGATCGTCCATGAGGAAGAGAGGATCATGAGACAGAAGAAAGACCATGTTTTTCATGTTGGCTCTAACAAGAGAAAGCATTAGGGGCAAGGTTTCCCTAAGCCTTAGAAAAAGCAATTCAAGAAAGAAGGCCCTAAGCCATTCAACCCTAAACCATTCAAGGGTAAAGAAGCCGACAGCTCTTCTTCTGCTCCTAGCAGCTCCACTGCTGGAGAAAATGCTTGTAACTTCTGCATGCAGGAGGGACACTACCAAAGGGACAGCCAGGCTTTCTAAAATGGATGAACAAAAGAGGTACAGATGAAATAACTTTTTTAGATGAATCTCTTTATGTTGATTTTTCTATATAGTCATGGCGGATTGATTCAGGTGCAACCACTCACGTTGCTAACTCTATGCAGGGATTTGGTACGATCCAAACTACAAGAGGAGGAACAAGAAAGCTTAAGGTTGCGAACGAAGTTGAAGCCGATGTTGAAGTTGTCGGATCTCTCACGTTGGAGCTACACACCGGCCACACACTTAGATTGAATAATGTTATTTATGTGCCTACCTTAAGCAGGAATTTGATTTCAGTTTCTCGTTTAGATCATGATATGTATGAGTGCCATTTTGGCAACAAACAATTTGCTTTGAACAAATGTAATAAGAATGTAGGCCTCGGTGTTAGATGAGGCCAACCATACATGTTATCTCTTAATAATGATTCAGTTATGCATGTGAGTGATGAAATTAATGTTGAGAAGAAATGGAAAGGAGTTAGTAATTCTTCGAAATTGTGGCATTGTCGTCTGGGCCACATTTCGATGGGGAGAATGGAACGCTTAGTTAAAAAAATGAAATACTCCTCCCATTAGAATTCTCAGATGCGGACAAATGTGTCGACTACATTAAAGTAAAATACGCAAAAAAACAATTAGGTAAGGAGCAATAAGAGCCATAAGGGTTTTAGAATTAATTCACACCGACATATGTGGACCCATTAATGTTAAGCCTATAGATGGTTTTGGTTCATTCATTACATTCAAAGACGACTTTTCCCGGGTATATTTATCCCATACGTGACCAATCATAAGCTTTGGAGAAATTCAAAGTCTATAAAGCTGAGGTTGAAAATCAACTGAGTGCAAAAATCAAAGTTGTACGGTCTGATCGCGGGGGAGAGTAATATGGTAGGCATGCTCCTTATGGGCAGATTCCTAGACCTTTTGTCTAGTTCTTATCTGAAAATGGAATCATTGCTCAATACTCCATGCCTGGTGAGTCACAACAAAATGGTGCGGCTGAGCGTCGCAATCACACCCTTATGGATATGGTGCAAAGCATGCTTAGTCACTTGAGTTTACCAGTAAGCCTTTGGATAGAGGCATTAAAAACAGCCATGCACATACTAAATCTTGCTCCAACTAAGTCAGCACTAAACACACCTTACAAATGTGGGCGGGAAAGAAACCGAGCTTGAATTACTTACAGGTGTGGGGTTGCCCTGCTGAAGCTAAAGTTTTCAATCCACAACTTAAGAAACTGGATCCAAAAAACAGTTAGTTGTTTCTTTGTTGAATACCCTCATAGGGGAAGGGGATATCAGTTTTATTGTCCAAGTCACACCACCAAGTTTTTGGACTAGACAAGTGGAAGGATCATGAAGAGGAGTCTAG
>NC_041385.1:466403236-466518299 GCF_002162155.2 Triticum dicoccoides | reverse complement strand
CAAGAATAAATGGCAGTTTTTAGTTTCTTCACGTTAAGGTTGAGTTTACCACATGTTAAAGCACTCACAATACATTTCAAGCAAGCATGACAAGAGTATATGCAGTGGAAAGAGTAAACCATGCAAGTTGCAAGAAATTAAAGGCATGGGATTGGAGTGTGCAAATGCAATGGAGACATGGAATTTTTTTGGCGTGGTTCCAATAGGTGGTGCTATCGTACATCCACGTTGATGGAGACTTAAACCCACGAAGGGTAATGGTTGCGCGAGTCCACGAAGGGCTCCACCCACGAAGTACCGGGAGGTTACCGGAACCCCCCGGGGAGTTAATGGGCCTTAATGGGCTTTAGGGAAAGGAGATAAGAGCCTCAAGGGGTGGCCGCGTGCCCCCCATGGGCTGGTCCGAATTGGACTAGGAGGGGGTGGTGCCCCCCTCTCCTTCCTTCTCCCCTCTTCCCCCTTCCTCCTTCTCCTAGTTGGAATAGGAAAGGGGGGGGACCGAATCCTACTTGGACCGGGAGTCCAAGTAGGACTCCCCCCTTGGCGCGCCCCCTCTAGGGCCGGCCTCCTCCTCCCTCCTCCTTTATATACGGGGGAAGGGGGGCACCCTAGAACACACCAAGTCTTCTCTTAGCTGTGTGCGGTGCCCTCCTCCACAGTTACACACCTCGGTTATATCATCGTAGTGCTTAGGCGAAGCCCTGCGCCGGTAACATCATCATCACCGTCGCCATGTCGTCGTGCTGACAGGACTCACCCTCGTCCTCAACTAGATCAAGAGCATGAGGGACGTCATCGAGCTGAACGTGTGCTGAACGCGGAGGTGTCGTACGTTCGGTACTTGGATCGGTTGGATCGCGAAGACGTTCGACTACATCAACCGCTTACTATATGCTTCCGCTTTCAGTCTATGAGGGTACGTGGACACACTCTCCCCTCTCGTTGCTATGCATCTCCTAGATAGATCTTGCGTGATCATAGGAAAAATTTGAAATTACTACATTCCCCAACAGCTACTAATGACTCAAACATTTCCTTTGGCACACATAAGACCACGAAGCTCAAATGGACATTCATTAAATTTGGGATCACTAGGCTCTATTTTGAAAAAGCAATAGACTTTTGAAGAATCTAATCTAGATTTTTCAAGGAGTAATCCGGAAAGCGTTCCTCAAGATAATTCCATATAGTATATACGCATTCAAAGGTTGGCAAGCATATAAGCAAATTTCTAGGCAATCCTCTAATGATAAGATCAATAGTCCTAAGATTGCAAACCATTTCAAGATACTCATCAAGGGTAGGATGCATAGGATCAAGAGGAGGCACATAAGGGCTAAGAATATACTTGTTCAAATTATATTCATTGAAAATGTCAAGCATATCATTTTTCCATGAACCATAATACTCCCCATCAAGAATAGGCACTCTACGTCTATTACTCCTGAATGTAGACTCATCCATCTTCCTCCAAGGGTGATTAAACCAAAGCAATGGAGACCAAATCTCTGATACCAATTGAAAGGATCGTAAAGTGGGGTCTAGAGGGGGGTGATTAGACCCTTAACAAGCAAAAGTGGCAGTTTTTAGTTTGTTCAAGTTAAGGTTGAATTTAGCACATGTTAAAGCACTCACAATACATTTCAAGCAAGCATGGCAGGAGTATATGCAGCGGAAAGAGTGAACCATGCAAGTTGCAAGAAAGTAAAGGGATGGGATTAGAGTGTGCAAATGCAATGGAGATGTGGAGAATTTTTGGCGCGGTTCTGATAGGTGGTGCTATCGTACGTCCACGTTGATGGAGACTTCAACCCACGAAGGGTAATGGTTGCACGAGTCCATGTTGGGCTCCACCCATGAAGGTTCCACGAAGAAGCAACCTCTATCCCACCATGGTCATCGCCCATGAAGGACTTGCCTCACTCGGGTAGATCTTCATGTAGTAGGCGATCTCCTTGCCCTTGCAAACTTGTTGGTTCAACTCCACATCATGACGGAGGCTCCCAAGCGACATCTAACCAATCTAGGAGACACAACTCTTCAAAAGGCAATAGACGATGTGTTGATGATGAACTCCTTGCTCTTGTGCTGCAAATGATAGTCTCCCCAACACTCAACTCTCTCACTCAGATTTGGCTATGGTGGAAGAAATATTTGAGTGAAAAGTAACTTGGGGAAGGCTAGAAATCAAGGTTCAAATGGTAGGAATGGAATCTCTTGATCTCAACACATGACTAGGTGGTTCTCTCTCAAAAAATGAATGGTGGAAGTGTAGGCACATTATGATGGATCTCTCACAAATGGAGAAGGGGTGGAAGGCTATATATAGCCTCCACACAAAATCCAACCATTACACACATTTGACTCATCTTGGTGGGACCGAATAGTTAAACTCGGTGGCACCGATCAGTTCAAAAACGTGAACGTTAGGAATCTCGGTGGGACCGACTGGAACAACTCGGTGGGTCCGATGTGCTAGGGATTATGGCAAACCTCGTCTCGGTGGCACTGATTGCATCAACTCAGTGAGACCTAAGTGAATCAACAAGGCAGCAGAGAGTTTGCCGAGCCATCTCGGTGATGCCGATTGCTATTTCGGTGAGACCGAAATAATTGCAACTGATATCAGGGTTTCTGGCTGTGTCTATGTCATATGAACTCGGTGGCTCCAGACAGAAAGTATCGGTGGGGCCGAGTTGGAATTTTGGGTTTGGACATATTTGGATGGAGAAAGTGGCTGAGGGTTTTTGGAGCAATATCACTAAGCACTTGAGCAAGTAAGCCATTAAGCAACACCTCATCCCCTTTTAATAGTATTGGCTTTCCTATGTCAATGTGATCTCGATCACTAAAATAAAAATGAAGAGTCTTGAGCTTTTGCCAATCTTTGTCCTTAGCATTTTGAAGGGGTTCCACATCCTCTTGTCCTTGCCACGCCATTGTTGAAATTGTCTGAGATACACTAGTTAAAACTACTAGTTCAACAAGAAATATGTTGACATTGATTACCAAAATCACCCAGGGAGCACTTGTGATTTCAATCTCCCTCTTTTTGGTAATTGATGGCAACATACATCAAAGCTTTAAGTAATTGATATGAAGAGTAGTAAGCAAAGCTTTGGAGGAACATGTAACATGCATAAGCTCCCCCTACATGTATGCAACCATGTGAAGATAGAATAGAAGAACATGTGAATGCACAACATGATAGAGTAGGCAATGAGTTACATGTATCTTTGCTATATGAATGAGAGCAATAAATATGGTTGAAAGATGTACCTTCATGTTTATGAATCCCTCTTGCAAACAATATGTGCAGAAACAAGAGATCATCATGCACATGAGTGTGATGCATATACTTACCTTCTGGTTTTTTAGCTGACTTTGGAAGGAGTAAACTTGAGAAAACAGGGTTAGATAACACAAGAACACTCCAAACAAAATAATTTCAAGATCCACAAGATTACCAAGACTGGGATGACATGTAATATATGAGTACTACAAAGTGAGTTCTTCATTTCTATATAGACATGTCCCCAAAGATTTAAAGATTTGCAATAAGTTCCAAGGTTTTTTCTCCCCTTAAGCATAGACTCTTTCTCCCCCTGAATATAATATTGGATAATGGGAGAAGGTAGGGTGAGATAAAATCATATCAAAGATGAATCAATTAAAACAAATAAAAAAGAATCAATTATACTAACATGTATTTCCCCTCTTAAAGACATGTGACTTCATTCCTCTTATTAACATGCATCTCTAGAAGAGCTTAGATATGCTCTCTCTCTCTCTCTTGTTAAGCTTTTAGTTGATAAGCTTTGGTGTGCTCTCTCTCCCCCCTTTGACATAAATTTCCAAGAAGGATAACTTCAGGAACATGAGTCGGGTAGGTGTGGCCCTCGAGAGTTACTACAAAGCAGCATGTAGCTTAAGATGCTGATAGAGGGAAGAATCATTGAGTGGAGCTGAAGAAATAGGCAGTATAAGATGGCAAAATGTTCTCTCAACAATGAAATCGGTTACACCGATCTATTTCAATCGATGAAGCAGAGACACAGAAGGTGCTTGTCGGTGTCAAAACCAGCGGATCTCGGGTAGGGGGTCCCGAACTGTGTGTCTAGGCGGATGGTAACAGGAGACAAGGGACACGATGTTTTTACCCAGGTTTGGGCCCTCTCGATGGAGATAAAACCCTACTCCTGCTTGATTAATATTGATGATATGGGTAGTACAAGAGTTGATCTACCACGAGATCAGAGAGGCTAAACCCTAGAAGCTAGCCTATGGTATGATTGTTGTTCGTCCTATGGACTAAAATTCTCTGGTTTATATAGACACCAGAGAGGGCTAGGGTTACACAGAGTCGGTTACAATGGGAGGAGATCTACATATCGTATCGCCAAGCTTGCCTTCCACGCCAAGGAAAGTCCCATCCGGACACGGGACGAAGTCTTCAATCTTGTATCTTCATAGTCCGGGAGTCTGGGCCAAGGTCATAGTCCGGCCATCCGTACACCCCCTAATCCAGGACTCCCTTAGTAGCCCCTGAACCAGGCTTCAATGATGACGAGTCCGGCGCGCAAATTGTCTTCGGCGTTGCAAGGCGGGTTCCTCCTCCGAATACTTCATAGAAGATGTTGAACACAAGGATAGTGTCTGGCTCTGCAAAATAGTTTCCACATACCACCATAGAGAGAATAATATTCGCACAAATCTAATCTGCTGACATATTCCTTAACGTGACATCATGCCACAGCCAAGCCTTTATTCCAATCGTTTTACTGTCCCACCTCAGCGTTTTTAGTGAGGCGGTTTCCTTGGCACGTCTTGTCAAAGCAAAGATCGTGTCCCCTTATTCCGGGATTTTCATCAATACGGGCGTGGGTAACCCAACCGCGCCATTAATCGCGGCGCTTGGGAGATAAGCGAGTTTTACTAGGCTGGTGGGGGCACATGGTTTCGGCCGCCCATATAAGGGGATAAGAATCCACCCTTTCCATCTATGCCTTCCTCCTCCTTCGCTTATCCATTCCTGCGCACTCGAGCTCCAGCACCCAAGTCCGCACTTCCCACCTCAACCTTCTCCAATCATGTCCGGAGCGGGAGGCAAGTGGATGGCCTCGGAGGGGCAAATCAAGAAACTGAGGAAAGCCGGATACTTGTTCACCGACATCGCGCACCGGCTCCCAGATGAGGGGCAGCTCATCCCCACCCCTAGGCCCCATGAGAGGGTCATGTTTCTCCCCCATTTCCTCCGCGGACTGGGCTTTCCTCTTCACCCATTTGTCCGGGGGCTCATGTTCTACTATGGCCTGGACTTCCATGATCTGGCCCCGAACTTCATCCTCAACATCTCGGCGTTTCTCGTCGTGTGTGAGGTCTTCCTCCGCATACAGCCCCACTTAAGCTTATGGCTGAAGACCTTTAATGTCAAGCAGAAGGTTGTGGGCGGCTGATAAGCGGAGTGCGGAGGCGCCATGGTGGGCAAGATGGACAACGTCACATGGCTCGAGGGCTCCTTTGTGGAAACCAACAAAGGGTGGCAATCGGGGTGGTTCTACATCATCGAGCCACGTGACCCTGAATGGGCAGCGGCCCCCGAGTTCCGATCTGGCATCCCCACGCGGCTCACCTCATGGAAAGAGACGGGCTTGTCGTGGGGTAATCCGAAAGAAGTGACCGGACTCCAAACCTGCATCCAGAACCTGATGGACAAGAAGGTTAAACTCGTCAACGTAGTCCAGGTCATGCTCTTCTGCCGGATCCTCCCGTGTCAACGGCGGGCTTTTAAGCTGTGGGAATTTGACCCGGATCAGCACGAAACTCTGTCCAGGCTCTTCGATACAACGCACGAAGATGCTTGGAAGGTGCTTTTCAAGAGCTCCCTGGTCCACCCTCCCACTACCGAGGATCACGGATTCTGCGCGAAGCGCCAAGCCAGCGCGGTAAGCTTAGTTTACCCATTACAGGGTATTTGTTTTTCATAGTTTGACTCTATGCGGGATCTAAACTCCCATTCCTTTAACAGGACTGGCAGAAGAAGGCCGGACAGATCGACTGTCCGGCTCCTTTCCCCGAAGACCCAGCAGACGCCCGCCTGACGAAGCTGCTGATCCCGGCACCCCACGTGGTGCCGAAGAAGAAGGCCAAGAAGAAGGCCACAGGAACTCGAAGGAGCTCCCGGCGACTGGTGGTGTCGGACTCATTGCCCGACGACCCCGGAGCGCACTCCTCCTCTGAAGACGACGAGGAGGAAGAAGAAGCCTCTCCCCCTCCAACGGGGGGGAGGAAAGAAAAGGAAGGCCGCCCCAACTAGGGAGGCCAGAGGGTCCAAGAAGGGGAAGACCCTTCTTCCGGGCTACGCCTCCGACGCCGAAGACGGCGGAGAGGAATGGCCATCCAGGACCAAGCCCCTGGCGAAATCGCAAGTATCCGGATACCAGGATAACTCACGGTGTTCCTTTATTGCATAGTACCTTATGACGCCGAATATAATTATGCAGTCCGCCCAAGGCTCAGCTCGATGATTCATCGAGTGGCTCCCTGGACTCGTCGGATATGAATAGTCTTTCACTCCCGACGACTTCCTCCCCCGCCCTACGGAAGAAGTCGAGGCGGAGTCCCGAAAGGGGCTGAGTCAGGAGGAGGTGGTCCTGGAGGCGCAGCAAGGCGACCTCCCGAACTCCAGGCCCGAAGGGGATAAAACCCTGGAGGCGGCCCTGGGCCGGACACCGCACCGGAACCATCAGTGGTTCCGGAGTCTGGCAGGCGGCCCCTTTGCAAGAAGGGCAAGCCTACGACGCCGGCGGCCTCCGTCCAACCGGAGGCGCCGGAAAATTTGCTGGAGGTGCTTAACGGCGCCTCCATTGATGAGGAGCACGACACTGTTATGAGTGCGGTGATCGAGAAGGTTCAGTCCGCCAAGAGAGGGATGACAAAAGCCTGTGCCAGCCTTCTAATAGGCTTTGAGGTATGTATTTAAAACATTTAAAAATGTTACCGCATAGACAGTAGCCCCTGATGCTCAGTTTGGTGTTCGGAAAGAGAAGCCGAACTGAGGATCTAAAAAGATATACGCAGGAGTCTAACAGAAATATGTCAATATGGGAATGCAGGCTGCGCTGCTAACCTCTGTCGCACTGACTGCGGAGGTCGATGCATTGAAGCAGAACCTCAAGCGGTCCAAGAACGAGCTCGACCTTGCCAAGAAGCAGGTCGAGGACAAGGAAGGTAGGTAGTGCCTTATGTAAATATATATAAAAATACCTGGGTGCAAATAATGACAGGACCAATGTGAATATTACAGGGGCCACAACCGAGGTGGCGACCCTGAAGGAAGCGATGTCCAAGGCCGAAGACAATGCGGTCATGGAGCACACCGAGCGAGAGAAACAAGAGGCACGGGTGGCGGAAGTGCGGCAAGAGCTTGATGCTCTCGTGAAGAAACACGAGAGTTTAATGCTTGACTCAAAGACGCGAGAGTCCGAGCTTGCCTCGACACTTGAAAGCGCCAAGTCTGCCAAGGCCGAAGCCCAAAAAGCCCTCTAGGAGATTGAGGCGATGAAAAAGATAGCGGCGGGTAAGGCATTCTTTATGCAAAGCAAGCATGTGAAAGTGAATTACGTGTTACTTACCCGAATCCGGAGCTCTCCAGGAGCATTCGCAGATCTACCCCGTAGTGTGTCTGACGGCGCCACATTCTACCGAGCCGAAGAAGGGAGCTCGACGGAGAAGGTGTTCTGGTCCCAGAATGCTGAGGCCGGACGCCCGGTGCCCTTGAGCGACCAGCTGAAGCAGCTGGTCGAGCTCCATAAGGTGGCCGAACAGGCCATGAAGGGCCTTATAGGCCGGCTATGGCCTGGGGAGGTCCTGCCTGAGAGCTACTTCGGGCTGGTGAGGCGGCTGGTGGATGCCTGTCCGCGGCTTGAAATCACCAAGCGCTTCGTATGCATCGAAGGCGCCTGTAGGGCTTTTGCCCATGCTAAAGTGCATTGGGGCAAGCTGGATGCTGAGAAGCTGGTGACAGAAGGGCCACCGGAGGGGAAGGAGCATCGCAGGCCCGAGATGTATTATGAGGGCGTCCTGAAGGGTGCCCGCCTTGTGGCGAATGAATGTACCAGGGATGTAATTTTTGAGTAAACTCGCTCGTGTTTATCCTGTGCGCTGAAAACTTGTTCATATGCGCTAAGCAACGCTTTTGAATTTAAAATATTACCTTCTGTGCGGCCGTTTATTAAATCTGAGAGATGCAAGTCATTGGCTTCTACCCCCATGCCACGAGTGCTGGGGTGTTCGGGATAAACCTGAGCGCTCTTGTTCCCATTCTTGGGTCCGTCGAGGGAGGCGCTCAGCACAACGAACAAGGCAATCAGACTTATAATGCTTTATCACTCTCACTTAGCCATAGAATTCTATAATTTTAAATTTCAGCGAAGTCCCTAGTATTCAGAAGACCGAGTTCGGGGCGCTATCCACGCCTAGGTCAGACGAAGCCAGCTCCTCGCTCTAAGCGGCATAAGTCTTTAAGGACTCGAAAAACCTCGCGAACAGCGACCGGCTCTTGCCCTATCATGACGGTCAGTGTTAGCTTTCTCTACTGAGGTGTTAACCCAGCTCAACTAGGGCACAATCGCAGTAGTTCTTCAAGTGCTACCTTAGCCGATATAGCAGAACGTAAGGTACCAAAACATGGGAGCCGGGCAAACCCAACTATTGACCCAAGACATGATTCGGAGCCGATGCATATAATGCTATAAGTTCGGGGTGCCGCACTCATGAGAGTGTTCGGTCTTCTCACACCGAATTTTGGGGAACTTAAGCCCCTGGTGTATTGGCCGTACCAAAGTGTACGGTTGCATAATGTCAAAACTGAACATATGTAAGAAATAAATGCAATAATAGACAGGAGCTATATATTGTTTATGAAAGGGCTGCTATGATAGCAGAACGATACAAACAGTGCGATAAGCAAGAGATGGGATTATTTGACATGTCCCCCTCCAGGGGCAAGCTGCGAGACTTTAGGTAAGACAGGTATTTAGCTCGTTATAGAGACCACCTGGACGTTCGACGTGGCTTGCTGTCTCCCTGGCTGTTGCATCGTGTGTTCGGCGATTGTACTGCCGGACAGGTCTTCCGAATAGTGGAGTCTTGAAAGTAAAAAAAAGAAAAATCACAAAAATCGGGAGCCCCTAGTGCGGTTAAGCCGCATTCTGGGCATGCCGTGGTTGTGCCCCTCCCCTTATGCCCATGGTATTTCCAGAGCGTAATTATGTACGCGTGGTACAGGTTTTGCAATCTCGCGAGGGCTGGGGTTGGGGCCGCACTGCTATGCTAGCTCGGAACGTGCCAGACGGTCTTGTTGTAGGTTACTCCGGGCGCGCTTGACGGTGTCCGGACGCTTAACAGCCGGACTGGAGAATTGCCTTGAGAGGCTACTTTGTACTTCCACCGCGAGGGCCGCCGTGTGCTCCTCTGTTCGAAGAGAGCGTTTGGTGTTTCCATTGACCGTAATGACTCCAGGAGGGCCTGGCATCTTGAGCTTGAGATATGCGTAGTGCGGCACCACATTGAACTTTGCAAATGCGGTTCGTCCGAGCAGGGCGTGATAGCCACTGCGGAACGGGACTATGTCGAAGATTAACTCCTCGCTTCGGAAATTATCCGGGGATCTGAAGACCACTTCGAGTGTAACTGAGCCTGTACAGCTGGCCTCTACACCTGGTATGACGCCTTTAAAGGTCGTCTTTGTGGGTTTAATCCTTGAGGGATCTATGCCCATTTTCCACACTGTATCCTGATAAAGCAGGTTCAGGCTGCTGCCACCGTCCATGAGGACTCTAGTGAGGTGAAATCCGTCAATGATTGGGTCTAGGACCAATGCGGCGAATCTGCCGTGATGAATGCTAGTGGGGTGGTCCCTTCGATCAAAAGTGATCGGGCAAGAGGACCATGGGTTGAACTTTGGGGTGACTGGCTCCAACGCATATACGTCCCTGAGCGCACGCTTCCGTTCCCTTTTGGGGATGTGCGTTGCGTATATCATGTTCACCGTCCGCACTTGTGGGGGAAAGCCCTTGTGTCCTCTGTTGTTCAGCGGCCGGGGCTCCTCCTCGTCATCACTATGCAGCCCCTTGTCTCTGTTTTCGGCACTTAACTTGCTTGCCTGCTTGAACACCCAACAATCCCTGTTGGTGTGATTGGCTGGTTGTTCGGGGGTGCCATGTATTTGGCACGAGCGATCGAGTATCCGGTCTAAACTGGATGGGCCCGGAGTATTTCTTTTGAATGGCTTTTTCCGCTGACCGGGTTTAGAGCCTCTGAATCCGGCATTAACTGCCATATCCTCAGTGTTGTCGCTGTTAATGTGGCGCTTGTGCTTGTTGCGACACGACCTGCCATTGTTGTCCTTGGTATCCGAATTACCAGGGCTCTTGGTCATGTTATTGCTACGAGCTAGCCAGCTGTGTTCTCCCGCGCAAAAGCGGGTCATGAGTGTCGTGAGGTCTGCCATGGATTTCGGCTTTTCCTGTCCTAGGTGCCAGGCAGGCCATTTGTCTTGGATGTTATGCTTGAAGGCTGCGAGGGCCTCTGCGTCCGGACATTCGACTATTTGATTTTTCTTGGTTACGAACCGTGTCCAGAATTGTCTGGCCGATTCCTCTGGCTGCTGAATTATGTGGCTTAGGTCATCAGCGTCCGGTGGTCGCACATAGGTGCCCTGGAAATTGTCAAGGAATGTGGATTCCAGGTCCTCCCAGCAACCAATTGACTCTGCTGGCAAGCTGTTAAGCCAATGCCGAGCCGGTCCTTTAAGCTTGAGTGGGAGGTATTTGATAGCGTGTAGATCATCACCACAGGCCATGTGGATATGAAGGAGATAATCCTCGATCCATACCGCAGGATCTGTTGTGCCATCGTATGATTCGATGTTTACGGGTTTAAAACCCTCGGGGATTTGATGATCCATTACTTCATCTGTGAAGCATAGTGGGTGTGCGGCGCCTCTGTACTGGGCTATATCACGACGTAGCTCGGATGAGCATTGTCTGTTGTGTTCGGCCTGGCCGTATTTGCCATATCCGGCATGACAGTTATCGTCACGTGTCGTGGGGCGCCCACGCGATCCGTAGATCGATCTTGTTTGCCTTGCCTTGTCCTCCAATATGTCTCGCAGGTCTGGCGCGTTTCCCCGTGCCTTGGTACTTTTTGAGCGGCGCCGGGGTGCGGCTTGAGTTGAGGGCCGAAAGGCCTCTCTGTCGCGGCCACGGGGTGGCCGATCGGCCTCATCATACGCTGGTGATGTAGGTTTAGTTGCTTCCTCCTCTAGTTGGGGTAGCAGCCTGCATTTTGGGTAGCTCTTGGAGGGGCGTTCGAGTTTGTACTCTTCGGCAGCGAGGACTTCCGTCCATCTGTCGGCTAGCAAGTCTTGGTCAGCTCTAAGCTGCTGATGTTTTCTCTTGAGGCTGCTTGCCGTGGCCATGAGCCTGCGTTTGAAACGCTCTTGTTCGACGGGGTCCTCAGGCACGACAAATTCGTCGTCGTCGAGACTTGCTTCGTCTTCGGAGGATGGCATGTAATTATCGTCCTCGACCTCTCTGTCTGCCGCTCTCTCATGAGGGCTGGCTTCTCCCTCCTCCTGTGTTGAATCCTGCTGGAGGGGGTTGTCTTTGGCACTGTCCGGGGTGTTATTGTCTCCGGTGCTGGACTCGCCGTTTTTGATTTGGCGGGATTTAGAGCGGCGCCGCTGACGCTGGCGCTTAGGCTGTTTCTTGGAGGGGTCATCCTCCGTTGTTCCATCGCCATCCCCTTCTTTTGGTGTGTCCACCATGTATATGTCGTATGACGAGGTGGCTTTCCAGTGCCCTATAGGCGCTGGTTCTTGGTCGTCTCCTTCATCGGCGTCCATACCGTCGATGTCTTCGGAGTCGAAGTCGAGCATGTCGGTTAAATCGTCAACAATGGCTATGAAGTGGGTGGTGGGTGGGTTTCGAATTTCTTCGTCGTCCGCATCCCAACCTTGCTGACCATAGTCCGGTCAGGGCTCTCCTGATAAAGAGGGAGACTTTAGTGAATTCAGGGTGTCGTCAAAGGGTGAGTGTTGAAAGATGTCCGCGGCGGTGAACTCCATGATCGGAGCCCAATTGGGTTCAATCGGGAGGGGTGCGGAAGATTTGGAGTCCAGAACGGAGTCTGGCACCCTGGAGTCACGAGCTTCGCGAAGGACAAGATTGGTGTTCGACTCGATCACCGTAGAGATTGCAGCCCCCGAGGCGGCGTCCAGCCACCCGTCCTCGACCGGCGCAGTCGGCTCCAAGCTAAGGGTCAGAGCGGACACCTGAGCGGCGCTTTGGTCACTGTCCGGTGGCAGAGCTAGATCATGCCCATCGTGACAGTGCGACGCGCTCGGCTGTGGCTCGAATCCGTCGAAGATCAAGTCTCCGTGGACGTCAGCCGTGTAGTTTAAACTTCCAAATCTGACCTGATGGCCAGGGGCGTAGCTTTCGATCTGCTCCAGATGGCCAAGTGAATTGGCCCGCAATGCAAAGCCGCCGAATACAAAGATCTGTCCGGGGAGAAAAGTCTCACCCTGGACCGCGTTGTGGTTGATGATCGAAGAAGCCATCGGGCCTGAAGGTGACGACACAGAGGAACTCTCAATGAAAGC
Source organism: Triticum dicoccoides (assembly GCF_002162155.2). NCBI lineage: Eukaryota > Viridiplantae > Streptophyta > Magnoliopsida > Poales > Poaceae > Triticum > Triticum dicoccoides. The sequence continues at coordinate 466,505,632 of NC_041385.1, read as the reverse complement.
ACCAACGTCGGTGTCAAAACCGGCGGATCTCGGGTAGGGGGTCCCGAACTGTGCGTCTAGGCAGATGGTAACAGGAGACAAGGGACACGATGTTTTTACCCAGGTTCGGGCCCTCTCGATGGAGGTAAAACCCTACTCCTGCTTGATTAATATTGATGATATGGGTAGTATAAGAGTTGATCTACCACGAGATCAGAGAGGCTAAACCCTAGAAGCTAGCCTATGGTATGATTGTTGTTCGTCCTACGGACTAAAACTCTCCAGTTTATATAGACACCGGAGAGGGCTAGGGTTACACAGAGTCGGTTACAATGGGAGGAGATCTACATATCGTATCGCCAAGCTTGCCTTCCGCGCCAAGGAAAGTCCCATCCGGACATGGGACGAAGTCTTCAATCTTGTATCTTCATAGTCCGGGAGTCCGGCCAAAGGTCATAGTCCGGCCATCCGGACACCCCCTAATCCAGGACTCTCTCAGTGCTCATCGGTGAGACCGAGTTAGTCCATGTCGGTTGTACCGATGAACTATGTACAAGGAAACCTTGTATTTCGGTCTGGCCCATGGGCTTGAATCGATGAGACAGATTTCAATGCAGAGGAAAAATTTGTCAACTTAGCTCACTTGGAAAATGAAATCGCACAAAGATTTGCTATTTAAATCACTTGATCATAGGTCATACTCATCGTTAAGCTCGAAATGGGGTTGCCATTTTTCGTTTAAGCATTTTGATGTATTCACATCTTGTTGAGTTGCTTTAACTCATGTCTTGGAGCAAAGCTTCTCTAAGATGGAATGACATACCTTGGGTCGTGGTGTTGATCTTGATCATGTAGCTGAACTTGTGTCGGATGCTCATGGTTGATGTAGTCCATCAAGAGTTGGGAGCATCTTTTGGAGTTCAAGTTCATCTTCCTACATGGATTAGTTTTGCAAGGAATAGCACTTGTGTATCCAAATTGAAAATCATGAAATTTTGACATATTGAAAGAGTCAAAGGATATGTTGAGTGAGTTCATGCTTCCTTGAATTCAACAACCAAATCATAGATACTTAGTGATGTAGAAATTTCTCAAGATGTCAGTGACTTGCAATCTCCTAGATTTATGCTCATCCAAGTACTTACATGGGTTAGATAACATGCAAGGGGTGCAAATATATATCCAAGACAAAAGATCATCATCATAAGAGAAATATCAAGGATTATTCACAAAGGCTCATGCCTTGCATTTATCCAAATGGAATCTCTATTCCAAGTTTGAGGCATCATTGATATTCAATTCACCTCTCAAAAGGAAAAATACATTTTCATTAAGCGGTTTAGTGAATATATCTGCCAATTGCTTATCGGTACAAACATGCCTAAGATTGATGTCTCCTTTAGCAACATGATCACAAATGAAATGATGACGAACTTCAATATGCTTAGTTCGAGAATGTTGCACGGGATTGTGAGCAATATTAATAGCACTCCCATTGTCCCAAAGCAATGGAACATGTGTCACATGTATCCCATAATATTTAAGAGTTTGGGTCATCCAAAGTAATTGAGAATAACATGATCCGGCGGCAATGTATTCCGCTTCGGTGGTGGATAAGGATACTGAGTTTTGTTTCTTGGAGGACCAGGAGACAAGGGATCTACCAAGAAATTGACAAGTACCCAAAGTGGACTTCCGATCAACCTTGTCACCGGTATAGTCCGAGTCGGAATAGTCAACAAGATCAAAAGATGACCTCTTGGGATACCAAATACCAAAGTTTGGTATATGAATTAAATATCTCACTATCCTTTTTATGGCCTTAAGATGACATTCATTAGGGTTCGCTTGATATCGTGCACACATGCACGCATTTAGCATAATATCGGGATGGGAGGCACATAGATATAACAATAAACCAATCATAGAACGGTAAACCTTTTGGTCAACCGGATTGCCATCCTTAGTCAAGTCAAGACCATTAGTAGGCATGGGTTTCATACCTTTGCTTTTCTTGCGTGTTGAACTTCTTGAAAAGATCCTTGGTATACTTTGTTTGTGAGACAAAGGTACCTTCCTTAGTTTGCTTGATTTGCAAACCAAGGAAAAATTTGAGTTCACTCATCATAGAGATATCAAACTTCTCCGACATTAGCCTTCCAAACTTTTCACTAAAATGGGGGTTAGTAGAACCAAATATGATATCATCCACATAAATTTGGCACACAAATAATTCACCATTAACCCTTTTAGTAAAAAGTCTAGAATCAATTTTCCCAATTTCAAAGCCTTTTTCAATAAGAAACATAGTCAAGAATTTATACCAAGCTCTATCAGCTTGTTTAAGACCATAAAGAGCTTTGTGAAGTTTGTAGACATGATTAGGTTTCTCGAGATTAACAAAGTCGGGAGGTTGTTTAACATATACTCAATTTCACCATTTAGAAAAGCACGTCTAATGTCCATTTGGTATAAAGTGATATCATGGTGATTGGCATAAGAAAGTAAAATGCAAATGGACTCAAGTCTAGCAATGGGGGAATATGTCTCACCATAGTCCATACCTTCGACTTGAGTGTAGCCTTGAGCGACGAGACGGGCCTTGTTACGTACAACTTGTCCATCTTCATCTTGCTTATTCCAAAACACCCATGGTTCCAATGACATTATGATCATCGTTGGGCTTTCAACCAATGTCCACACTTGATTCCTCTCGAATTTGTGTAGCTCTTCGTGCATAGAATTTATCCAATCCGGATCCTCAATGGATTCTTGTACCTTCATAGGTTCAACACTATAAATGAATGAGTAGTGTTCACAAAAGTTAACCAAACGAGTTTTAGAGCGAGTGATTCTCCCGGTTTGAATGTCATCAAAGATTTGTTCAACGGGATGATCTCTTGAAACTCTTGCTCTAACTCGTGGGAGCTTTTGCTTGGGTTGGGGTGGAACATCCTCATCATCATCTTCTTCTTCATTGTTGGTGGCCTTGTCGTTCTCTTGTGGAGGTGGAGAAGGAGGTCGAGGTGGTTCATCTTTTTGTACTTCCTCATTTCCTTCGTCTTGACGTGTTCCACTTATGGATGCCTCCAAGTCAACTTATGGTTCATCTTGATGTGATTTGAGGCTTCCACTTGAATGGACAAAGTACTCTTCGTCACCTCAGTTGGGCGAATTTTGCCAATGGACAAATCTTGGATTGCTTCCGATGGATCTTTGTCTCCTACATCAATTGGCAATTGCTCTACTTGTGAGCCTTTAGATTCATCAAACTTCACATCTATCGTCTCTTCAACCTTTCGGGTGGAACTGTTGTAGACACGGTAAGTGTGAGAGTTTGAACCATAACTGAGTAGGAAACCTTCATGAGATTTAGGAGCAAAGTTTGAACGACGATGCTTATCAAGAATGTAGCACTTTGGGCCAAATACTCGAAAGTAACCAACTTGGGGTTTGTTACCGGTGAGTAGCTTGTATGCTGTTTTTCTGAGAAGCTTGCGAATATATAGTCGATTCGTAGCACGGCAAGCTGTCTCAACTGCTTCGCCCAAAAGTATCTTGGCGTCTTGTGTTTATCAAGCATCATTCTCACCATCTCGATAAGTGCCCGGTTCTTCCTCTCAACAAATCCATTTTGTTGAGGTGTGTACGTAGCCGAGAACTCACGTGAAATCCCTTCTTCATCAAGAAAGGTATCCACATTGGCATTCTTGAACTCCATTCTGTTATCACTTGGAACCTCCTTGATCTTCACTTCAAATTGGTTTTGGGCCTTCTTGGCGAAGTTCCTGAAGATCTTTTGGGCCTGCAATTTGTCATCGAGAAAGGACACTCACGTAAATCTTGAAAAGTCATCAACAATGACCAAACCGAAAGAGTTACAACCAAGGCTCTTATAAGCATTGGGACCGAAGAGATCCATGTGAAGTAGCTCAAGTGGTCTTCTTGTGGTCATGATGTTCTTCACGGGATGACTTCCTCCAACTTTTTTCCTTGCTTGACAAGCACTGCAAAGTCTATCCTTGTCAAATATAACATCTTTAACACCAAGGATATGATCACCTTTAATAAGCTTATCAAGATTTTACATGCCCATATGACCTAACCTTCTATGCCATAACCATCCTTTAGAAGATTTAGTAATTAAGCAAGTACGAGGTTGGGATCTCTTAGTGAAATCAACAATGTATAGATCACCTCTATGAATACCGGTAAATACCATATTATGATTATCTCTATGAAACACTTGGCAATCTACTTTGGTAAATAGAACATTGAAACCAAAGTCGGTAGTCTAGATACGGAAAGAAGATTGTAACCAAGAGATTCAACGAGCATAACCTTTTAAATAGAGCTATCGTTGGATATGGACACCTTACCAACCCTTGGAGTTATCTCCAAAAGTTACATACTTGCATGGGCCGTCGTTTTTAGCAAGCTCACAGAACATATCTTTATCTCTGGTCATATGATCAATACATCCACTATCGAGAATCCACTCTTTTCCTCCGGCCATGTAGTCACGAAAGTTTGCCATGAGACTAAGATTTCTCATAGTCTCCTCAAAGTCAATATCACTTTCTTCATCTTCATCATAATAGCCATGCTCAGTGTCATCATCATGTATGTGATCATCACCTAGAGCAAGTGATTCATTAGATTTATGACCATGACAATGTTCCAGTTTATGAATTCTAATTGTCTCCAAAATGACGCTACTGAAGGAAATATGCCCTAAAGGCAATAATAAAGTTGTTACTTATATTTCCTTATATCATGATAAATGTTTATTATTCATGCTAGAATAGTATTAACCGGAAACTTAGTACATGTGTGAATACATAGACAAAACAAAGTGTTCCTAGTATACCTCTACTTGACTAGCTCGTTCATCAAAGATGGTTATGTTTCCTAACCATGGACATGTGTTGTGATTTGATGAACGGGATCACATCATTAGGAGAATGATGTGATGGACAAGACCCATCCGTTAGCTTAGTATTATGATCGTTACAGTTTCATTGCTACTGCTTTCTTCATGACTTATACATGTTCCTCAGACTATGAGATTATACAGCTCCCGAATACCAGAGGAACACCTTGTGTGCTATCAAATGTCACAACGTAACTGGGTGATTATAAAGATGCTCTATAGGTGTCTCCAAAGGTGTTTGTTGGGTTGGCATAGATAGAGATTAGGATTTGTCACTCCGTGTTTCGGAGAGGTATCTCTGGGCCCTCTTAGTAATGCTCATCACTATAAGCCTTGCAAGCAATGTGACTAATGAGTTAGTTGCGAGATGAAGTATAATGGAACGAGTAAAGATACTTGCCGGTAACGAGATTGAACTAGGTATGATGATACCGACGATCGAATCTTGGGCAAGTAACATACCGATGATAAAGGGAACAACATATATTGTTATGCGGTTTGACCGATAAAGATCTTTGTAGAATATGTAGGAGCCAATATGAGCATCCAGGTTCCTCTCTTGGTTATTGATCGGAGATGTGTCTCGATCATGTCTACATAGTTCTCGAACCCGTAGGGTCCGCACGCTTAACATTCGATGACAATTTGTATTATGAGTTATGTGTTTTTGATGACCGAAGTTTGTTCGGAGTCCCAGATGTGATCACAGACGTGACGAGGAGTCTCAAAATGGTCGATACATAAAGATTGATATATTGGAAGGTTATATTCGGACACCGAAATGGTTCCGAAGTGTTTCAGGTATTTTCCGAAGTACCGGGAGGTTACCGGAACCCCCCGGGGAGTTAATGGGCCTTAATGGGCTTTAGGGAAAGGAGAGAAGAGCCTCAAGGGGTGGCTGCGCCCCCCCATGGGCTGGTACGAATTGGCCTAGGAGGGGGCAGTGCCCCCCTCTCCTTCCTTCTCCCCTCTTCCCCCTTCCTCCTTCTCCTAGTTGGAATAGGAAAGGGGGGGGACCAAATCCTACTTGGACCGAAAGTCCAAGTAGGACTCCCCCCCTTGGCGCACCCCCTCTAGGGTCGGCCTCCTCCTCCCTCCTCCTTTATATACGGGGGCTGGGGCAGCCTAGAACACACCAAGTCTTCTCTTAGCCGTGTGCGGTACCCCCCCTCCACAGTTACACACCTCGGTCTTATCGTCGTAGTGCTTAGGCAAAGCCATGCGTCGGTAACATCATCATCACCGTCGCCACGCCGTCGTGCTGACGGAACTCACCCTCGTCCTCAACTGGATCAAGAGCACGATGGACTTCATCGAGCTGAATGTGTGCTGAACGTGGAGGTGCCGTACGTTCGGTACTTGGATCGGTTGGATCGCGAAGACGTTCGACTACATCAACCACGTTACTAAACGCTTCAGCTTTCGGTCTACGAGGGTATGTGAACACACTCTCCCCTCTCATTGCTATGCATCTCCTAGATAGATCTTGCGTGATCGTAGGAAAATTTTGAAATTACTACGTTCCCCAACAGTGGCATCCGACTCAGGTTTATGCGTAGATGTTTTTTGCACGAGTAGAACACAAAGAGTTGTGGGCGATAATAGTCATATTGCTTACCACCAACGTCTTACTTTGATTCAGCGGTATTGTTGGATGAAGCGGCCCGGACTGACATTACATGACTGCGTTCATGAGACTGGTTCTACTGACGTGCTTCGCACACAGGTGGCTGGCGGGTGTCTGTTTCTCCAACTTTAGTTAAATCAAGTTTGACTATGGCCGGTCCTTATTGAAGGTTAAAACAGCACACTTGACGAAAAATTGTTGTGGTTTTCATGCGTAGGTAAGAACGGTTCTTGCTAGAAGCCCGTAGCAGCCACGTAAAATTTGCAACAACAAAGTAGAGGACATCTAACTTGTTTTTGCAGGGCTTGTTGTGATGTGATATGGTCAAGACATGATGTGATATAAATTGTTGTATGAGATGATCATGTTTTGTAACAAAGTTATCGGCAACTGGCAGGAGCCATATGGTTGTCGCTTTATTGCATGGAATGTAATCGCCATGTAATTGTTTTACTTTATCACTAAGCGGTAGCGATAATCGTAGAAGCAATAGTTGGCGAGACGATAACGATGCTACGATGGAGATCAAGGTGTCACGCCCATAACGATGGATATCATGACGATGCTTCGATGATGGATCATTAGCACAAGATGATGATGGCCATATCATGTCACATATTTTGATTGCATGTGATGTTTATCTTTTATGCAACTTATCTTGCTTAGTACGGTGGTAGGATTATAAGATGATCCCTTACTAAATTTCAAGGTATAAGTGTTCTCCCTGAGTATGCACCATTGCTACAGTTCATCGTGCCGAGACACCACGTGATGATCGGGTGTGATAAGCTCTACGTTCACATACAACGGGTGCAAGCCAGTTTTGCACACGCATAATACTCGGGTTAAACTTGACGAGCCTAGCATATGCAGATATGGCCTCGGAACACTAAGACCAAAAGGTCGAACGTGAATCATATAGTAGATATGATCATCAACATAGTGATGTTCACCATTGAAAACTACTCCATCTCACGTGATGATTGGACATGGTTTAGTTGATTTGGATCATGTAATCATTTACTCCCTCCATTTCTTTTTAGTCTGCATATAAGGTTTGGTCAAAGTCAAACTTTATGAAATTTGACCAACTGTATATTAAAAAATATCAACATTCACAATATGAAATCAATATTATCAGATGCACCATGAAATGTATTTTTGTACTATATAGTTTAGTATGATACGTGTCTAACGTATCTATAATTTTTGATTATTCCATGCTATTATCTTACTTGTTTTGGATGTTTATGGGCTTTACTTTACACTTTTATATCATTTTTAGGAGTAACCTACTAACCGGAGGCCCAGCCCGAATTGTTTTTTTTTTCCTAATTCAGTGTTTCGAAGAAAAGGAATATCTAACGGAGTCCAAACGGGATGAAACCTTCAGAAGCGATCTTTTTGGAACAAATGCAAACCAGAAGACTTGGAGCAGATGTCAAGCAGTGAACGAGGCGGCCACGAGGGTGCCCGGGGCGCCCTAGGGGGGTGGGGGCGCCCCCCACCCAAGTGGGCCCCTCATGGCTCCACCGACCTACTTCTTCCTCCTATATATATCCATGTACCCGAAGAACATCAGGAGCACCACGAAAACCTAATTCCACCGCCACAACCTTCTGTATCCGCGAGATCCCATCTTGGAGCCTTCGCCGGTGCTCCACCGGAGGGGGGATCGACCATGGAGGGCCTCTACATCATCTCCAAGGCCTCTCCAATGAGTTGTGAGTAGTTTACCACAGACCTTCGGGTTCATAGTTTAGCTAGATGGCTTCTTCTCTCTCTTTGAATCTCAATACAAAGTTCTCCTCGATCTTCTTGGAGATCTATTTTATGTAACTCTTTTTGCGGTGTGTTTGTCGAGATCCGATGAATTGTGGGTTTATGATCAAGTTTATCTATGAGAAATAATTGAATCTTCTCTAAATTCTTTTATGTGTGATTGGTTATCTTTGCAAGTCTCTTCGAATTATCAGTTTGGTTTGGCCTACTAGATTGATCTTTCTTGCAATGGGAGAAGTGCTTAGCTTTGGGTTCAATCTTGCGGTGTCCTTTCCCAGTGACAGCAGGGGCAGCAAGGCACGTATTCTATTGTTGCCATTGAGGATAAAATGATGGGGTTTATATCATATTGCTTGAGTTTATCCCTCTACATCATGTCATCTTTCTTAATGCATTACTCTGTTTTATGAACTTAATACTCTAGATGCAGGCAAGAGTCGGTCGATGTGTGGAGTGATAGTAGTAGATGCAGAATTGTTTCGATCTACTTGTTATGGACGTGATGCCTATATACATGATCATGCCTAGATAATCTCATAATTGTTCGTTTTCTATCAATTGCTCGACAGTAATTTGTTCACCCACCGTAATACTTATGCTATCTTGAGAGAAGCCACTAGTGAAACCTATGCCCCCCGGGTCTATCTTTTATCATATAAGTTTCCGATCTACTTTTATTTGCAATGTTTTACTTTCCAATCTATATTATAAAAATACCAAAAATACTTATCTTATCTTATTATCTCTATCAGATCTCACTTTCGCACGTTACCGTGAAGGGATTGACAACCCCTTTATCGCATTGGTTGCGAGGTTCTTGTTTGTTTGTGTAGGTACGAGGGACTTTTGAGGAGCCTCCTACTGGATTGATACCTTGGTTCTCAAAAACTAAGGGAAATACTTACGCTACTTTGTTGCATCACCCTTTCCTCTTCAAGGGAAAACCAACGCAGTGCTCAAGAGGTAGCAAAGTACTATAGATGTTCATATTTTTTGATATAAATTTGGTCAAACTTTATGTAGTTTGACTTTGACCAGATTTTATACGCTGAGTAAAAAGAAACAGAGGGAGTATATGACTAGAGGGATGTCTATCTAAGTGGGAGTTCTTAAGTAATATGATTAATTGAACTTTAATTTATCATGAACTTAGTCCTGATAGTATTTGCAAATTATGTTGTAGATCAATAGCTCGCGTTGTAGCTTCTCTATGTTTTTTTTTGATATGTTCCTAGAGAAAACTAAGTTGGAAGATGATAGTAGCAATGATGCGGACTGGGTCCGTGATCTGAGGTTTATCCTCATTGCTGCACAGAAGAATTATGTCCTTGATGCACCGCTAGGTGACAGACCTATTACAGGAGCAGATGCAGATGTTATGAAAGTTTGGCTAGCTCAATATGATGACTACTTAATAGTTTAGTGCACCATGCTTTACGGCTTAGAATCAGGACGTCCAAGACATTTTTAACGTCATGGAATATACGAGATGTTCCAGGAGTTGAAGTTAATATTTCAAGCAAATGCCTGAGTTGAGAGATATGAAGTCTCCAACAAGTTCTATAGCTAAAAGATGGAGGAGAATAGCTCAAGTAGTGAGTATGTGCTCAGATTGTCTGGGTACTACAATTGCTTAAATCAAGTGGGAGTTAATCTTTCAGATAAGATAGTGATTGACATAGTTATCTAGTCACCATCACCAAGTTATTGGAACTTCGTGATGAACTATAATATGCAAGGGATAACAAAAGCGATTCTTGAGCTCTTCATGATGCTGAAATCAACAAAGGTAGAAATCAAGCAAAAGCATCAAGTGTTGATAATTAAACAAGATCGCTAGTTTCAAGAAAAGGACAAAGGGAAAGAAAGGGACTTCAAGAAGAATAGCAAGCAAGTTGCTGCTCCCGGGAAGAAGCCCAAAGCTGGAACTAAGCCTGAAACTAAGTGCTTCTACTGCAAAGGAAATGGTCACTGAAAGCAGAGTTACCCCAAATATTAGGTGGATAAGAAGGATGGCAAAGTGAACAAAGGTATATTTGATACACATGTTATTTATGTGTACCTTACTAGTGCTCGTAGTAACCCCTGGGCATTTGATACTTGTTCAGTTGCTAATATTAGTAACTCAAAACAGGAGTTGCAAAATAAATAGAGACTAGTTAAGGGTGAAGTGACGATGAATGTTTGAAGTGGTTCCAATATTGATATGATCATCATTGCACACCCCCTATACTTTTGGGATTAGAGTTGAACCTAAATAAATGTTATTTGGTGTTTGCGTTAAAGCATGAATATGATTAGATCATGTTTATTGCAACACGGTTATTCATTTAAGACAGAGAATAATTGTTATTCTATTTACATGAATCAAACCTTCTATGGTCATACACCCAATGTTGATGGTTTATTGAATCTTGGTCGTAGTGATACACGTATTCATAATATTGATGCCAAAAGATGCAAAGTTGATAATGATAGTGCAACATACTTGTGGCACCGCCGTTTAGGTCATATTGGTGTAAATCGCATGAAGAAACTCCATGTTGATAGGCTTTTGGAATCACTTGATTATGAATCATTTGATACTTGCGAACCGTGCCTTATGGGCGAGATGACTAAAACTCCGTTCTTCGGAACAATGGAACAAGCTAAGGACTTATTGGAAATAATACATACCGATGTATGCGGTCCAATGAGTGTTGAGGCTCGTGGCAGGTATCATTATTTTCTGACCTTCACAGATGATTTGAGAAGATATGGGTATATCTACTTAATGAAACACAAGTCTAAAACATTTGAAAAGTTCGAAGAATTTCAGGGTGAAGTGGAGAATCATTGTAACAAGAAAATAAAGTTTCTACTATCTGATAATGGAGGTGAATATTTGAGTTACAAGTTTGGCCTTCATTTAAAACAATGTGTAATAGTTTCACAGCTCACGCCAGCTGGAACACCACAGCGTAATGGTGTGTCCGAACATCGTAACTGCACTTTATTAGATATGGTGCGATCTATTATGTCTCTTACCGATTTACCACTATCGTTTTGGGATTGTGCATTAGAGACAGCTGCATTCACGTTAAACAGGGCACCATCAAAATCCGTTGAGACGACACCTATGAACTATGGTTTGGCAACAAACCTAAGCTGTCGCTTCTTAAAGTTTGGGGTTGCGATGCTTATGTGAAAAAGCTTCAACCTGATAAGCTCTTACCCAAATCGGAGAAGTGCCTCTTGATAGGATACCCAAAGGAAACTGTTGGGTACACCTTCTATCACAGATCCGAAGGCAAGATATTCGTTGCTAAGAATGGATCCTTTCTAAAGAAGGAGTTTCTCTCAAAAGAAGTGAGTGGGGGGAAAGTAGAACTTGATGAGGTAACTGTACCTTCTCCCGAATGGGAAAGTAGTTCATCACAGAAATCAGTTCTGGTGATTCCTACACCAATTAGTGAAGAAGCTAATGATGATGATCATAAAACTTCAGATCAAGTTACTACCGAACCTCGTAGGTCAACCATAGTACGGTCCGCACCAGAGTGGTATGGTAATCCTATTCTGGAAGTCATGTTACTAGACCGTGATGAACCTACAAACTATGAGGAAGCGATGATGAGCCCAGATTCCGCGAAATGGCTTGAGGTCATGAAATCGGAGATGGGATCCATGTATGAGAACAAAATGTGGACTTTGGTGGACTTGCCCGATGATCAGCAAGCCATAGAAAATAAATGGATCTTCAAGAGAAAGACGGACGCGGATAGTAGTGTTACTATCTAAAAAGCTCGACTTGTCGTAAAAGGTTTTCGACAAGTTCAAGGTGTTGAATACAATGAGATTTTTTTCAACTGTAGCGATGCTTAAATCCTTCCGAATCATGTTAGCAATTGCCATATTTTATGAAATCTGGCAAATGGATGTTAAAACTGCATTCCTTAAATGGATATTTCTTAAAGAAGAGTTGTATATGATGCAACGTGAAGGATTTGTCGATCCTAAAGGTGCTAACAAGGTGTGTAAGCTCCAGCGATCCATCTATGGACTGGTGCAAACATCTCGGAGTTGGAATATACGCTTTGATGAGTTGATCAAAGCATATAGTTTTATACAGACTTGCGGTGAAGCCTGTATTTACAAGAAAGTGAGTGGGAGCAAAACAATATTTCTGATAAGTATATGTGAATGACATATTGTTGATCGGAAATGATGTAGAATTTTCTAGAAAGCATAAAGGAGAGTTTGAAAGGAGATTTTCAAAGAAAGACCTCGGTGAAGCTGCTTACATATTGGGCATCAAGATCTATAGAGATAGATCAAGATGCGTGATAAGATTTTTTCAATGAGTACATACCTTGACAAGATTTTGAAAGAGTTCAAAATGGATCAGTCAAAGAAGGAGTTCTTTCTTGTATTACAAGGTGTAAAGTTGAGTAAGACTTAAAGCCCGACCACGACAGAAGATTGAAAGAGAATGAAAGTCATTCCCTATGCCTCAGTCATAGATTCTGTAAAGTATGTCATGCTATTTACCAGACCAGTTGTGTGCCTTGCTGTGAGTTTGGCAAGGGGGTACGATAGTGATCCAGGAGTGGATCACTATATAACAGTTAAAGTTATCCTTAGTTACCTAAGAGGACTAAGGAAGTATTTTTCGGTAATGGAGGTGATAAAGAGTTGGTCGTAAAGAGTTAAGTCGATGCAAGCTTTTACACCGATCCAGATGGCTCTAAGTCCAAACCTGGATACATATTGAAAGTGGGAGCAATTAGATAGAGTAGCTCCATGCAGAGCATTGTAGATATAGAATATTTGCAAAATACATACGGATCTAAATGTGACAGACCCGTTGACTAAACTTCTCTCACGAGCAAAACATGATCACACTTTAGTTCTCTTTGGGTGTTAATCACATAGCAATGTGAACTAGATTATTCACTCTAGTAAACCCTTTGAGTGTTAATCACATACAGATGTGAACTATTGGTGTTAAATCACATGGCGATGTGAACTAGATTATTGACTCAAGTGCAAGTGGGAGACTGAAGGAAATATGCCCTAGAGGCAATAATAAAGTTGTTATTTATATTTCCTTATATCATGATAAATGTTTATTATTCATGCTAGAATTGTATTAACCGGAAACTTAGTACATGTGTGAATACATAGACAAAACAAAGTGTCCCTAGTATGCCTCTACTTGACTAGCTCGTTAATCGAAGATGGTTATGTTTCCTAACCATAGACATGTGTTGTGATTTGATGAACGCGATCACATCATTAGGAGAATGATGTGATGGACAAGACCCATCTGTTAGCTTAGCATTATGATCATTACAGTTTCATTGCTACTGCTTTCTTCATGACTTATACATGTTCCTCAGACTATGATATTATACAACTCCCGAATATCGGAGGAACACCTTGTGTGCTATCAAACGTCACAACGTAACTGGGTGATTATAAAGATGCTCTATAGGTGTCTCCAAAGGTGTTTGTTGGGTTGGCATAGATCGAGATTAGGATTTGTCACTCCGTGTTTCGGAGAGGTATCTCTGGGCCCTCTCGGTAATGCTCATCACTATGAGCCTTGCGAGCAATGTGACTAATGAGTTAGTTGAGGGACGAAGTATTACGGAACGAGTAAAGAGACTTGCCGGTAATGAGATTGAACTAGGTATGATGATATCGATGATGGAATCTCGGGCAAGTAACATACCGATGATAAAGGGAACAACGTATGTTGTTATGCGGTTTGATCGATAAAGATCTTCGTAGAATATGTAGGAGCCAATATGAGCATCCAGGTTCCGCTATTGGTTATTGATCGGAGATGTGTCTCAATCATGTCTACATAGTTCTCGAACCCGTAGGGTCCGCACGCTTAACGTTTGATGATGATTTGTATTATGAGTTATGTGTTTTTGATGACCGAAGTTTGTTCCGAGTCCCAGATGTTATCACGGACGTGACGAGGAGTCTCGAAATGGTCGAGACATAAATATTGATATATTGGAAGGTTATATTCGGACACCGGAATGGTTCTGAAGTGTTTCGGGTATTTTCCGAAGTACCGGGAGGTTACCGGAACCCCCCGGGGAGTTAATGGGCCTTAATGGGCTTTAGGGAAAGGAGATAAGAGCCTCAAGGGGTGGCCGCGTGCCCCCCATGGGCTGGTCCGAATTGGACTAGGAGGGGGTGGTGCCCCCCTCTCCTTCCTTCTCCCCTCTTCCGCCCTTCCTCCTTCTCCTAGTTGGAATAGGAAAGCGGGGGGACCGAATCCTACTTGGACCGGGAGTCCAAGTAGGACTCCCCCCTTGGCGCGCCCCCTCTAGGGCCGGCCTCCTCCTCCCTCCTCCTTTATATATGGGGGAAGGGGGCACCCTAGGACACACCAAGTCTTCTCTTAGCTGTGTGCGGTGCCCTCCTCCACAGTTACACACCTCGGTTATATCATCGTAGTGCTTAGGCGAAGCCCTGCGCCGGTAACATCATCATCACCGTCGCCATGTCATCGTGCTGACGGAACTCACCCTCGTCCTCAACTAGATCAAGAGCATGAGGGATGTCATCGAGCTGAACGTGTGCTGAACGCGGAGGTGCCGTATGTTCAGTACTTGGATCGGTTGGATCGCGAAGACGTTCGACTACATCAACCGCTTACTATATGCTTCCGCTTTCAGTCTATGAGGGTACGTGGACACACTCTCCCCTCTCGTTGCTATGCATCTCCTAGATAGATCTTGCGTGATCATAGGAAAAATTTGAAATTACTACATTCCCCAACAGCTACTAATGACTCAAACATTTCCTTTGGCACACATAAGACCACGAAGCTCAAATGGACATTCATTAAATTTGGGATCACTAGGCTCTATTTTGAAAAAGCAATAGACTTTTGAAGAATCTAATCTAGATTTTTCAAGGAGTAATCCGGAAAGCGTTCCTCAAGATAATTCCATATAGTATATACGCATTCAAAGGTTGGCAAGCATATAAGCAAATTTCTAGGCAATCCTCTAATGATAAGATCAATAGTCCTAAGATTGCAAACCATTTCAAGATACTCATCAAGGGTAGGATGCATAGGATCAAGAGGAGGCACATAAGGGCTAAGAATATACTTGTTCAAATTATATTCATTGAAAATGTCAAGCATATCATTTTTCCATGAACCATAATACTCCCCATCAAGAATAGGCACTCTACGTCTATTACTGCTGAATGTAGACTCATCCATCTTCCTCCAAGGGTGATTAAACCAAAGCAATGGAGACCAAATCTCTGATACCAATTGAAAGGATCGTAAAGTGGGGTCTAGAGGGGGTGATTAGACCCTTAACAAGCAAAAGTGGCAGTTTTTAGTTTGTTCAAGTTAAGGTTGAATTTAGCACATGTTAAAGCACTCACAATACATTTCAAGCAAGCATGGCAGGAGTATATGCAGCGGAAAGAGTGAACCATGCAAGTTGCAAGAAAGTAAAGGGATGGGATTAGAGTGTGCAAATGCAATGGAGATGTGGAGAATTTTTGGCGCGGTTCTGATAGGTGGTGCTATCGTACGTCCACGTTGATGGAGACTTCAACCCACAAAGGGTAATGGTTGCACGAGTCCATGTTGGGCTCCACCCATGAAGGTTCCACGAAGAAGCAACCTCTATCCCACCATGGTCATTGCCCATGAAGGACTTGCCTCACTCGGGTAGATCTTCATGTAGTAGGCGATCTCCTTGCCCTTGCAAACTTGTTGGTTCAACTCCACATCATGACGGAGGCTCCCAAGCAACATCTAACCAATCTAGGAGACACAACTCTCCAAAAGGCAATAGACGATGTGTTGATGATGAACTCCTTGCTCTTGTGCTGCAAATGATAGTCTCCCCAACACTCAACTCTCTCACTCAGATTTGGCTATGGTGGAAGAAATATTTGAGTGAAAAGTAACTTGGGGAAGGCTAGAAATCAAGGTTCAAATGGTAGGAATGGAATCTCTTGATCTCAACACATGACTAGGTGGTTCTCTCTCAGAAAATGAATGGTGAAAGTGTAGGCACATTATGATGGATCTCTCACAAATGGAGAAGGGGTGGAAGGCTATATATAGCCTCCACACAAAATCCAACCATTACACACATTTGACTCATCTTGGTGGGACCGAATAGTTAAACTCGGTGGCACCGATCAGTTCAAAAACGTGAACGTTAGGAATCTC
Organism: Triticum dicoccoides; assembly: GCF_002162155.2. Classification (NCBI taxonomy): domain Eukaryota; kingdom Viridiplantae; phylum Streptophyta; class Magnoliopsida; order Poales; family Poaceae; genus Triticum; species Triticum dicoccoides. Next base: position 466,489,102 of record NC_041385.1, on the reverse strand, counting down.
GGTGGGACCGACTGGAACAACTCGGTGGGTCCGATGTGCTAGGGATTATGGCAAACCTCGTCTCGGTGGCACTGATTGCATCAACTCAGTGAGACCTAAGTGAATCAACAAGGCAACAGAGAGTTTGCCGAGCCATCTCGATGATGCCGATTGCTATTTCGGTGAGACCGAAATAATTGCAACTGATATCAGGGTTTCTGGCTGTGTCTATGTCATATGAACTCGGTGGCTCCAGACAGAAAGTATCGGTGGGGCCGAGTTGGAATTTTGGGTTTGGACATATTTGGATGGAGAAAGTGGCTGAGGGTTTTTGGAGCAATATCACTAAGCACTTGAGCAAGTAAGCCATTAAGCAACACCTCATCCCCTTTTAATAGTATTGACTTTCCTATGGACTCAATGTGATCTTGGATCACTAAAATAAAAATGAAGAGTCTTGAGCTTTTGCTAATCTTTGTCCTTAGCATTTTGAAGGGGTTCCACATCCTCTTGTCCTTGCCACTCCATTGTTGAACTTGTTTGAGATACACTAGTTAAAACTATTAGTTCAACAAGAAATATGTTGACATTAATTACCAAAATCACCCACGTAGCACTTGTGCTTTCAACAAGCGGTAATTTTTGAGGATAATAAGGTAACAAATTTAAGGGAGATCAATCTTGAGGAGAAGCGGGTTTGGACACCATCCTCGATTATCCAAGAGATTATTTTTCCAATATGAAGAAATGTGACATCTGATGATCCTGAATCTCATGGTTCAGTTTCTCAGTCGAATGGTGATCCCGAGACTAACAGTGAAAATCCAGACACAAATGAGGGCCATCAGGAAAATAATGATCCTCAAAATGATGATGTACCACCACCACCTCCTCCTGTGGGTAGACCATGACGTGAGAGGAAGAAAGCCATATCATATGATTATGTCGCTTTCATGATTGAGGATATGAATGATATGGGAAGGTGGAGGATCTAACCTCTTATAAGGAAGCCATTAAAAGTGAAAGTTTGTCCAAATGGTTGGTTACCATGGAAGATGAGTTGAAATCTATCGGCTCAAACGATGTTTGGGACTTAGTAGAACGGTTCAAGGCAAGGCTAGCGGCAAAAGGGTATACACAGAGAGGAGGAATTGACTATAAGCAAACCTTATCTCATGTGTCAACCAAGGATTCATTCGGAATCATAATGGCATTAGTAGCTCATTACAGCCTAGAACTAGACCAAATGGATGTTAAAACGACATTTCTAAATGGTGACCTAAAAGAAGACGTTTACCTGGCTCAGCCGGAAGGCTTTGTTGTGGAAGGGAAGAAACATTTAGCATGTCATCTAAAGAAATCAATTTATGGCATGAAGCAAGCTTCAAGAGAGTGGTACCTCAAGTTTGGTAAAATTATCAAAACTTTTGGTTTCACCGAAAATGTTGTGGACAACTGCATATATGTTAAGCTTAAAGGCAGTAGGTTCACAATTTTAGTCCTATACGTGGATGGCATATTGTTGGCATGTAGCAATAAGGATACACTACATGAGACCAAGAATTTTTTTGTCATCCAGTTTCGATATGAAAGATCTTGGTGAAGCCTCGTATGTCCTCGGCATCGAGATTCATCGAGATAGGTCCAGAGGAACGCTAGGACTATCTCAAAAGGCAAACTTTGAGAGAGTGATGAAGAAATTCAATACGCATAAGTGCTCACCCTCACCTGCTCCTATAGTTAAGGGCAATAAGTTTGGGACATTTCAATGTCCGAGGAACCAATATGAAACTGATTAGATGAAGTCGGTTCCTTAAGCTTCAGCTGTTGGAAGCATCATGTATGCTCAAGTGTGTACACACCCAGATTTATGTTTTGTAACTGGGATGCTTGGCAGATACCAATCAAATCCAGGATCGGACCACTGGAAGGCCGCAAAGAAAGTCTTGCATTATATGAAAGGAACTCGGGATTTCATGCTTACATATAAAATAATTGATAACCTAGAAGTTGTTGGTTATTCAGATCCTAATTTTGTCGCATGTGTGGATAGTAAGAGATCCACGTCAGATTATATATTCACACTCGCAGGGGGAGCTATATCATGGAAAAGCTCCAAACAAATGTTAACTACTGGATCTACGATGCAAGAAGAATTTGTAGCATGTTTTGAGGCCACCGGGTAGGCTGTATGGCTAAAGAATTTTATTTCCGGGCTTAAAATGGTTGACAGTATATATAAACCAATTTTATTATAATGCGATAATGAACCCGCATTTTTCTATACGAGTAATAACAGGTCATGTGATACTGGCAAACACATTGACATCAAGTATCGTGTTGTGAAAGATAGAATCCAGGATCAAACAGTTGATGTTAAACATATAAGAACGAAGCATATGCTTGCGGATCCGCTAACTACAGGCTTACCACCCAGTATTTTTCATGAGCATGTTGCCGGCAAGGGATTACTGGAAGCCTTATGATTCTGGAATAAGAGGACCATTAAAATAAACCACTCCCCAATTAGTAAAATGTTTTCCATTTTGAATAGGCGGGTGTGCTATAAGTGTTGAGGTTCTATGGCATTTCGAGTTGTTGTAACACCTCACTTTGATACATCATTTCTATGTAGAATGGGCGAATGATGTTAAGCCTAACGATCAAGGGGGGGGAATGTTGGTTTGATCTGACAGCTCAACATGCCATTAGATCTGATAGCCTAACAGAAAAAAGGAAGGATTAACGTTAAGAAAAGAGGCCCACGCACCAACGTGCATATGCCTCGATCAGAACTAACACACCCTGATAGAGGGCGCCCAAAAACCAACTCAGTTTTTGGGTCCCCTGTCGCCAGTGCTATATTAAAGGGATACGGGAGAGGACTGGCCCCTGCGAGATCACTATGCATGTACGGTTCTATTCTTCTGATATTCTCACCCCAGGGGAGTGCTGCAGCGATGGGAAGACCTAAGCCAGCCGCCGCCGCCGTCCCAGGCCAGTGCCGGTGGCGTCCTGAGGGCATCAGGATGTCGGGGAGATCGTCTACTTTGACTACATCACCTCTCCATCGCGCCTGCACGTGCAGGCGATCATGTCGACCTCCGTGACATGTAAAGGATCTCTAAACCCATCCCTGTTCATGTTGTTTTGGGTGATCTACATGCAATCTCATTATGTTGTTGGAATCCTAGTGATGCATTAGATCCAACATACGCTTCGCTGATGCACTACCTACTGAACGGCAGTGTCGGGGAAACTGATCCACGAACACCTATGGGACCGGCGGACCGAGCCCCTTTTGGTTCGGCGGGGGGCGGAGATCGCACGAAGAGCGGATCGAGGCGAAGCACACGAGCAGTTTACCCAGCTTCGGAGCTCTCCGGAGAGATAACACTCCTACTACTGCATGTCTGGGTGTATTGAGTTCTTGCTCGGGAGCGCTGAGTGCTACAGTACACACTAGCTGCTAACGAGACCGAGCGTGAGTGCTTTTCTGCCTTCCAACCCCCCTCTGCGTTGCGCATGGGCCTCCTTTTATATGCTAAAGGGGTCACCGACAGGTGGCAACATAGACAAGGGTAAAAATGGAAAAGGAATTGCGATTGGTACAACTACCTGTACAGTGTATCATACCTAACCCTGACGGCAGGGGACAAAGGCATTAAATGCCCGTCTACGTCACCCAAATAGTGCAAAAAGGGACCTTCAGGGATGCCACCGCTTGCCACGATGGCAATCTTGTCAGCGTCGCTTGCCACCGTGCACCGCTGGCCGCACAGCCTCTTGCCACGCACGCCTGGAAAGGTCCCAGGGCGACACGTTGGTGGATGTGCTGGAGCGCGGGTACAGAGTGGTAGTTTGCTGCGGCAAGCGCCTTGCCGCGGTCGTTGTCTTGTCGCGTCCGGAAGCTTGTCGCTTACCGGGCCTCGCCGGGACGCGTGGCGCGTCGCGGCAAGTTCCTTGAGATGCCTTGGTTGACCTTCCCGGCAAGCTCCTCTTGCCGGGGCCTTGTCTCCTTGGCTTGAATACTTTGTTCTTGAATGGCTCCAAAGGAACCATGGAGGACCTTGGCGGTCACCCGGCAAGACTTGCCGCGGGGTGCTGCGACTGCCCGTGCACGAGTTCGGGATACTAGGGTACCCCTACTCTAGTACACCGAGAGGAGCCCCCGGGCCTGGGCCACACACGGTGCCGAGCGCTGTTGGGCCAGGCCCAAAACAGGGCACGGGCACGCGCGGCCTGGGTTACGCCGTATCTCACTCTGTATCCACCGCGCCCTCCTCGAACGGCACACGTCGAATGCGGCGTCGTGGGAGAGATCGTGGGTGGTTTCTTTATTCGGAAAGACGGAACGTCCGCCCCCTCCCTCTTTATAAGCAGGGGAAACAGGGGCAGTCCGCCCATCTCGCCGGTTGCTACTTCAATCTCAAAATCCTCCGTCGCTCCCCTTCTTCTCAAAGCTGAAAGAGAGCAGCGCTCCGCCCCCCATCGCCACCGGCACCACCAACGCCGTCGATCTCTCTCACCACCTCCGCCATGGCTCCGAAAGCCGGGAAGGTTGTGAAGTCGGCTGAGGTGCAGTGGCTCGCGGTGCTGTGAAAGGAGCGGGCAATCTTCCCCCCTCAGCTCGCCGCGAAGGAGCTGAGGGAGTATTACTACGTCTTCTGGTCGACGGAGACGCGAGCGCATCCGTGCACGAAGGTACTCTCAGCTGCCGCCTCAGAACTGGCTCCGAACGGATATCCCTTCTTCGTGTTGTTCTTCTACTGTGGGCTCTGCCTGCCTTTCTCTGAGTTTTTCTGTGATATTATGAACACCTACGGGTTCCGCCTCCTTGACTTCACCCCCAACACCGTTCTGACCATGGCAGTTTTCGCACATCTCTGCGAAAACTTTGTCGGAGTCTATCCAAATGTAGCTCTTTTTCGCCACTTCTTTATGCCCCGAGTTGAGAGAGGGGAGCCTTTATCCGGCGGAATCGCCTGGATCTCGAGAGCTGGCAAGAAGGAAGCTTATCTGGAGGGAGAGCTCTGCAGCAAGTGGGAGGAATGGAGAGCAGACTGGTGCTGGATTGTCGAGGAGAACCCGCAGCCATTTACCGCCCAGCGCCAAGCCCCAATAGCGCGCGGCAACGATTGGAGCAACGTGGCCCCGGAAGACGATAGGCTGAAGATTGCCGTCACCCGGATCCTACGCCCCAAGCTTGCCGGGCTCACCGTAGGCGCTGTTGGCGCAGATTTTCTTCGCCGCCGCATCGCCCCCCTGCAGGAGAGGAGGAGACCCGCCTGGGAGTTCCAGAATGCGGCGGATATCATGAGGCTGCGCCCAGGCCTCAACTTCAACTTCACTGTCCTAGAACTAGACGCGATGCTCCTGGAACTGTTCAAGCGCGATCCTCAACATTCCGAAGCGTTCATGTTGCCGAGGGGTGTCGTTCCGCTGTGCAACAATTCCTTGCTCGACCGCATCCGTGCAATGATGCCGCTGTGCGATTCGCATGGAATTGTCCCAACTTGGCAAGAGCCTGCAGACGACATCGTGCAGGAGTTCTTTGATGGCTTGGTAGAAGTGCCGGTCCGCTCCGATGAATAGAAGAGCCTTACTCGCGACACCACCGATGCGGAGATGCAGCGCATCGCCACTAGGCTGGAAGAGGCGGCGGCAGCCGCTGCCGCGAGCGAGTTTGGATTCACCGTGGAGGAGGCAGAGGCAGCAGAGGCGGCAAGCCTTGCCGAGCGAGAGGAGCTTGCCGGCGAGGGAGAGCCTGTCGGGCCTGAAGCTGAGTCGAGCGAGCCCGGCGAGGGAGAGCTTGTCGGGCCCGAACCTTCAGACAGCTCGCCGCAAGCGGAGCCCCCAGCTCCACCAAGAAGGCGTCTCCGCAAGGCCGTGGACATAGCGGGAAGGCAGACGGGTCAACAGCCGCCGCGCCGCGCGATGCGCTCCACCGTGGCAAGCACTGTTGCCGCGGGAGCACCTCACGCCGCTGCGGCAACTGGAGCGGGGCCCTCCCGGACCACCGCTTCTGCTCCCGCCAAGCGGCTAAGGGAACCTACTCCTCCGCCTTGTCGCACCGGAGGTGGGCCGGACTTCGACCTTTCCGCGCTCAGCTCCGACGAGGAAGAGGAAGAGTAAGATTCTTTGCTGTACTTGTAGTTCTTCAATTCTTGCTGTTTTATCTTGTATCTGATTTGCTTTACTCCGAACCCATTCCTTTTCAGGACTCTGGCCCAGAGAGCGGCGAAGAGAGCCAAGGTCCTGGTGATTGTCATCGAGGACGAACCCACCGCGACGGCAGGGGGTGTGTCCGAGACCACCTTGCCGGACCTGGCAACTATTCCCCAAAGCAACCCCCAGCGCAGCCCCCAGCGTAAGTATATGGTTTACTTCCTGCTGGTAGGCGCGCATGGGTGCTCTTTCTTTGCTCACATCTGACTATTGGTTTGCGTAGGAGCAGAGCAGTCTCACCAGGAGTGCCCGGCAGCCGCTCCCGACATGCCATCTGCTTCGACTACACCGCCAAGGGAGGATTCCCCGGCAAGGGAGCGTTCTCCGGCAAGGGAGAATTTTTCGGTAAGGGAGAAGTCTCCGGCAAGGGACAGTTCTCCGGCAAGGGACAGCACCAGCGACCCCCCGGTGGCGGAGACCACGACTGTAGATCCTAGTACAGGTAATCCTCTTGCTTGAAAACTTCCCTTGGGTTCTTCTTCTTCTGATTTTCTTTTTGAATATTTGCTTGACTTTTCTCCCTTTTCCGATCGTCAGATCCATCTGCCATGGAGCCGATGGAAACCGAGGTCGCCGGCGATGAGAACGCGAGCGGCAATACCGACGACGCCGCTGCCACCGAAGAAGAGGCCGGCGCTGATGACCCCGCCGGCGAAGAGGCCGCCAAAGCTGCCGCCGCAGAAGCTAGCGAGGGGTCCGGCGATTGCACTGACGGCCCCGAGGCCGCAGGAGCGTCAGGCGCTACGCCGACCGCCGATCCCTCCGCCGCTGCTGCAGCACCAGGCTCCGAAGAGCCTCAGTCCGGCGCCTATTTGAAGGCCGGCGATGGCATCTTCATCAAGATCCCCTGGGCGTCGAGCTCTAGGGCGCCGATCGAAGGAGAAACCTTTGATGAAGAGTTGCTCGCCTCCGCTGGGCTGACGCTGGTCGACGCGCCGAGCAGCAGCAGCGGCGAGCCTGAGGAGGAGCAGCTGCTGCGGAAGCTGTTGTCGCTCTACCGCGCCCGACAAGCCAAGCTGGTATCCCGAGAAGCGCTTGTTGCGAAGGCGGGAGTGGACATCGAGAAGTGTGCGGAGGAGCTCCGGGGCCTCAACCAGGAAGCTCTCCGGTCCCTGGCAAAGGAGCGGGAGCAACTCACCGAGGAGCGGAAAGCCTTCCTCCTTGAAAAGGCTGAAGTTGAAGAGCAACAGCGGCTTGCTGCCGAGAAGCTGTCTGCGCAGGAAGGCGAGTTGGCGCAGCGGAAGGTTAACCTTGACAGCCACGAGGAGGAGCTTGCCGCGCGCGAGCAAACATTCGGCGGGGCTCTCAAGGAAGCAGAGGATGCTGTCGCAGCTGTCGAGGCCGCCAAGAAGGAGCTGGAGACGAAAGTGGCGCAGCTGGAGGCCGATCTCAAGGTGAGCGGCCAGGAGCTTGCTGCGCTCAAGCGTGAGCGCGAGAAGGACGCCTACACACATGGCGAGCTGCAGGGTCGTCTCGCCGAGAGGAGCAAGGAGCTTAGCGCCGCCAAGGACTCCAACGCAGATCTTGAGCTGAAGCTGACTACTTTGACCAAGACGCTGGACGGCGCTAGGGAGCAGGAGGTGGCCTTGAAGGAGAAGATCAAGGCCGACGAGGCGCTGCTGGCGAGTGCTGCTGCCGCCCAGAACGCTTTTAGGGAGAATGTGGAGCATTGGACCGAGGGTCTCGTAGATGTTGCCGCAGTCATCGACAGGGAGCTGGCGCAGCTGGGGATGGAGGATCTCGGGTATTCCTCCGATGAGCACCTCCAACCCAGCGCCAAGCTCAGCTTGTTCTTCAAAGGCGTGGCGACGGCCCTCTAGCGACTCCGAGAGAAGATCCCAAAGCAGCTGGCCGACGAGTCGCGCAAGATCTGCGCGGGAGCTCTTCAAAAGGTGCTGGTGAAGGTGGCCTTCCGCAACCCAGGCCTCAACCTCACCAACGTCCTCAGGACCTTGCCGCCGGATGCTGATCTGGAAGCGCTCAAGACCCTTGTCGCACCCATTGTGGACAAGGTGAGCGGGATCAAGAGGGTTGAGGGCGATCGCGTAGATTAGGCCGCCCGTTTTCTCTTTTTCTTGTCGCTGCTGGTCATGTTATGAGAACAATTTGTTAGAGCTGCGACAAGCTATCTTATAATATGACTCTATTTTGGGTAGCGATTGCTATGTTATTTCCTTTACTTGATTCCTTCCTTTGTATGTTTTTGCCCTACGTTTTTAGGGAACTTGTCGGCGCAGGCACCTTAGCCGCGAGCGCTGAGTGCGGGATGTCAGCAGCCTGCTGGCGGTGCCGCTACCGACAAGAAACCTTGTCGCAACTAGTCGCGGCTCACTTAAGTTGTTGAGCGGACTCGAAACAAAGTAAGGGCGCAACTAGCTACGAGTTGGTTCCTCCGCGCACAGGTTTTCCATACAAAGTACGATCGTTCGAGGAAGATAACTTAAAATTTTTAAAACTGATTGCTCAAACTTTAGCAACTTAGCTTTTCTGTCGTTTGCTTCCCGGTAAGGCGAAACTTCCTCGAACGACGCTTGGTCCGCACCATCATATTCTCCTTTCCCCCTGGCAAACTTGTGGGCGAAGGAACCTTCCTTTCTTTGAGAAAGAGAAAGAAGAGAAAATAAAGATATGGAGCCTTTCAGCTCATTATTGCTTACCGGGGGTAGGCGCTGCACAAAGTGTCAGAAAATGCATGCAAAGTAGAAAGCATGAAATTGACAAGATGTGCGGAGCACATGAGTTTTACTTATGCACGGGGTCTGCGCCCGGCTTCGTACAAAGGATTACATGCAACATCGGCAAGACTTGTACAAAAGGTGGTTACCGGAACAGGTTCCGGCAACCGCGCCCTACGGGTAAAACTTACGAAGATGCTCAATGTTTCCAGGAGTTGCTCACCGTAATGCCATCTTCGGTCTCAAGGCGGACAGCGCCATGCCTAGTGACTCGTTTCACCCGGTAAGGGCCTTCCCACTTTGGCGTCAACTTGTTGGAATTCTTGGCGGACTGAACGTGCCGAAGAACAAGGTCGCCTTCCTCGAGACTTCTGGCATTAACTTTGCGGCTATGGTAGCGGCGCAAAACTTGCTGGTATCGAGCAGCTCGTACAGCGGCCTGAAGACGGTCCTCCTCAAGGAGCAGTGCGTCATCTTGTCGCAACTGCTCTTGCTCAAGCTCATCATAAGCGAGCACTCGAGGTGACCCGTATACGAGTTCCGTGGGGAGAACTGCCTCTGCTCCATAGACTAGAGCGAAAGGTGTCTGGCCAGTGGCTCGATTTGGCGTCGTCCTAATCGACCAAAGAACCACCGGCAGCTCCTCAATCCAGTTCTTTCCGCACTTGCGCAGCCTGTCGAAAGTCCTGGTCTTGAGCCCGTGCAGCACTTCAGCATTCTCCCTCTCCGCTTGACCATTACTTCTCGGATGAGCAACAGAAGCGAAGCAGACCTTGGCGCCAAGATCTTGGACGTACTGCATGAAGGTGCGGCTCGTGAATTGCGTGCCGTTGTCGGTGATGATCCTGTTAGGGATCCCGAAGCGGCAAACAATCGACCTGAAGAACTTGACTGCTGACTGTGCTGTCACCTTCCTCACTGCTTCCACTTTCGGCCACTTTGTGAACTTGTCGATTGCAATGTACAAGTACTCAAAGCCCCCGACAGCTCGGGGAAAGGGGCCGAGGATGTCGAGCCCCCAGATCAAAAATGGCCAGGATAAAGGGATCGTCTGGAGAGCTTGAGCTGGCTGGTGTATCTGCTTGGAATGGAACTGGCACGCTTCACACTTGGTTACTTGTGCAGTTGCATCCTGGAGGGCTGTCGGCCAAAAGAAACCTTGCCGGAACGCTTTGCCGGCAAGTGCTCTTGCGCCAATGTGGTGACCACATATGCCTCCATGTATCTCTGCCAACAGCTTTTGTCCGTCTTCCCGGTGAATACACTTCAATTTCACGCCGTTGAGTCTTCTTCTGTACAGTGTGTTGTCGACAAACTGGTACATACTTGACTGCCGAGCTACTCTTTCCGCTTCTTCTTGCTCTTCGGGAAGTTCTCTTGTCTGAAGGAAACGGACAATCTGCTGTGCCCATGCTGGAGCTTGCGGCTCGACAACAAGGACTAAAGGCACATCTGCTGCTGCGGGAACATCCGCTTCTACGGCGAGAACCTGCGGCTCAACCGGAGCTTGACGTTCCCCGGCAAGCTTGCCGGAGCAAAACTTGTCGGGAGCGTCTGCTTCAACAGAACAAACCCTAGGGCTTGCCGGAGCAGACTGCTCCTCAGCACCCTTGGTGTTGATTTTGAGGACCTTCTTGGCGGCGGCTTCGGGGAGCTCTGCCGGAAAATAGTCACCAGAAATCAACTTCCTCTTCTTGCTCTGTCCAGTTGATGGCGTTACAGACGGTTGAGTCAGTTTGAGCACAAAGATCCCTGGTTCCACAGGTAACTTAAGTGCGGTGCACTTCGACAGGCCATCGGCAATGTCGTTCTGAGCTCTTGGAACATGTTACATTTGTAGGCCGTCAAAGTGCTCTTCTAGCTTTCTCACTTCATCAACGTAAGCTTCCATCAATGGACTCTGATAATTCTTGTTCACTTGGCGGACGACAAGCTGTGAGTCACCCCTGACAATGAGCTTCTTGATCCCAAGGTCTGCTGCGATCCTGAGACCAGCAAGCAAACCTTCATACTCTGCGGTATTATTCGTGGCTTGCTCCTTGGGAAAGTGCATTTGGACTACGTACTTGAGGTGCTCTCCGGTGGGCGCAACAAGAAGCATGCCCGCACCGGCGCCTTGCAGCGAGAAGGCACCATCAAAGTACATCAGCCACTCTTTGCTTGCTTCCTTGACGGGGATGCTTGTTTCTGGAATTTCTTCATCTTGTGTTGGTGTCCATTCTGCTATGAACTCCGCCAATGCTCTGCTTTGGATAGTTGAAGTGCTCTCAAACTTGAGGCCAAAACTTGACAGTTCCAGTGCCCACTCGACAATCCTGCCTGTTGCTTCTGGATTTTGCAGTATCCTTTTCAGTGGAAAACGAGTGACGACTGTGATCTCATGTGCTTGGAAGTAATGGCGCAGCTTTCTCGAGGCCATGAGAAGGCCGAAAAGCAATTTCTGCACACTAGAGTACCTTGACCTAGCCCCCTGCAGAAGGGAACTGACAAAGTAAACTGGGCGCTGCACCATTCTTTTCTGCATCTTCTCACGCGCCTGCGCAGATCCATCTTTGTCGGGACCAGAGCTTGCCGGTGAAGTCCCCTGCTTGTCGCTGGTGCATCTGCCGTGGTTGCTGGCTCATCATCCGCCTCCCTCTCCGCTACTAACGCAGCACTAACCACTTGATTGGTTGCCGCTATATATAGCAGCAACTTCTCTTGTGGCTTAGGTGCGACAAGTGTTGGAGTGGAGGACAGGTATCTCTTTAAGTCCTGCAGTGCAGCCTCCGCTTCCGGAGTCCATTTCATTGGACCTGCCTTTTTCAATATTTTGAAAAATGGCAGGGCGCGCTCAGCAGACCTAGAGATAAACCTGCTGAGAGCAGCCACGCAACCGGCAAGTCTTCGTACATCCTTGACGCGCTTTGGTGCTTCAATCTGCTCAATGGCCTTGATCTTGTCGGGATTGGCTTCAATTCCCCGCTGAGACACGAAGAACCCGAGAAGCTTGCCGGAGGGGACTCCAAACACACACTTCTTGGGGTTAAGCTTGAGGTTGATCTTGCGCAGATTTGCAAAGGTTTCGTCTAAATCTTGAATCAGAGTCGCCTTGTCCTTGCTCTTGACCACTATGTCATCCATGTAGGCTTCCACATTTCTGTACATTTGCGGCTCAAAAACTTCATGGACTACCCTTGCAAATGTTGAACCAGCATTCTTTAAACCGAAAGGCATCCGTACGAAACAGTATGTGCCACATGGGGTGATGAATGCGGTCTTCTCCTCATCCTCTTCTGCCATGAAGATCTGATGGTATCCTGAGTATGCATCAAGAAATGAAAGCAAATCACATCCGGCCGTGGAGTCAACAATCTGGTCGATGCGCGGCAAGGGAAATGGGTCTTTGGGACAAGCTTTATTGACATCGGTAAAGTCGATACAAAGCCTCCATTTCCCGTTTGCCTTGCGCACGACTACAGGGTTGGCCAACCACGTAGGATGGAGCACTCCTCTAACAAGGCCTGCTGCTTCCAATTTCTTGATTTCTTCTGCGATGAATTCTTGGCGTTCCACTGCCTGTTTCCTGACTTTCTGCTTGACGGGCCGCGCATGAGGATAGATGGCAAGATGGTGCTCGATTACTTTCCTGGGAACACCGGGGATGTCAGACGGTTGCCATGCAAATACGTCGACGTTCGCCCACAGGAAAGCAACGAGCGCGCTTTCCTATTTAGGGTCGAGAGTGGCACTGATGGTAAAGGTACCACCAGTGCCATCCTCCTTGGCGGACACTTTCTTGGTCTCTGGTGGAGCTGCCATTGTCTTCTTACACTTGCCGGTGGAGCTCGATGGTGCGTCCTCGACGGTAGCGCAACACTCCGAAGAGGTGCGCTTGTCGGAGTGGGCATCAGAACTCTTGCCGGACTTGGTCTTCTTCTTCACCTCGGGAGCTTCAACAGCAAGTGACTTGCGATCTGTTGCGGTTGCTGCTTCCCGGTAGATCTTGTCGGCGCAGATAAGAGCATCCTTCTTGTCGCCAGGGACAAAGATGACACTTATCGGGCCTGGCATCTTCAGCATGTTGTATGCATAGTGAGAGGCTGCCATGAATTTGGCGAGTGCTGGACGGCCGAGTATCCCATTGTAAGGCAATGGAAAGTCAGCAACGTCAAAAGTGACCCTCTCAGTTCTGAAGTTTAACTCGCTGCCAAATGTTACCGGCAACGTGATCTTTCCCTTCGGCTTGCTCCTTCCCGGATTGATTCCTTGGAATGTGCCGGTCTCTTCGAGCTCGCCATCAGGGATCTGGAGTTTCTGGAGTACCGCGGAGGAGATCAGGTTCAAGCCGGCCCCACCATCAACTAGCATCTTAGTGACCTTGAGGTTGCGGATAGTTGGTGAAACCAACATCGACAAGCACCCGACCGCAGTTATGCGATCAGGGTGGTCCTCAATATTAAAGATGATAGGCGTGCTGGACCATTTCAGAGGCTTGCGTGACTCGACGAGTGGTTCTGCCACATTGACTTCCCGCACCCACAGCTTGAGCTGGCGGTGTGAAGTATGCAGAGAAGCACCACCGTCAACGCACAGGACCTCTGTGGCTTTCTGGAACTCCTGCTCATCGGTCTCGTCGTCATCCATATCTTCATCGTCGTCGTCATCTTCATCCTTGTCGCGGCCGCGGGGAGGTCTGTCTCCTTGCCGCTGCTTGGCCTTGCCGCAGCGTCCTCCTCGGCCGGGGCGTTTCTTGCCGGCTCCTCCAGCACCTTTCTGGGCCTTCTCCTTGTCGCGTCGCTCGTATTCAGCCTTTTGCTGCTTGACAAGCTGCTCGACCTTCTTGCAGCTCTGGAGGTCATGGCCCTTGGTGCGGTGGATCTTGCAGTACTGCTTGTTGGTGCCGTCCTGCTTGTCGGCGACCGCCATAGCCTGGTAGTTGGTGCATGCGGCAATCTCCTCGCCGGAGCTACCAGCTTTGGTTTTCTTGGCGCCACCTCCGTTGCCGGACTGCTCAACAACTAGCACATCTTTGCCTTTCTTCTTCCTGTTGTTCCGCCGCCGGTTTTTCTTTGCCGGGGCAGCCTCCTCACTATCAGATCCTCCTACTTCTGTATTCTTTTTGGGGAGTTTCCTCCCTTTCTCAGCACGTGCACACTTGTCGACCAGGGCATATAGCTCACTGACGTCTCTAATCTTGCACATCGCCATCTCCTCCCGCATCCTGCGGTTTCGCACGTTCTGATGGAACGCGCTGATTACCGCAGCAGGGTGGACATCTGGGATGTTGTGCTGTACGCGGCTGAATCTCTGAATGTACTTGCGCAGGGGCTCTCCTTCCTTCTGGGCGAGCAGATGAAGGTCGCTCTCTTGGCCATGAGGCTTGTGGCCGCCTGTAAAGGCGCCGACAAACTGATGGCATAGGTCTGCCCAGGAGGATATGGAGTTGTCCGGCAAGTGCATGAGCCAGGATCTGACATTGGGCTTGAGCACCAGCGGGAAGTAGTTGGCCAGGATCTTGTCATCCCGCCCCCCGACAGCTTGCACCGCGATGGTGTAGATGCTGAGGAACTCCGATGGATGCGACTTGCCGTCGTACTTCTCTGGTACGTCTGGCCTGAAATTCTTCGTGCTGGGCCACTGGACTTGCCGCAGCTCACGAGTGAACGCAGGGCAACCTATGGCGTACGGCAAGTCGCCTGGTTCCCCTGGTGCATGCATGTCGACAGAGGGCCCAGCGCGCTGGTCCGATTGACGCCGCGCTTCTCTTCGGCGCTCGATGCGAGTACGAGCGTCTTCTTGCTGTCGTTCGTGAAGAACTTGGCGCTGATCGCGACGAGCTCGTGGATCCAATGATGCGGTGGAGTCGCTGTCGAGGTGGATCCGGCGAGTCGGCGATCTTGGCCTTCGGGGTGGAGAGTGCATGGTGGTTGCACCCCCACCGGTTTCGTCGCCATCGGCTCGTGCCTGGCAGTCCTGCCGCGGCAGCGATGTATTCGGCTGCCGCGGAGTGTCGCCGTTGGCGAAGCCGATGAGACTCTGAATGGTGGCCCTCCATTGATCGATCTTGTGTGTCGTTGGAGGGTAATCCAGGAGCAGTTGAGCTCGCGCCAAAGCTTCTGCTGGAGTGGTGGGCGGCAGTGGCGAACGGTGCGAGGAGCGGGATATGCTCGGACTTCTAACTATGTTAGAAGGAGCAGTACCCCGTCCAGGCGACTGTGTCTCGCTCGTGCCAGCATGTTGGCGTGCATGCTGGTCTTGAGCACCCCGAGATCCACCAACTCGATCTTGGTCCAACAAACGTATGGCACTGCGAATACCATGACACTGTCGGTCCTGCGCCTCTTGAGATGGGCGCGGCGCATGTACGGACGCCGAAGTCTGCGCAGCCTTGTCCTTGGACCTGGCAGCACCGTGAGCTCCCTCGTCGATGCCCGTTCTTCCGCCGGCGTCTACCCCACCACTCGTTTGCTCCGGTGGTGGTGGGATCGACGTGGACGGAACAGCTGCCGCCGAAGCCTTCTTCTTCGGTGGCATGTCGATGAAGAAGATGAAGATCTAGCTCGTGTGAACGCCGGATCAGGTTCACACAACCTCGACGCCCCCTACCTGGCGCGCCAAAGATGTCGGGGAAACTGATCCACGAACACCTATGGGACCGGCGGACCGAGCCCCTTTCGGTTCGGCGGGGGACGGAGATCACACTAAGAGCGGATCGAGGCGAAGCACACAAGCAGTTTACCCAGCTTCGGAGCTCTCCGGAGAGATAACACTCCTACTGCTGCATGTCTGGGTGTATTGAGTTCTTGCTCGGGAGCGCTGAGTGCTACAGTACACACTAGCTGCTAACGAGACCGAGCGTGAGTGTTTTTCTGCCTTCTAACCCCCCTCTACGTTGCGCATGGGCCTCCTTTTATATGCTAAAGGGGTCTCCGGCAGGTGGCAACATAGACAAGGGTAAAAATGGAAAAGGAATTGCGGTTGGTACAACTACCTGTACAGTGTATCATACCTAACCCTGACGGCAGGGGACAAAGGCATTAAATGCCCGTCTACGTCGCCCAAATAGTGCAAAAAGAGACCGTCAGGGACGCCACCGCTTGCCACGATGGCAATCTTGTCAGCGTCGCTTGCCACCGCGCACCGCTGGCCGCACAGCCTCTTGCCACGCGCGCCTGGAAAGGTCCCAGGACGACACGTTGGTGGATGTGCTGGAGCGCGGGTACAGAGTGGTAGTTTGCCGCGGCAAGCGCCTTGCCGCGGTCGTTGTCTTATCGCGTCCGGAAGCTTGTCGCTTACCGGGCCTCGTCGGGACGCGTGGCGCGTCGCGACAAGTTCCTTGAGATGGCTTGGTTGACCTTCCCGGCAAGCTCATCTTGCCGGGGCCTTGTCTCCTTGGCTTGAATATTTTGTTTTTGAATGGCTCCAAAGAAACCACGGAGAACCTTGACGGTCACCCGACAAGCCTTGCCGCGGGTTGCTGCGACTGCTCGTGCACGAGTTCGAAATATTAGGGTACCCCTACTCTAGTACACCGACAGACAGCTTCCACTGTGAGCCGTCCATGGCTCCGGGACAACCAACAACCAACAACCGGCAAGTAGGAGTGACGACAGTACATTTCTAGCTAGGCTCGCTATGCATACTGACGTGACGGCTGATTAGAACAAAGATCACGATTACTTTAAATAGCAGCCAGTTGCTCCATTTTTATCAAGCCGCACAACAACCGGCACAGGATGGATCCGTCTGCTCTGGAAGAACTCTTGCACACCGCGAGAGGGTTAACCAAAGAAGAGACTCCGGCTCATTCGTGCAGCCGTGTACCACTGGATTTTCTTTCTCCTGCCTTGTACAGGCCGCGTGTGCAAAATACTTGGCGTGCAGGACTATGCCCGGCGAGAGAAACATGATTGGCGTTGCTTGGCTGCAGAGTCGGCTCAAGCTGTCGAGCACGAGCTTGCCTGCCGCTTACATAACCATCAGAAAGCGACCAGTGGCGTGGCTTGGGTCTGGACGCAGAATCATTTAGGTCCGTCGGGACAAGACAATGACGCTGAACACCCACAGCCGAGATCAAAGATGGGATCGCAGTCAAAATCCGGTGGCTGCTAATTTGTTTAAGAAATGTCTGTTGTGACTGATTTAATGCAGAGCTCGTACACCATCGCTATCTATGCGCAGGTTGTTGTTTTCTCCGGGACACTCATTCTTGCGTTGTTTAAGAATCTAAGGGCGGTCAGCAATCTACTTTCTCCCGGGAAAATGATATCGGAATTGCTACGATATTCATGTAAGGCAGACTTGACTATGATTGGATGATTGCACTTTGCGTCATCTGATCAGGAATAGACTTGGGCTGTGATTGCACGTTTGGATTTTCTACCTAATCTAACGCTGATCTACATATATACCCTTGCTTTGCTCGGTGGCAACTAACCCACCTACAGCTCAGCCCCACCAAGAGAAGTTTGTAAAGCGATCGGATCGATCATGTGTTTGAGACTTGCAGGGAAGAAATGGGCCGATTGCCTGATTGGCTGGATAATCAGCGGTGTCCACAACAGGCCCCGCAGTGCGTGCAGCACGAGCTCTAATTTTTTTTTTATGTATCCTATATATCTACTCCCAAGTCGTGAGCTGTAGTGTGTAATTGGTTGAAACAACGACGTAGAGCAAAGAGACGGGGAAGGAGAAGCAACACGTTACTTCCATCCAAGAAATACTCCACCTGTTTATTACGGCATCCATCGTTTAGAGGATTTTTACTACGTACGAGTAATATATATTTTTCTCATATAATAATACACACATGAATACAAGAATGGTAATAAGTAGGTCCCAGCTCTTGGTGTCCGATCAGCAAACCACGATCGCCATGTGGAATTTACAGCTCACCCATCTGCACAAGATTATTTCTCGTCATATTATTCGTGAAGATTATGAACATTATCTCGTCCGATCTCTCCCCACCCCAGAGAGGGTCCGGAGGCGCGCATCACACATCGGACGACCTGTACTTGTACACGTGGAAGCTCGCCTGCGGCGCCACAGCGGCCAGGAAGACCCTGGCCGTCGCCTCCTGCGCCGCCACCGCCCCATCCTTCTCTACCAGCGCCGCCGCCACCACATCGCCAGCGGAGCCGCCTCCGGCGGCAATCATCGCAATGATGGCCGTCTGCACGGGACCCAGCGTCGGGTTGTACGCCGCGGACTCCAAGCAGCCCCCGGCGTACACCTTCCCTTCGCCGTCCGCCACCGCGAAGCCCGACGGGCAGCCGCTGTACGGCGCGTGCGCCGCACGCGCCGCCGCCTCCGCGGCATCCTTCAGGCGCCCCTCCAGGTCGTCGGCGGCGAAGCCATTGGCGACGGCGTCAACGGGATCGCCGAGGCGGTTGTCGTGCGGCTCGAGGACGAGGGGGGCGTCCTTGGGGAGAAGGTCGTGGGGACCGAATGGGCGGGGCAGGAGCGATGCCAGCGTGCGCCACTCAGCCGCGCAGCCGTCAGCGGCGTCGGACGTCACCAGGATGCGGATCCCGGCGGCGCCGCGGATCTCCTGGAGGAACTGCCGGCAGTGGCCGCAGGGCATGTGGGAGACGGCGATGGCGCGGAGCGCGGGCTCCCCGGCGGCGGCGGCGTTGGCGATGAGGAACTGCTCGGCGTGGACCACCTGGGAGAGAGGGGCGCCCAGGAACTCGAGGTTCACGCCGGCGTAAACGCGCCCGCTCTCGCCCAGCCCGACGGCGCCCACGGGGAACCGCGAGATCGGGGGGCGCGCGCGCCGCATCGCCGAAGGGATCAGCAGGGGAAGCAGGTCCTCCACCGTCTCCACCCCGGCCGCCGCGGCCGCGCGCTCCGCCTCGTCGGCGCTCATCACAAATCCTGGCAGCTCGACGGCCTCAGGCTTCGCCGTCATCCTCTCCTCCCCCATTGCTCAGATCTAACTCGAAACTGTGTTGTCACTCTATGATTTTTTTTTTCTACCTTGTATAATCGTACGTCGCCTCTTGAGATGGAGGGAGCACTTGGATGTTTCCTCAAAGAGTGGAGGAGAGGAAGAGCGGGGGAGGGGGGAAACTCGGTGGTGGTAGCGTGTGGGTATTTATAACGGACACATATCCGTGTGCTTTGTTGTTGCTGTTTTTCTCTTTTGCCAGGGCTTCGCTTCCTTTCTCTCTTTTCAGTCTTTTGCAACGATGGGCACGGATAATTATCGTCCGCTGGACGTGTCATGGCCGCTGCACAGATAGTCTTTTGCAGCTGAACTGAAGTGGTTTGGATGGCAGTGGCCACACAAGTATTGCTAGCTGAGGATCACAAAATTAAGTCTGAGACAATATGTCATCAGATGGTTTCAAATCAAGCTAGCCAACTCGATCTTAATCCATTTCTTTTCTGAAAGCTATTTACATGTGCTCAAGAAAAAAAGAACAATGTTTCAAGATATTGGTCAATCATGACAGATGATGTTTAATCAGCTGATCCCAATGATCCCGCAATTGTTAGCCTGTACCAAACGAGAAGTGGAAGGCGTTGGATTTCATAGACCTTGACCTGTTAAATCTTGTATCTCAGTCTAATTAAAATTTGCAAAGTACGATTACAGAAGTGGAAGCGGTCGCCGCTCAGGGCCTTAATTTGCGAAGTCGAAGTGGTTGCCGATAAGGGCTGCTCCAGAGCGTCAGCGGCACCGCGTATTCATGTAGGCTCAGAAAGACACGACCTTTCATTTATGTCGGCATTAAAGCAGCACGCCCGCTGAGAGCATCGGCCGCACCATGTTTTGGTCTTCACACATGTTTAATGTCCGAGCGACGTGATTTGATAGAACGGGGTGAATATCTACCGCATTCAAAGGGGCTATCCGTTTGTCCATCTACTGACATTAAACCGAAACGGGAGCCGAGAAACCCACTCCGGGGCCCCCATTGACACACCCCGTTGCTTTGACTAGCCGGTATCCGCTATTTAAATGTGGTCACGCCCAACACAAACTGCACCACATCACGTCCTGCTTCAAAATCCTCCTTCGTGCACCCCCTTCACCATGACCGCGAGCTCTAGGGCGTTGCAGCAGAACCTCTTGACATAGCAGAAGCACAAGTTGGCCGCCCTTGCAGCCAGCCGGCATGGCCGCTGCACGAGGCGACATACACCGGCCTGCCGGCCAGCTCTTCGAAGGTCTCCGACGACAACCCAACGATGGAGAGGGCCTCCAACAACAAGTTGACTCCCCTGCCCGCGTTGTTCCATGCTGGCTTGACCATGGAGCATGAACAGGCGTACTTTGACGCCGTCATGGCAGAGGAGCAGCCAACGCCATAGCCAGTGTCGGCGTTCCGGCAGGTGCAGGAGGAGCAGTGGTACAACCTCTCCCTCCTTGCGCGTCACTGGCTGGTGGATGGCCAAATCTACGACGAGTTCGCGAGCGAGTAGGCCATGGCCACGGAGAACCTCAACTTCGTCGTCGAGCAACGAGCCTTATATGAGGCCGAGCGCGCTCGCGCAGGCTACACCGCGATCGCGACACACTCGGACACAAAGGCGGTGCAAGCCTTCGCGAAAGAGAATGCCAGTAGCTGTGTGCCGTTCGCGTCGCCAGCTGTACATCGTTCGCGCCGTTACGACCAAGAGCCCGACTCGTCCACGTCCATCATTGACCTCACCTCCACCGGCGACGGCTAGGTCCATGTCCTGCATTTTCTCGCCGAAGACCGCACCTTGACGTCGTAGGTCTCACGACTACCGAGCACGGACATGGAAGGGAACAACAAGGACTTGGACAGTAGGCGTCGGCGAAGAATTAGACTAGATTAGGGTCTAGAGACATTTTTTCATCAAATATGCCGAAAATGAAATGAACGTGGTCTGGTTTAAATGAAAATCATCTGATTCACGTAAAAATGTCTGGTTCGATCAAAATCGCTTTGAAATGTATGGGGCACGGTTGGATGGTCGGCTCCCGTATCACTATTAGCGGACGCATCTGCACACGGATACGTGTGTGTTTTACGTGTTAGTGTTGGAGATGCCCTTAGAGCATTTGCAATAGCTGATGTAAAATTTGGAGTCCCAAATAGTTTCAGGATAGAAGAGAGAAGGGTTTGGGGCACCAGAAAAGCTTAGGACTAGTGCCGTAAAATTTGGAAAGCAATTGAAACATGATATCCGACGGTGCATAGACAGAGAGATGGATCTGACGATCACCGGTTACCGAGATCGGTTTTGGCCGACGGAGGTTGTCAGAGGCTGAGAAATGGCGGAGGATGGGGTAGGGGCTGGATGGGAGCCGAGGGTTGCGTCCAAATCCTTCCATAAGTGGATCGATTTGTTGGTTAATTTAAATTTTGTCAATGCAGGAGAACCCTATGACCATTGTCGATCCAAGCTTCACCAGGCCAGAGCTAATAATGTGTTTATTTTGGTGGCATAGACAATGGGAGAAGGTTTTATGGTTGTGCTACGCATGCAATTTTTCCTTGGTTTGTTGTTTTAACACTTTGCTTTGTAACTAAATTTATTTGGATCTTTTTGTTGAAGATGTTAAGAAAAGGATTGTAGTTTCAGTATGTAGCTGTCTCATTTCACTGTGTAGTTATCTGCGTACTGACTAGTTATATGAATTTAACTGAATCTTGTTCATTTTGTAGTAAACACTAACTGAATTAACTAAATCTCGTTGTTGTTAAAGTTTAGTCTGTAGTTAAGTGAACCTGAATTTAACTGGTGTTCAAGTTTTAGTCTGTCGTTAAGTGAATTTAAATTGTACTGTCAGTGTGTAGTTATCTGAACTTTGCCAGTGTGTAGTTGTTAATTTAACTGAATCTTTGGGAGATGTTTAATGTGACTGAATTTAAGAAAATCTTACTACTATTAACGTCCAATCAGTAGTTGAAGAAATCTGAATTTAACTAAATGTTTTTGTTCAAGTTCAGTTTGTAGTTAAGCGAATCTGAATTGTATTGTCAAAGTAGTTATCTATACTTTGTGAGTGTGTAGTTGTTAACTTAATGGGATATTTAGGAGATGTGTAATGTGACCGAATGTAATCGAATCTTAATGTTGTAGCACATTTAAATTGCGCCATGAATTCAACTATTATTTGCAGGGAGTTCTAGACTTTAGAGTGGTTGATGGGCCATGGTCCGTCATACTACAAAGGTGCGTGACAAAACTTTGGGAGATGTTTCATGAGCAAAACTGACATAGGGTGACTAACAGATAGGCTTATGAGAGAGAGCTACCCAAGCTTAAGATGCACAATTAGTTCCTGTGCAATTAGTATAGTGATCTTGTTGCAGATGTTGGCAAGCTATTTGAATGGCAAGATGCAAAGGGGTAGTAGATGGACTATGAGAAGTCAGCTAAAGATGTTGAAGATGTGAAGAAAAAGATGGAACACGTAGAGGAGCAGTGTAAGATGGAGGTGAAGATGAAGATGAAGAAGCTCGCAAAGGAGCAAAGGTCTATCCTTTCTTCTTAGGAGAATATCACCAGGAACACCGGGAAGGCCATGATGGAGGTCAAGGAGGATAGGGATTTTATTCAAGAGAACAAGGTGGAGTTTCTGACTGGTGACCTGCTAAAAGCTGGGCATGGTAGCAAAAAGATCAAGCTCATCCTAGAGGAATGAAGTGGATGCTCTCGAGGTTAAGCATATATTAGGCCCATATATATAACAGGCCATGGAAGCTAATGATGTTATTGGTATATTTCATAGATCTACTTATCTTAGTTGTAATACCTAATGCAAACATGGTGGTTACTAAATTCTTATGAATACTAAATTGTAAATTTTATATTATGCTAGTGAGCTATGATGTAATTTCCTCTTAGACTCTGCTAATGTATGGTTACTAAACTTTGAACTCTATATTATGCTAGTGAGCTATGATGACAATTTCCTCCTAGTGAATTTTATATTTCTCTATATAATCTTTGTGATGTTAGTTTTGTTTATCTCAGATGTACCAAAACTGATCATTGTGATGGTCATATGGTGTAAAAACATAATCCAATCCTTTGTTGGTTTGGTTGACTGTGTGCATCTTCTGGTCCAACAGAACAAATGAAGCATCATCTCTTGTAGCATCTTCTCATTTATCTCAGATGTACCAGAAATGACCAATGTGCTAGTCACCAGGAATCATCACATGATAATTAAACATGTAAAATCAAAGAACGTAGTTCTTAGTTCAAATGTCTATCAACAAATAACAGAGTTCTCAAGTTTAAACTGAATCATCACAACAATATCACTTGTAGTTTAAAGACCTTGGGAACTGGTATATGAAATTGCATCAAAATTAACAGAAACTGAAAATTAGCTTGTCTAGTTACAATTTGATTATTTAGAAACTAAAGAGTTACAATTGAAGGGGAAAATCCAAAACAGAATTACTGATCACAACAACAATATAGGTAAATTATTACATAGCACAAATATAGGTAGATTATTACATAGCACAAATATAGATAGCATAGTATGTAAGATCAGTTCACGTCAACCCAAATATAGCATGAGTCTTAGGAGCCTCACAAGTACTCTCTCTCTCTCTCACACACACACACACACAGAGAGAGAGAGAGAGAGAGACACCCTCCGCCCCCCACGCGCACACACACACACACACACACATATGTATATATATTGTAGACTTCCTTTTTGAGCTCGGCCACTCAGTTCAATGCATCATCTTCTTCATAGCCCCCCTTGATCTTCTTCAGCTTGCCCTTGGGAATTCCCCCACTTTAAGCAAGTCAGCAATGACATATTCTAGCCTCTTCTTATCTTTATTAGATCTTCCATGTCCTTCTTCCCACTCTTGAGCTCATCCCACTTCATCATCACCTCATCCCTAGCAAAATCTACCTTTTTCTTATCCTTTTTCAAGTCATGGGTCTCCCTCTTGACCTGATCCATCTCACTGTTGAGCCCATCTATGTCCACTTTCAGCTCATGATTCTCATTCCTAATGTTCCTGATCAGTTCTCCTGTAACAACATGAATGGACTTGAGATCACTGATCACATACCGCTTGTTCTCCAGCTCCTTGATACGTCTCCAATGTATCTATAATTTTTAATTGTTTCACATTTTTATATTACCATTGTTAGATGTTTTACAATCATTTTATAGTCATTTTATATCATTTTTTGGTACTAACCTATTTACATAGTGCCCAATGCCAGTTGTTGTTTTCTACATGTTTTTAACATCGCGGAAATCAATATCAAACGGAGTCCAAATGCAGCGAAACTTTTTGAGGATTTTTTTGGGCCAGAAAGACATCCATTGGGCCAAGGCAGCACCTTGTGCCTCGAGGGGGGCAGCTATTGGGGAACGTAGTAATTTAAAAAAAATTCCTACGCACACGCAAGATCATGGTGATGCATAGCAACGAAAGGGGAGAGTGTTGTCCACGTACCCTCGTAGACCGAAAGCGGAAGCGTTAGAACAACGCGGTTGATGTAGTCGTACGTCTTTACAGCTCGACCGATCAAGCACCGAAACTACGGCACCTCCGAGTTTTAGCACACGTTCAGCTCGATGACGATCCCCCGTACTCCGATCCAGCAGAATGTCGGGGAAGAGTTCCATCAGCACGACGGCGTGGTGATGATCTTGATGTTCTACCGTCGCAGGGCTTCGCCTAAGCACCGCTACAATATTATCGAGGAGGACTATGGTGGAGGGGGGCACCACACACGGCTAAGAGATCAGGAGATCAATTGTTGTGTCTAGAGGTGCCCCCTGCCCCCGTATATAAAGGAGCCAGGGGGGAGGGGGCAGCCGGCCTAGGAGGGGGCGCGCCAAGGGGAGTCCTACTCCCACCGGGAGTAGGACGGGGGAAGGAGGAGGGAGAGAGGAAGGAAAGGGGGGCCGCCGCCCCCCTCTCCTTGTCCTATTCGGACTAGGGGGGGAGGGGCGCGCGGCCCAGCCATTGCCTCCTCTCCTCTTCTCCACTAAGGCCCATGTAGGCCCATTAAGCCTCTGGGGGGTTCCGGTAACCTCCCGGTACTCCGGTAAAATCCCGATTTCACCCGGAACACTTCCGATATCCAAATATAGGCTTCCAATATATCAATCTTTTTGTCTCGACCATTTCGAGACTCCTCGTCATGTCCGTAATCTTATCTGGGACTCCAAACAAACTTTGGTACATCAAAACTCATAAAATCATAATATAACTGTCATCGAAACCTTAAGCATGCGGATCCTACGGGTTTCAGAACTATGTACACATGATCGAGACACGTTTCCGGTCAATAACCAATAGCGTAACCTGGATGCTCATATTGGCTCCTACATATTCTACGAAGATCTTTATCGGTCAAACCGCATAACAACATATGTTGTTCCCTTTGTCATCGGTATGTTACTTGCCCGAGATTTGATCGTCGGTATCTCAATACCTAGTTCAATCTCGTTACCGGCAAGTCTCTTTACTCGTTACGTAATGCATAATTCCGTAACTAACTCATTACCTACATTGCTTGCAAGGCTTATAGTGATGTGCATTGCCGAGAGGGCCCAGAGATACCCATCCGACAATTGGAGTGACAAATCCTAATCTTGAAATACGCCAACCCAACAAGTACCTTTGGAGACACCTGTAGAGCACCTTTATAATCACCCAGTTACGTTGTGACATTTGGTAGCACACAAAGTGTTCCTCCGATAAACGGGAGTTGCATAATCTCATAGTCATAGGAACATGTATAAGTCATGAAGGAAGCAGTAGCAACATACTAAACGATCAAGTGCTAAGCTAACGGAATGGGTCAAGTCAATCACATCATTCTCCTAATGATGTGATCTCGTTAATCAAATGACAACTCTTTTGTCCATGGCTAGGAAACTTAACCATCTTTGATTTCACGAGCTAGTCAAGTAGAGGCATACTAGTGACACTATGTTTGTCTATGTATTCACACATGTATTATGTTTCCGGTTAATACAATTCTAGCATGAATAATAAACATTTATCGTGATATAAGGAAATAAATAATAACTTTATTATTGCCTCTAGGGCATATTTCCTTCAGTCTCCCACTTGCACTAGAGACAATAATCTAGTTCACATCAGCATGTGATTCAACACCAATATTCACATATGTATGTGATTAATACCCATAGTTCACATCGTCATGTGATCAACACCCGAAGGGTTTACTAGAATCAATAATCTAGTTCACATCGCTATGTGATTAACACCCAAAAAAATACTAAGGTATTATCATGTTTTGTTTGTGAGAGAAGTTTAGTCAACGGGTCTGTCACATTCAGAGCCGTATGTATTTTGCAAATATCCTATGTCTACAATGCTCTGCACGGAGCTACTCTAGCTTATTGCTCCCACTTTCAATATGTATCCAGAATGAGACTTAGAGTCATCTGGATCAGCGTAAAAGTTTGCACTGATGTAACTTTTATGACAAACTCTTTTATCACCTCCATAATCGAGAAACATCTCCTTAGTCCTCACTAAGAATATTCTTGACCGTTGCCCAGTGATCTACTATTAGATCAAAATTGTATTCCTTTGCCAAATTCAGAGCAAGGTATACAATAGGTCTGGTCCATAGCATGGCATACTTTTATAGAACCTATGACTGATGCATAGGGAATGACTTTCATTCTCTTTCTATTTTCTACCGTGGTCGGGATTTGAGTCTTACTCAATTTCATACCTTTGCAACACAGGCAAGAACTCTTTCTTTGATTGTTCCTTTTTGAACTACTTCAAAATCTTGTCAAGGTATGTACTCATTGAAAATCTTATCAAGCATCTTGATCTATCTCTATAGATCTTGATGCTCAATGTGTAAGCAGCTTTATTGAGGTTTTTCTTTGAAAAACCCCTTTCAAACACTCCTTTATGCTTTCCAAAAAAATTCTACATCATTTCCGATGAACAATATGTTATTCACACATTCTTATCAGAGAGTCTATAGTGCTCCCACTCACTTTCTTGTAAATACAGGCCTTTCCAAAAGTCTGTATAAAACCATATGCTTTGATCAACTTATCAAAGCGTATATTCCAACTCCGAGATGCTTGCACCAGTCCATAGATCGATCGCTGGAGCTTGCACAATTTGTTAGCACCTTTAGGATTGACAAAACCTTCTGGTTGCACCATATACAACTCTTCTTTAATAAATCCATTAAGGAATGCAGCTTTTGACATCCATTTGCCAAATTTCATAAAATGTGGCAATTGCTAACATGATTCGGACAGACTTTAAGCATCTATACGAGTGAGAAAATCTCATTGTATTCAACACCTTGAACTTGTCGAAAAACTTTTTCCGACAAGTCGAGCTTTGTAGATAGTAACACTACTATCAGCGTTTGTCTTCCTCTTGAAGATCTATTTATTTTCTATGGCTTGCCGATCATCGGGCAAGTCCACCAAAGTCCACACTTTGTTCTCATGCATGGATCCCATCTCAGATTTCATGGCCTCAAACCATTTTGCGGAATCTGGGCTCATCATCGCTTCCTCATAGTTCGTAGGTTTATCATGGTCTAGTAACATGAATTCCAGAACAGGATTACCGTACCACTCTGGTGCGGATCTTACTCAGAAAGACCTACGAGGTTCTGTAGTAACTTAATCTGAAGTTTCATGATCACCATCATTAGCTTCCTCACTAATTGGTGTAGGAATCACTGAAACTGATTTCTGTGATGAACTACTTTCCAATTTGGGAGAAGGTACAATTACCTTATCAAGCTCTACTTTCCTCCCACTCAGTTCTTTCGAGAGAAACTCCTTCTCTAGAAAGGAACCATCTTAGCAACAAATATCTTGCCTTCGGATCTGTGATAGAAGATGTACCCAACAGTTTCCTTTGGGTATTCTATGAAGACACACTTCTCCGATTTAGGTTCGAGCTTATCAGGTTGAAACTTTTTCACATAAGCATCGCAGCCCCAAACTTTAAGAAACGACAAATTTGGTTTCTTGCCAAACCACAGTTCATAAGGTGTCGTCTCAACGGATTTTGATGGTGCCCTATTTAACGTGAATGCAGCTATCTCTAATGCATAACCCCAAAACGATAGTGGTAAACTGATAAGATACATCATAGGTCGCATAATATCCAATAAAGTGCGGTTATGACGTTCGGACACACCATAACGTTTGTGGTGTTCAAGGTGGTGTGAACTGTGAAACTATTCCACATTGTTTTATATGAAGGCCAAACTTATAACTCAAATATTCTCCTCCACAATCAAATCGTAGAAATTTTATTTTCTTGTTACGATGATTCTCCACTTCACTCTGAAATTCTTTGAACTTTTCAAATGTTTCAGACTTGTGTTTCATTAAGTAGACATACTCATATCTGCTCAAATCATCTGTGAAGGTCAGAAAATAACGATACCCGCCACGAGCATCAACACTCATTGGACCACATACATCGGTATGTATTATTTCCAACAAGTCTATAGCTCGTTCCGTTGTTCCGGAGAACGGAGTTTTAGTCATCTTGCCCAAAAGGCACGGTTCGTAAGCATCAAATGATTCATAACCAAGTGATTCCAAAAGTTCATCTTAATGGAGTTTCTTCATGCGCTTTACACCGATATGACCCAAACGGCAGTGCCACAAATAAGTTGCACTATCATTATCAACTTTGCATCTTTTGGCTTCAATATTTTGAATATGTGTATAACTACTATCGAGATTCAGTAAACTATTTTCATTGGGTGTATGACCATCGAAGGCTTTATTCATGTAAACAGAATAACAATTATTCTCTGACTTTAAATGAATAACCGTATTGCAATAAACATGATCAAATCATATTCATGCTCAACGCAAACGCCAAATAACATTTATTTAGGTTTAACACTAATCCCGATAGTATAGGGAGTGTGCGATGATGATCATATCAATCTTGGAACCACTTCCAACATACATCATCACTTCACCCTCAACTACTCTCTGTTTATTCTGTAACTCCTGTTTCGAGTTACTAATCTTAGCAACCGAACAAGTATCAAATACTCAGGGGCTACTATAAACACTAGTAAGGTACACATCAATAACCTGTATATCAAATATACCCTTGTTAACTTTGCCATCCTTCTTATCTACCAAATATTCAGGGCATTTCCGCTTCTAGTGGCCATTTCTTTGTAGTATAATCACTCAGTTTCAGGCTTTGGTCCAGCTTTGGGCTTCTTCGCGGGAGTGACAACTTGCTTGCCATTCTACTTGAAGTTCCCTTTCTTTTCCTTTGCCCTTTTCTTGAAACTAGTGGTCTTGTCAATCATCAACACTTGATGCTCTTTTCTTGATTTCTACCTTCATCGATTTCAGCATCACGAAGAGCTCGGGAATCGTTTTCGTCATCCCTTGCATTATAGTTCATCACGAAGTTCTAGTAACTTGGTGATGGTGACTAGAGAACTCTGCCAATCACTATCTTATCTGGAATATTAACTCCCACTTGATTCAAGCGATTGTAGTACTCAGACAATCTAAGTACTTGCTCACTAGTTGAGCAATTCTCCTCCATCTTTTAGGCGAAGTATTTGTCAGAGGTCTCATACCTCTTGACACGGGCATGGGTCTGAAATACCAATTTAATCTCTTGAAACATCTTATATGTTCCATGACGTTTCAAAAACTTTTTTGTAGTCCCGGTTCTAAGCCATAAAGCATGGTGCACAAAACTATCAAGTAGTCATCATATTGAGCTAGCCAAACGTTCATAATGTCTGCATCTGCTCCTGCAATAGGTCTGTCACCCAGCGGTGCATCAAGGACATAATTCTTCTGTGCAGCAATGAGGATAAACCTCAGATCACGGACCAAGTCCGCATCATTGCTACTATCATCTTTCAACTTAGTTTTCTCTAGGAACACATATAAAAAACATAGGGAAGCAACAACGCGAGCTATTGATCTACAACATAATTTGCAAAATACTACCAGGACTAAGTTCATGATAAATTAAAGTTCTATTAATCATACTACTTAATAACTCCCACTTAGACAGACATCTCTCTAGTCATCTAAGTGATCACGTGATCCAAATCAACTAAACCATGTCCGATCATCACGTGAGATGGAGTAGTTTTCAATGGTGAACATCACTATGTTGATCATATCTACTATATGATTCACGTTCGACCTTTCGGTCTCCGTGTTCCGAGGACATATCTGTATATGCTAGGCTCGTCAAGTTTAACCTGAGTATTCCACGTGTGCAACTATTTTGCACCCGTTGTATTTGAACGTAGAGCCTATCACACCCGATCATCACGTGGTGTCTCAGCATGAAGAACTTTCGCAACAGTGCATACTCAGGGAGAACACTTCTTGATAATTTGCGAGAGATCATCTTAAAATGCTACCGTTAATCAAAGCAAGATAAGATGCATAAAGGATAAACATCACATGCAATCAATATAAGTGATGTGATATAGCCATCATCATCTTGTGCTTGTGATCTCCATCTCTGAAGCACCATCGTGATCACCATCGTCACCGGCGCGACACCTTGATATCCATCGTAGCATCATTGTCGATTCACCATCTATTGCTTCTACGACTATCGCTACTGCTTAGTGATAAAGTAAAGCAATTACAGGGCGCTTGCATTTCATACAATAAAGCGACAACCATATGGCTCCTGCCAGCTGTCGATAACTCAGTTACAAAACATGATCATCTCATACAATAAAATAAAGCATCACGTATTGACCATATCACATCACAACATGCCCTGCAAAAACAAGTTAGACGTCCTCTACTTTGTTGTTGCAAATTTTACGTGGCTGCTACGGGCTGAGCAAGAACCGTTCTTACCTATGCATCAAAACCACAACTATAGTTCGTCATGTTAGTGCTGTTTTAACCTTCGCAAGGACTGGGCGTAGCCACACTCGGTTCAACTAAAGTTGGAGAAACTGACACCCGCCAGCCACATGTGTGCAAAGCACGTCGGTAGAATCAGTCTCGCGTAAGCGTACGCGTAATGTCGGTCCGGGCTGCTTCATCCAACAATACCGTCGAACAAAGTATGACATGCTGGTAAGCAGTATGACTTGTATCGCCCACAACTCACTTGTGTTCTACTCGTGCATATAACATCAACACATAAAACCTAGGCTCGGATGCCACTGTTGGGGAATGTAGTAATTTCAAAAAAAATCCTACGCACATGCAAGATCATGGTGATGCATAGCAACGAGAGGGGAGAGTGTTGTCCATGTACCCTCGTAGACCGAAAGCGGAAGCGTTAGAACAACGCAGTTGATGTAGTTGTGCGTCTTCACGCCCCGACCGATCAAGCATCGAAACTACGACACCTCCGAGTTTTAGCACACATTCAGCTCGATGACGATCCCCCGTACTCCGATCCAGCAGAATGTCGGGGAAGAGTTCCGTCAGCACGACGACATGGTGACGATCTTGATGTTCTACCGTCGTAGGGCTTCTCCTAAGCACCGCTATAATATTATCGAGGAGGACTATGGTGGAGGGGGGCACCGCACATGGCTAAGAGATCAAGAGATCAATTGTTGTGTCTAGAGGTGCCCCCTACCCCCGTATATAAAGGAGCCAAGGGGGAGGGGGCAGCCGGCCTAGGAGGGGGTGCGTCAAGGGGAGTCCTACTCCCACCGGGAGTAGGACTCCCTCCTTCCTTGTTGGACTAGGAGAAGGGGGGAAGGAGGAGGGAGAGAGGAAGGAAAGGGGGGGCGCCGCCCCCCTCTCCTTGTCCTATTCAGACTAGGGGGGAGGGGCGCGAGGCCCAGCCCTTTCCTCCTCTCCTCTTCTCCACTAAGGCCCATGTAGGCCCATTAAGCCTCCGGGGGGTTCCGGTAACCTCCCGGTACTCCGGTAAAATCCCAATTTCACCCGGAACACTTCCGATATCCAAATATAGGCTTACAATATATCAATCTTTATGTCTCGACCATTTCGAGACTCCTCATCATGTCCGTAATCTTATCCGGGACTCCGAACAAATTTCGGTACATCAAAACTCATAAACTCATAATATAACTGTCATCGAAACCTTATGCGTGCGGACCCTACGGGTTCGAGAACTATGTAGACATGACCGAGACACGTTTCCGGTCAATAACCAATAGCGGAACCTGGATGCTCATATTGGCTCCTACATATTCTACGAAGATCTTTATCGGTCAAACCGCATAACAACATACGTTGTTCCCTTTGTCATCGGTATGTTACTTGCCCGAGATTTGATCGTCGGTATCTCAATACCTAGTTCAATCTCGTTACCGGCAAGTCTCTTTACTCGTTACGTAATGCATCATTCTGTAACTAGCTCATTAGCTACATTGCTTGCAAGGCTTATAGTGATGTGCATTATCGAGAGGGCTTAGAGATACCTCTCCGACGATCGGAGTGACAAATCCTAATCTTGAAATACGCCAACCCAACAAGTACCTTCAAAGACACCTATAGAGCACCTTTATAATCACCCAGTTATGTTGTGACATTTGGTAGCACACAAAGTGTTCCTCCGGTAAACAGGAGTTGCATAATCTCATAGTCATAGGAACATGTATAAGTCACGAAGGAAGCAGTAGCAACATACTAAACGATCAAGTGCTAAGCTAACGGAATGGGTCAAGTCAATCACATCATTCTCCTAATGATGTGATCTCGTTAATAAAATGACAACTCTTTTGTCCATGGCTAGGAAACTTAACCATCTTTGATTCACGAGCTAGTCAAGTAGAGGCATACTAGTGACACTATGTTTGTCTATGTATTCACACACGTATTATGTTTCCGGTTAATACAATTCTAGCATGAATAATAAACATTTATCATGATATAAGGAAATAAATAAAAACTTTATTATTGCCTCTAGGGGATATTTCCTTCAGCAGCACCCACTAGGGCGCGCCTGGGGGCCCAGGCGCGCCCAGGTGGGTTGTGACCACCTTGGGTGCCCCCTGAACCGCCTCTTTGCTCTATAAATACCCCAATATTCCAGAAACCCTGTGAAGTCGACGAAAATCAATTCCAGCCGCTGCAGAGTCTAGAACCACCAGATCCAATCTAGTGACCATCATAGAGGGGTTCACCACTTCCATTGGTGCCTCTCCGATGATGCGTGAGTAGTTCTTTGTAGACCTACGGGTCCGTAGTTAGTAGATAGATGGCTTCCTCTCTCTCTCTTGATTATCAATACAATGGTCTCTTGGAGATCCATATGACGTAAGCCTTTTGCGGTATGTTTGTTGGGATCCGATGAACTGTGAGTTTATGATCAGATCTATGTTTTTATCCATGAAAGTTATTTGAGTCTTCTTTGATCTCTTATATGCACGATTACTTATAGCCTCATATTTCTTCTCCGATATTTGCGTTTTGTTTGGCCAACTTGATCTATTTATCTTGCAATGGGAAGAGGTGCTTTTTGATGGGTTCGATCTTACGGTGCTTGATCCCAGTGACAAAAGGGGAAATGACACGTATGTATCGGTGCTATTAAGGATAACAAGATGGGGTCTATTTCTACATAAATAGATCTTGTCTACATCATGTCATCATTCTTATTGCATTACTCCGTTTCTCCATGAACTTAATACACTAGATGCATGCTGGATAGCGGTCGATGTGTGGAGTAATAGTAGTAGATGCAGGTAGGTTTTGGTCTACTAATCTTGGACGTACTGCCAATATAATGATCATTGCCTGGATATCTTCATGATTATTCGAAGTTCTATCAATTGCCCAACAGTAAATGTTTTCCTGCCGTTTGCTATTTTTCTCGAGAGAAGCCACTTGTGAAACCTACAGCCCTCGGGTCTCTTTTCATCATATTTGCTTTTGCGACCTATTTTCCTTTGCATTTATTTTCAGATCTATTAAACCAAAAATACAAAAATACCTTGATCCAATTTATTTGTTCCGCGATCTATTTATCCTATCTACCACTTTTACCTCACGTTATTTGCCTATCTTGAGGCGCCGTACCCGAAAGGGATTGACAACCCCTTTAACACGTCGGGTTGCGAGTATTTGTTAATTGTGTGCAGGTGTTGTTTACGTGGTGTGAGGAGGTTCTCCTACTGGTTCGATAACCTTGGTCTCATCACTGAGGGAAATACCTACCGTCGCTATACTGCATCATCCCTTCCTCTTTGGGGAAATACCGACGTAGTTCTAGCAGACATCAAAAGGAATTTCAGACGCCTTTGTCGGGGAGGATCTTTAACATCAACCAGGTTCCTAATCAAAAATCTCATCTCCTTGCAATTTACATTATTTGCCATTTGCTTCTCGTTTTCCTCTCCCCCACTTCACAAAAATTGTTGTTTTATTCGCCTACTTTTTAGTTTGCCTTTTTCTCGTCAGGTCTCATGTTTGCTTGTGTTGCCATGTGCCTTCTATTTGCTTGCATCTTCGCTTGCTGAAAATCTATTGATATGGATCCTCATCCTCTTGCTAATCATTTCAAGAGATCCAATCATGATGAACCAGTTGCTAGTGAGTTAAGTGCACTAGATTATCTTTATGAAGTTTTGCTTGAGATTCATGAATCTCCAAATTATCATGAAGAAATTTATAAAGTGATCTTCAAAATTTATTTAAGCCCCATGATTAATATGAGATTGATATTGAAAGTGGGTTTGGAAGAGTGTCAACTTTAAATCCCACATATTTGGAGAATATTCAATCTTATGAAATTTTTGATAAAAGTGGGTTTGGAGAGGTCATGACTTTAGTTATTGTTAATCCCACTATTTTGGAAGAGTGTCAACTTTGCATGCATGTGGATCATGAAGAGAATATTTTACGTGATAGTTATATTGTCGAATTTTATTATGATCCTACATGTAATTATTATGAGAGAGGAAAATATTTTGGTAGAAATTTTCATGTTACTAAATTACCTCTCGTTATGTTGAGATTGCTTTTCTTTCTTTCTTCTTCTTTGCATATGCATAGTTGTCATTGTCTTGATAATTTGTTCTCTTATAAAATTCCTATGCATAGGAAGTATGGTAGACTTAAATGTGTTTGCCACATGTTTCATGATGATCTCTTCATGTTTCAGTTACTATCTTTCATGTGAGCATCATTTAAATCTTATGCCTAGCTAGGGGCGTAAAATGATAGCGCTTGTTGGGAGGCAACCCAATGAATAAAATTTATTTTTGCTTTTTGTTTTCTGTTCTTGTGTGTTAGCACAATTATTCTACTGTTACGATTGTGTTTATTGTGTTTTAGTAAGTGTTTGTGCCAAGCAAGGCCTTTGGGATGATTTGGGTGAAAGTTGATTTTATCTTTCTAAAAAATAGAAACTTTTGCGCTCACGAGATTATTTGTAATTTTTAACAGAATAGAGATTTTGAGTTGAACCTTTTTGCAGAAGATTAATAGACAAATTTATCACGTAAACCAGTTTATTTCAGAATTTTTGGAATTACATAAGTATTCTAAATATCCAGCTTGCTACGGACTGTTCTATTTTTGACAGATTCTGTTTTCTTTGTGTTGTGTGCTTGTTTTGATGATTTTATGGTTTTCTTTGATGAGTTTTTGCCATAGAAAATTGGAAACAGTAGATATAATGCAAAAACAAAATAAGAATAGGTTTGCAACAGTACTTATAGTAGTGGTTTGCTTTCTTATACTAACGGATCCCATGAAGGTTTTGTTGAGTTTTGTGTGATTGAAGTTTTCAAGTTTTGGGTGATTTTACGATGGATGAAGGAATAAGGATTAGCAGAAGGCTAAGCTTGGGGATGCCCGAGGCACCCCAAGTTAATATTCAAATAATTAGCAAGCAACTAGGCTTGGGGATTGTCCCCGAGTGGCATCCCCGCTTTCTTCTAACAACCATCGGTATTTTACTTGAAGCTATATATTTATTCGTCACATATTATGAGTTTTGCTTGAAGCGTCTTGTATTATGAGTCTTTGCTTGTTTTTCTTTGTGTCTTAAGTGTTGAATCCTTTTTGGACACACCTTTTTGAGAAAGCCAAAAATTATGCTATGCTTGCTCCTATGCTTCACTTAAATTTTTAGAGCCATGTATTTGCTCTAGTGCTTCACTTATATCTTTTTTAGCACGGTGTGCTTTGTTATTTTTGAAGAAATGCTCTCATGCTTCACTTATATTTATTTGGGAGTTAGTAAAATTTTCGGAAATTCTCTCTTGCTTCACTTACATTATTTTGAGAGAAAGAAAAATTATGCTCATGTTCTTCACTTATATTTGTTTGAGCTTATCAAAAGCAACATATGAAAATAGTCCCAAAGTGATAGATGTCCAAGGAGGATATAATAAAAACTTTCATGAAGATCATTGGACAAAATAAACTTGATTCTTAGTAATGGTTTTGAGATATGACGATATGATATGTGAGTCATGTTGATGAGTAATTGTGCTTTAGTAAGAATATTTATGTTAAGGTTTGTGATTCCCTATGCAAGCACGAAAGTCAATAGTTATGCAATCAAGTTTATATCCTACTTATGGTGCATTATTCGGTGTTACTTATGCTTAATGCCTGGGTACGAGATTTTTTTCTTTTTTGGTTGGTCGCTTCTCAATCTTTTGCTAGCCTTCATTTTGCACTAAGTATGGTCACTACTTTTGCATCCAAAACCCTTTAAACCAGTTTTGCCATATGAGTCCACTATACCTACCTATATGCGGTATTTCCATGCCATTCTACGCAAATTTGCATGTGCCAACTCTAATTTTCAAAATAAATTTCTCTTTTGTGTGCTCTACCGCTCGCGGGGCAGTGAAGGGTGACCAATATTTTCCATGCTAGATGTGTTATTCTGATGATGAGTGTTTATTCACTTGTTATTGCACGAGAGTACGACAAAGGTATTAGGGATGCCCAGTCCTGAAATGAAAAATGAATTTACTTTATGTTGTCAAATAATAAATTCCTTGGAAATTGTTGGTATGGAGGGCAACCGTGGATTCAGCTAGCCATGGAAAGTGAAAGTAATGGTGGAAAAAGGAATAAACTTTATTTTCTGTTTGGGAACCGCCTATGATGTATCTAGAATGGAAAGTGTTGGGATCTTTAAGTCATTTTCGTTGGTGGGAAAAGTATGCCTCTCAAAAATATTTTTATCTCTCAATTTAAGCTTTGAGCTTTGGCACCTCTACAAATCCCTACTTCCCTCCATGAAGGGCCTTTATTTTACTTATGCAATTTTTATTTTGAATTTGAGTCTCCATCTTCTCTTATAAAGCACCAACTAAGAGGCACTATGATCGTATTTGAGCATTGGGTGTAGCTAATATTCGAGTGTGGTTCATGAATGGATAAATGATTGAGCATGATGGGCTAGGGATAACTTGCTTTAGTGTTGATATTTTGAAACACATGGTTGCTTGTTGATATGCTTGAGTATTAAAGTCTTCATGTCAAAACTAGACTATTCCTTTGAATCATATAAAAGTACAAATGTCCGTGCTGTAAAGAAAAGAAATGTGATGAACATGTTAGGCAGCATTCCACATCAAAAATTCTGTTTTTATCATTTACCTACTCGAGGACGAGCAGGAATTAAGCTTGGGGATGCTAATATGTCTCCAACGTATCTATAATTTTTTTATTGTTCCATGCTGTTATATTATCATTCTTGGATGTTTTACAATAATTTTATAGTCATTTTATATCATTTTTTGGTACTAACCTATTGACATAGTGCCCAATGCTAGTTGTTGTTTTCTGCATGTTTTTTACATTGCAGGAAATCAATATCAAACGGAGTCCAAACGCAGTGAAACTTCTTGAGGATTTTTTTGGGCCAGAAGACATCCATTGGGCCAAGGAAGCACCTCGTGTCGGATTTAGGGATCCGGCAACCCTTGAGAGGTTCGAACTCTGGGGTGCGTGTGGAGATCTCAACCTACCCAGCCTGCCTACTCGCGATCCTCCTAGGCCTAGCGCGTCGAGCTCAAAGAGACACAAAGACACAGAGATTTATACTGGTTCGGGCCATCATTATGGTGTAATACCCTAATCCAGTGTGGTGTGGTGGATTACCTCGAAGGGCTATGGATGAACAAGGACAGTGGATGAACAAGCCTCAAGAGGTGAGGTGCTCTCGAGCTGGTGTGGTGGTCGGGTGAGAATGGATCCGATCCCCCACTATGGTGGTGTCTAGTCCTATTTATAGTGGCCTTGGTCCTCTTCCCAAATATGAGCAGGAAGGGATCCACAATGACCAGATTTGAAAGGGGACAAGTAGTACAGTCTATCCTGACAAAAATAGTCCTCACCTGCGAAAAGCCTCTAGTCGCGACGCTGCGGTGGGCTCGTTGATGACCTCCGTCCTGGCAGTCTTGGTCTCGTCGCACCGGAATGGAAACCTTTGGCTGATTTCTCGAGACTCCGCGCCTGCGGCTTGCCTCCTTTGCACCGAAGAGGAAACCCGCGCTCTGCGCCCTCCTGGCCTTGGTCGTCATGGCTCACGTCAACTGAGCCTTGTGAGGTAGCTTGAATAGAACTCTCCGCCCCTCAGGAGCCCTCCTAAGGAGGCCACTTCCTTCGGGGGTCTTGGCGTTGTCTGCCTCGCGAGGCTTGGCCCCTCGCGAGGGTCTTGTGGCATTGGTGTTGAAGCTGGGCTGTACCAGGCTGTCGATGAAGCCACGTGGTGGGCCGCAGGGAGGCAGGGCTGGATACCCCCAAATCCAGGACGCCGATAGTAGCCCCCGGGCCCAAGGCGCACTCGAACTTGGCTTCCAGGCGAAGCCAAAGGGCAAGTGCGGAGCGCCGTGGGCCCTAACCGCCTGTGGCCTTGATGATGCCTAGCGATTGATTGGACGTGGGCGACTCCGTTTCCCCATGCTGCCTCGACAATTGCCCGACTTGACAACTGCATGCTGCATGCATAGAGGATCATCATTACTGGAAATCATGGGAGGCCAACGATTTACCTTCTCCTGGCTATAAATGTGCGAGCGGGTGGAGCCCCTGCCCATCTCTCCTTCGTCTTGCTCCCGCCTACTTCTTCTCTTCTCCATCTTGCTCCCATGGCGCCGATCAGGAGGTACTCTACGACAGAGAAGGGGAAGGCTCCTAGGGAGGGGCCTGACCCTCTCCCGCCGAAGAAACGACTCCGCCTCCCCGGCGACGTTGGCGCGGGGCGAGAGGTGGCCAGGCCTTGGCAATCGAGGCCTCCGCCCGGCTTCCCCCTCCCCCTATACGCCCATGCTCAAGATGAAGGAATGCATTGTCGAGTGGTGCCTGATGAAGATGGCAGGGCCGCTATTGCCCTGCCGGCCGCACCACAGACCCATGCCGAGGGTAGCTCGCGTGAGTTCATGGTGTGGGCGGTGATGCCTCTCGACAGCTGGATCCGGCTCCCGCGGTTCTTCGCCCGCGAGCTGCCTCCGAGGGGACCGGTGGAGCTGTGGCTGCAGCACGCAGGGTGCCACAGCTTGGCCACCAGAGCTGAAGTCGAGGTGGTGCCTCCTGGAGACGTCTTCATGATGCGAGGATGGAGCGAGATCGCCCGGGCTTGCCGCGCGGAAGGGGCCTTGACGATCCACTTCGAGTATGATGGTGCGTCCACCTTGTTCTTCAAGGTCTTCAACGAGGAGGGGCGAACGGCTGGAGTGCTGCCCCGGAGGGGACAGCTCGAGGGACGCCGTAGCGAGCGCTGGGCCTGCTGGCGTCCCCTTCAGCGCCTCGTCCAGCAGCAGTGGCGACTCCTGAGAATCCAGCGACTCTCCTGAGCCCAGTGATTCTCCGGAGTCGAGTGACGACAGCTACGTGACGCCAAGCTCCCGCCAAGGCCGCAGTGCAGCTGCAGCTGCCGCCCGGCATCACTGGCGATACCGTAGGGCCCTGTAGTTGTTTATCCTGCGCGAGATGAAGATCAGCCCCCGTGGGGTTTGTAAGGATTGGAATGCACTTAATATCAATGCTGTTTATTTTGATTTCGTGATGGATACGCGTATTCCGGTTCGGCTAGGTTCCTTTCTTTTCTTTTCCCTAGGCAACGTGGCGCTCTACACCGGCGGGACCCAGTCCCAAGCAGGCTTCAGCCGTCGCTAGTATGCCAGGTCGCGATGCCGTGGTCAAGGCTAGGAGGTGAGCGCCCCGAGGTCCGGTAAGAGCTCATGAGACGCGAGGCTCATGAGGTCCCCCTTGGCGTACAAGCAGTTGCGTAGAGAATCGAAAAGGGGAGCAGAACTGCGAAAATGGAACTGCGAGGCGAGGCATGTGAAGAGAGAAACTAGTGATGTAGTGAGCCGAGGCTTATCTTTTTGGTGTCTGAGACCATTAGGGAGGTGATGCTCGCCGTCGCGCCTGTGGTACCGTTGGGCGCAGTCTGCATCGGCCACCCTCCTGCCTTGATTACCAAAGTACTCTACTTCCTCGGGACCCGGCCCTTGAGCAAGCTCAGCCGCCGCTGGTATGCCAGGTCGCGATGCCGTGGTCAAGGCCAGGGGGTGAGGGCTGGAGAGCCAGTAGGAGCTCCCGAGATGCGATGCTCGGGAGGCCCCCCTTTAACGTGCAAGCGACTCGCAAGGCCAGAAGATGGTCGCCCAGGCCAACCCTTGGCCCATCGCCAGGTGAACCTGCAGGTTAGACGACAAAGAAGGCTAGGAGCCCCCAGGGCATAAGACGGAGGCACCGAGGACGCTGCGAGGTGGTGTACGCGAGGCGGGCCGCGAACCAGAGCTCGATCCCTGGGTTTATCAGTGTTGCAGGGACGGACCCGAGCACAAGCGCCGTGCCGATGTGAGTATCATGCGGTGATGCAGGAATGGTGTTAGTCGGCATGCATGAAGGTCCATGAGGCAGTGGTCATGGAGTGACAATCATAGATTAGCTCACGGACATGATTAGATAGTACTGGCGAATTCAAAACAATATACGCCGTGGGGCTAGACCCGCACGGCCTGGGGATGATGCAGGCCGAGGGGCGCCCCAAACTGAATGAACTAGAGAGATGTCACCTGGTACCGTTACTGAAGAGATATTGAAATAGGCAAAAAACGCGCGCGCTGCTGGAGCTGTTCCTCATGAGCCGCTCTGGTGCCGAGCCCCAGGAGACACGGATGGACCGAGAGGCTCCTGAAGGTGTTCCTCCATCTCCGCCAGGATCGCCTGATGCCTGGCCTCGCAGGCCATTGATAACCCGCAAGTATACGGGATAGTTGTAGCCTCTTTCGATAAGTAAGAGTGTCGAACCCAATGAGGAGCTAAAGGTAGAACAAATACTCTCTCAAGTCCTATCGGCCACTGATACGACTCTAAGCACGCTTGACGTTCGCTTTACCTAGAACAAGTATGAAACTAGAAGTACTTTGTAGGTGTTGTTGGATAGGTTTGCAAGATAATAAAGAGCATGTAAATAAAAAATAGGGGCTGTTTAGATAAATAAGCAATAAAGTAAATATAACGAGTGTGGAAAAGTGGTGGTAGGAGTTGTGGAATTGTCCCTAGGCAATTGACTACATTGCTAGACCGATAATCACAATTACAATTCTATTTGTGGGAGAGGCATAAGCTAACATACTTTCTCTACTTGGATCATATGCACTTATGATTGGAACTCTAGCAAGCATCCGCAACTACTAAAGATTCATTAAGGTAAAACCCAACCATAGCATTAAAGTATCAAGTCCCCTTTATCCCATACGCAAACAACCTACTTACTCGGGTCTGTGCTTCTGTCACTCACGCCA
The DNA here is from genome assembly GCF_002162155.2 of Triticum dicoccoides. Lineage (NCBI taxonomy): Eukaryota > Viridiplantae > Streptophyta > Magnoliopsida > Poales > Poaceae > Triticum > Triticum dicoccoides. Next base: position 466,447,550 of record NC_041385.1, on the reverse strand, counting down.
CCCACCATAAGCAAATCATAAGCATATTGCAAACCCTATAGTAGGGATCCCTCACGCTTGTGCGACACGAAGGGCACCATAGTACAGCACCAATAATAAAACATGCAACTCAAATAAATCATAGCAATTCATCAATCAACGATAGGACAACGAAAATCTACTCAGACATCATAGGATGGCAACACATCATTGGAAAATAATATGAAGCATAAAGCACCATGTTCAAGTAGAGGGTACAGCGGGATGCGGGAGAGTGGACCGCTGAATATAGATGGGGGAAGGTGATGGAGATGTTGGTGAAGACGGCGGAGGTGTTGGTGTAGATCGTGGTGATGATGATGGCCCCCGGTGGCGTTCCGGCGCCACCAGAAGCAAGGGGGAGAGAGGCCCCCTTCTTCTTCTTCGTCTTCCTTGACCTCCTCCCTAGATGGGAGAAGGGTTTCCCCTCTGGTCCTTGGCTCTCATGGCTTGGGAGGGGCGAGAGCCCCTCCGAGATTGGATGTATCTCTCTGTTTCTACGTTCCCTGTTCTGCCCCTTCACCGTTTCCTTTATATCTGGAGATCCATAACTCCGATTGGGGTGAATCTTTCGCCCAGATTTTTCTTGTAAAATTAGCTTTCTTGCAGAAAAAGAAGAGCGTCAACCACCTTACGGGTGGCCCACGAGAGTCCAGGGTGCGCCCAGGGGGGAGGGCGCGTCCCCCTGTCTCGTGGCCACCTCGGACAGCGTTTCGCGTTGATTCTTCCTCCGGAAAATCCCAAATATTCCAAAATAATTCTCTGCCCATTTTTATCCCATTTGGACTCCATTTGATATTGGTCTTCTGTGAAACATAAAATAGGCAACAAACAGGAACTGGCACTGGGCACTGGATCAATATGTTAGTCCCAAAAATAGTATAAAAAGTTGCCAAAAGTATATGAAAGTTGAAGAATATTGGCATGGAACAATCAAAAATTATAGATACGACGGAGACGTATCAGCATCCCCAAGCTTAATTCCAGCTCGTCCTCGAGTAGGTAATTGATAAAAAGATAATTTTTGATGTGGAATGCTACCTAGCATAATCTTGATCATATGTCTAATCATGGCATGAATATTAAGACACGAGTAATTCAAGGCAATAGTCTATCATTTGACATAAAAACAATAATACTTCAAGCATACCAACCAAGCAATTATGTCTTATCGAAATAACCTAGCCAAAGAAAGCTCATCCCTACAAAATCATATAGTCTGGCTATGCTCCATCTTCATCACATAAAGCATTCAAATCATGCACAACCCCGATGATGAGCCGAGCAATTGGTTCATACTTTTTAATGCGCTTCAGCTTTCTCAATTCTTACGCAATACATGAGCGCAAGCCATGGACATAGCACTATGGTGGTATATGGTGGTGGTTGTGAGGACAAAAAGGGAGAAGATAGTTTCACATCAACTAGGCGTATCAACGGGCTATGGAGATGCCCATCAATATATATCAATGTGAGTGAGTAGGGATTGCCATGCAACGGATCCACTAAGAGCTATAAGTGTATGAAAGCTCAAACTGGAAACTAAGTGGGTGTGCATCCAACTTGCTTGCTCATGAAGACCTCGGGCGTTTGAGGAAGCCCATCATCGGAATATACAAGCCAAGTTCTATAATGAAAATTCCCACTAGTATATGAAAGTGAAAGCATAGGAGGCTCTCTCTATGAAGAACATGGTGCTACTCTGAAGCACAAGTGTGGTAAAAGGATAGTAACATTGCCCCTTCTCTCTTTTTCTCTCATTTTTTTGGTGGGCTTCTTTGGCCTCTTTTATTTTTCATAAAGTCCGGAGTCTCATCCCAACTTGTGGGGGAATCATAGTCTCCTTCATCCTTTCCTCACTGGGGCAATGCTCTACTAATGATGATCATCACACTTTTATTTACTTACAACTCAATATTACAAATCAAAGCTAGAACAAAATATGACTCTATATGAATGCCTCCGGCGGTGTACCGGGATATGCAATGAATCAAGAGTGGCATGTATGAAAATTATGAAGGTGGCCTTGCCACAAATACGATGTCAACTACATGATCATGCAAAGAGAAATATGACAATGATGAAACATGTCATAATAAACGGAACAGTGGAAAGTTGCATGGCAATATATCTCGGAATGGCTATGGAAATGCCATATAGGTAGGTATGGTGGCTATTTTGAGGAGGGTAAATAATGGGTTTATGCTACCGGCGAAAATTGCGCGGTAAAATAGAGGCTAGCTAAGTGGAAGGATGAGTGTGCATATATCCATGGACTCACATTAGTCATAAAGAACTCATATACTTATTGCAAAAATCTACTTAGCCCTCGAAGAAAAGTACTACTACGCATGCCCCAAGAGGGATAGATTGGTAGGAAAAGACCATCGCTCGTCCCCGACTGCCACTCATAAGGAAGACAATGAAAAAACACCTCATGCTCCAACTTCGTTACATAACGGTTCACCATACGTGCATGCTATGGGACTTGCAAACTTCAACACAAGTATTTCTCAATTTCACAATTACCCAACTAGCACGACTCTAATATCACCACCTTTATGTCACAAAACTATTGCAACGAATCAAACATATCATATTCAGTGATCTACAAGTTTATGTAGGATTTTATGACTAACCATGTGAATGACCAATTCCTATCATCTCTCTAAATAGATATAAGTGAAGCAAGAGAGTTTAATTCTTTCTACAAAAGATATGCCGACGCTCTAACAAATATAAGTGAAGCAAAAGAGCATTCTACAAATGGCGGTTTTCTATGTGAAGAGAAACATGCAATCCAAACTTCAAATGATATAAGTGAAGCATATGAAGCATTCTATAAAGCCATATTCAAAAGATTTAAGTAAAGTGCAATGGGCATTCTATAAATCAACCAAGGACTATCTCATACCAGCATGGTGCATAAAAGAAAAATGGAAACTAAATGCAAAAGACGCTCCAAGACTTGCACATATCACATGAACGAAACGAATCCGAAAACATACCTATACTTGTTGAAGAAAGAGGGGATGCCTTCCGGGGCATCCCCAAGCTTAGACGCTTGAGTATCCTTGAATATTTACTTGGGGTGCCTCGGGCATCCCCAATCTTGAGCTCTTGCCTCTCTTCCTTTTCCTCATACCGAGACATCCTCGATTAGACACTACATCCACACAAAACTTCAATAGAAAACTCGGTAAGATCCGTTAGTATAATAAAGCAAATCACTCTAAGTACTGTTGCAAACCAATTCATATTTTATTTTTGCATTGTTTCTACTGTAATATGACTTTTTCATGGCTTAATCCACTGATATAAATTGATAGATTCATCAAAACAAGCAAACTATGCATCAAAAACAGAATTTGTCAAAAATAGAACAGTCTGTAGCAATCTGAACATCCACCATACTTCTGCTACCCCAAAAATTCTACCAAACTTAAAAGTAAAAGAGTTGTACAGCAAGACAGTGCAAAAGGAATCAGAACCAATTGACGTTCCAATTAAAAATGTAAAATCGAGCACTACAGCCAAAGTTTTTGTCCTGCACCGTACAAACCAACAAGCATTGTAAACATCCTAAAGGCAAACCTTGGCACATTATTTTTATAATACAATGGAATTGTACAAGGGGATAATTATTTTTGATGAAAAGTTTTTTTAATCAAGATTCACAAAGTTTCCGTGAGCATGAATAAAGTTCAAGGAGCTCTCCCACTTCAACAATGCTTGTCTCTCTCACTTTCACTTTCCTTTTTGAAAAGTTTTTAGGTTCCCTCTTTATTTTTTTTGTTTTAAACTATATAAAAGCACTCAACATAAATAAATGACTCTCTAAAACTTCCGGGATGTCTCCCTGGCAGCGCTTTCTTTAAAGCCATTAAGCTAGGCATATAGTGCTCAAGTAATGGATCCACCCAGATCCCAAGGTATATCAAAGCCAATTTTAATTAACAATAATTTGTAATTTAGTAGTGAGCACAAAGTAACATATATCAAGCAATGACAAAGTCTAACTCTCTTCCTATGCATCGGCATGTCATAAAAAAACAATTCATGCACACATAGTAAAGGCCAATGCATAGTATAAGAAGATTCTTGCAATTCTATTGTGTTGGAAACATAAAGAGGCGGAGATGTAGTTCCTCTCTCATAATAATTGCAAGTAGGAGCAGCAAGCACATGCATATTATATTCATCAAAATCATCATGTGCAACGGTAAAAGGCAACCCATCAATATAATCCTTACTAAGCGCAAACTACTCCGATATAGTGTAATCGGGAGAATTCAAAATGATAATAGGATTATCATGCGTGGGTGCAATAGCAACAATTTCATGTTTAACATAAGGAACTATAGCAAGTTCATCTTCATAAGCATAATTCATATTGGCATCTTGGCCACAAGCATAGCAAGCATCATCAAAAAGGGATATTTCAAACAAATTCAAGGGATCATAGCAATCATCATAGCAATCATCCTTCGGTAAGCACAAAGGGGAATTAAACAATATATGAGTTGAAGAGTTAATCTCATTAGAAGGTGGGCACAGGTGATCAATCCGCTCTTCCTCCTTTTGTTCTTCGCTCTCCTCATCATCTTTTTCATCCAATGAGCTCACAGTTTCATCAATTTCTTCTTCCATAGCTTCCTGCAAAATATTAGTCTCTTCTTGGACAGCGGAGACTTTCTCAATAAATGCATTAATATAGTAATTGTATTCATAATTTTCATAGCAATATCTAAGTATAGCAAGATCTTCAGGCCTATAAACATCATCATCTAAAGCTTCATACTTTTCAAACAAAGATTCAATTTCATAAGCAGCCTTAAAAGCATCAAATTCTTCAATTTGTTCAACAACATAGTAATCATATATACCATTAGCATAAGAAGCCAAGGTTTATCATCATTAAATTTGCATGAAAAGGGAAGGTGTGGAGCCTTCATCCTAGAGCAACAAGTAATGTCATATCTCAATCATAGATCCCGAGCATACCAATGCAACATAATAAATTGATCCCATAATAGTTTCCTTTTTGTGTCAAGCGATAATCCCTAAAGTATTCACGTTGATCCAACGTGTCTCCCATTATAAAGTTGAATGGGGTTTTCTCAGGATTATCAAAGTAGTACATAATATCTTTCATATAATGAGAATCGGGGGTTTTAGGAGTTACCCCATCTACATGAGTAGGAAGTACACCTAATTTTTTTGGTATTTTGTGTTCCATATCCATAACTAAAGATAGAGAACAACTAAGAACAGCAAATAAAAATTACTTAGTGATAAAGCAAACAAGCACACACGAGAATATTCACCCCACACTAAGACTCCCCGTCAACGGCGCCAGAAAAAGGTCTTGATAACCCGCAAGTATATGGGATAGTTGTAGCCTCTTTCGATAAGTAAGAGTGTCGAACCCAACGAGGAGCTAAAGGTAGAACAAATACTCTCTCAAGTCCTATCGGCCACTGATACGACTCTACGCACGCTTGACGTTCGCTTTACCTAGAACAAGTATGAAACTAGAAGTACTTTGTAGGTGTTCTTGGATAGGTTTGCAAGATAATAAAGGGCACGTAAATAAAAAGTAGGGGATGTTTAGATAAATAAGCAATAAAGTAAATATAACGAGTGTGGAAAAGTGGTGGTAGGAGTTGTGGAATTGTCCCTAGGCAATTGACTACGTTGCTAGACCGATAATCACTATTACAATTCTATTTGTGGAAGAGGCATAAGCTAACATACTTTCTCTACTTGGATCATATGCACTTATGATTGGAACTCTAGCAAGCATCCGCAACTACTAAAGATTCATTAAGGTAAAACCCAACCATAGCATTAAAGTATCAAGTCCCCTTTATCCCATACGCAAACAACCTACTTACTCGGGTCTGTGCTTATGTCACTCAGGCCACCCACCATAAGCAAATCATAAGCTTATTGCAAACCCTACAGCTGGGATCCCTCACGCTTGCGCGGCACGGAGGGCACCATAGGACAACACCAATAATAAAACATGCAACTCAAATCAATCATAGGAATTCATAAATCAACGATAGGACAACAAAAATCTACTCAGACATCATAGGATGGCAACACATCATTGGAAAATAATATGAAGCATAAAGCACCATGTTCAAGTAGAGGGTACAGCGGGATGCGGGAGAGTGTACCGCTGAATATAGATGGGGGAAGGTGATGGAGATGTTGGTGAAGACGGTGGAGGTGTTGGTGTAGATCGCGGTGATGATGATGGCCCCCTGTGGCATTCCGGCGCCACCGGAAGCAAGGGGGAGAGAGGCCCCCTTCTTCTTCTTCTTCCTTGACCTCCTCACTAGATGGGAGAAGGATTTCCCCTCTGGTCCTTGGCTCCCATGGCTTGGGAGGGGCGAGAGCCCCTCCGAGATTGGATCTTTATCTCTGTTTCTGCGTTCCCTGTTTCTGCCCCTTCACTGTTTCCTTTATATCCAGAGATCCATAACTCCGATAGGGGTGAATCTTTCGCCCAGATTTTTCTTGTAAAATTAGCTTTCTGGCGGCAAAAGAAGAGAGTCAACCTCCTTACGGGTGGCCCATGAGAGTCCAGGGCGCGCCCAGGGGGGAGGGCACGCCCCCCTGTATTGTGGCCACCTCGGACAACATTTCGCATTGATTCTTCCTCCGGAAAATCCCAAATATTCCAAAATAATTCTCCGTTCGTTTTATCCCGTTTGGACTCCGTTTGATATTGGTTTTCTGCAAAACATAAAACATGCAACAAATAGGAACTGGCACTGGGCACTGGATCAATATGTTAGTCCCAAAAATAGTATAAAAAGTTGCCAAAAGTATATGAAAGTTGAAGAATATTGGCATGGAACAATAAAAAATTATAGATACGACAGAGACGTATCAGCTGTCTGAGCATCCCTCATGCAGCGCTGGAACGCCTCAGCCGCGCCCGCCAAGCCAAAAGGCATGCGGACGTAGCTGTGAGGCGGACGCTCGCATCAGCCGACACGAGACGGCCACATGAGCTGCTGATACCTCTCCAACGTATCTACTTTTCCAAACACTTTTGCTCTTGTTTTGGACCCTAACTTGTACGATTTGAATGAAACTAACCCGGACTGACGCTGTTTTCAGAAAAACTGCCATGATATTGTTTTATGTGTAGAAAACAAAGGTTCACGTAATGACCTGAAAATCCACGGAGATAAATTTTGGAAAATATAAAAACTACTGGCGAAAGAATCAAGACCAGGGGGCCCACACCCTGTCCACGAGGGTGGGCGGCGTGCCCTCCCCCCTCGGCGCGCCCCATGCCTCGTGGGCCCCCTGACGCTCCACCGACCTCAACTCCAACTCCATATATTCCGTTTCGCGGAGAAAAAAAATCAGAGAGAAAGATTCATCGTGTTTTACGATACGGAGCCGCCGCCAAGCCCTAATCTCTCTTGGGATGGCTGATCTGGAGTTCGTTCGGGGCTCCGGAGAGGGGGATTCGTCGTTGTCGTCATCATCAACCATCCTCCATCACCAATTTCATGATGCTCACCGCCGTGCGTGAGTAATTCCATCGCTGCTTGCTGGACGGTGATGGGTTGGATGAGATTTACCATGTAATCAAGTTAGTTTTGTTAGGGTTTGATCCCTAGTATCCACTATGTTCTGAGATTGATGTTGCTATGACTTTGCTATGCTTAATGCTTGTCACTAGGGCCCGAGTGCCATGATTTCAGATCTGAACCTATTATGTTTTCATGAATATATGTGTGTTCTTGATCCTATCTTGCAAGTCTATAGTCACCTATTATGTGTTATGATCCGACAACCCCGAAGTGACAATAATCGGGATACTTCTAGGTGATGACCGTAGTTTGAGGAGTTCATGTATTCACTATGTGTTAATGCTTTGGTCCGGTTCTCTATTAAAAGGAGGCCTTAATATCCCTTAGTTTCCGCTAGGACCCCGCTGCCACGGGAGGGTAGTACAAAAGATGTCATGCAAGTTCTTTTCCATAAGCACGTATGACTATATTCGGAATACATGCCTACATTACATTGATGAACTGGAGCTAGTTCTGTGTAACCCTATGTTATAGCTATTACATGAGGAATCGCATCCGAACTAATTATCCATCACTGATCCAATGCCTACGAGCTTTTCACATATTGTGCTTCGCTTATTTACTTTTCTGTTGCTACTGTTACAATTACTACAAAACTGCTATCTTTACTTTTATCACTGTTACCATTACTATCATACTACTTTGCTACTAAATACTTTGCTGCAGATACTAAGTTATCCAGGTGTGGTTGAATTGACAACTCAACTGCTAATACTCAATAATATTCTTTGGCTCCCCTTGTGTCGAATCAATAAATTTGGGTTGAATACTCTACCCTCGAAAGCTGTTGCGATCCCCTACACCTGTGGGTTATCAAGACTAATTTCCGGCGCCGTTGCCGGGGAGCATAGCTCTATTTTTTGAGTCACTTGGGATTTATATCTGTTGATCACTATGAGGAACATGAAAGACGAAAGAACCAAGATTTTGCCCTCAACTACGAGGGGAGGTAAGGAACTGCCATCTAGCTCTGCACTAGATTCTCATTCTGTTATTAGTAAGCTTGCGACACCTAAACCTACTACTGCTATGAATTCTGAAATGTCGCATGTTATTGATGATGCCACTTCTGCTATGCATGATACTTATGATGAAACTACTTCTGTGCGTGATACTACTTTGCCATTAGGTGAATTTCTTGATGAACAACTTGCTAGGGTTAGAGAGAATGAAATTATTTAAGATGCTATTATTGATGATAGTGATGATGAAAGTTCTCCCCCTAATTATGAATTACCTATTGTTCCTGAGGGTTATGTTATGGAGGAGGAAGCTGCTAGAGCTATCTTTGCTTGCAAAGATAGATATGATCTTAAAAAGTTATTAGCTAAACGGAACCCACAATGAAAGAATCAATGTTATGATAAAAGAGATTTTGTTGCTAGGAAGCATGGTAGAGAAAGAGAACCATGGGTTCAGAAACCCATGCCCTTTCCTCCTAAACCATCCAAGACAAAGGATGATGAGGATTTTGAGCGCTTTGCTGAAATGATTAGACCTATCTTCTTACGTATGCGCTTGACTAGTATGCTTAAAGTAAATCCTTATGCTAAATATATGAAGGATATCATTACAAATAAAAGAAAGATACCGAAAGCTGAAATTCCACCATGCTTGCTAATTACACTTTTAAGGGTGGAATACCAAAGAAACTTGGAGATCCCGGGGTACCAACTATACCATGCTCCATTAAAAGAAAATATGTTAAAACTGCTTTATGTGATCTTGGAGCTGGTGTTGGTGTTATGCCTCTCTCTTTATATCGTAGACTTGAATTGAATAAGTTGACACCTATTGAAATATCTTTGCAAATGGCTGATAAATCAACTGCTATACCTGTCGATATTTGTGAGGATGTGCCTGTTGTGGTTGCAAATGTCACTATCTTAACGGACTTTGTTATTCTTGATATTACCGAGGAGGATAATATGTCGATTATCCTTGGTAGACCCTTTTTGAATACTGCAGGGGCTGTTATTGATTGCAAAAAGAGGCAATGTCACTTTTCATGTTAATGGTAATGAGCATACGGTACACTTTACAAGGAAACAATCTCAAGTTCATAGCATCAATTCTATTGGAAAAGTTCCAACTATCAGTATTGGAGGTTTTGAATTTCCTCTTCCTATTGTCAAGAAAAAGTATGATATTCTTATTGTTGGGGATGTTCATATCCCCGTTGAGGTAACTTAGTGTTATTCGAAATTTCTCCGGTTCCGTGTTATTCGGGATGAGTTTGTTAACAAGACTTGATCAACCTTGTTAGTGGATTCATTTTGATGATCACGAGATGGATGAAACTAGAAGGCACAACCTTCTGTACCCTCTTTTTACTTTTTGTTATTTAAATTAAATAAAGCTAAAATAGTATTATCTGTCTATTTTTTGAATTATCCGTGCAATGAAAAATATCCCGAAAATAAAAGTGCTCCAAATGCCCTGCAAATTTAGTATGATTTTTTATGGAATATTTGAGGATTTTAGGCACTGAAAACACTGCAGGAGGGGCAAGCACCTGGCCACAAGGGTGGAGGGCGCGCCGACACCCCCTGGGCGTGCCCCTCTGTCTCATGGGCCCACGGTGGCCCTCCTCCACTCATTCCTGCACCCACACACTCCATCTTCTTCCCAAAAAATCCTCATCCAGCTCAAGCATGAGTTCTAGCTCATTTTGCTGCGATTTTTGATCTCCTTGCTCAAAGCACCATTCAAAAAACTGCTTTGGGAGATTGTTGCTTGGTATGTGACTCCTCCATTGGTCCAATTAGTTTTTGTTCTGGTGCTTTATTCATTGCAAATTTTTGCTGCATAGGTGACCCTGTTCTTGAGCTTGCATGTCAAATTTATGAGGTCCCAAGTAATTCTAATGCATGATATAGGCTCTAGGCACTTGTAGGAGTAGTTGCTACCAATCTTGTTTAGTTTCATTCACTTTTATTTTGAAGTTACTAAAATTTCAGAAATTTTCAGAAAATGTTACGGAGATTTTTGAGGGGCTCTTCTAGCCAAGGCTCCCAGGAAAAACAAGCCAAAGAGAAGGAAACGGCCAAGTATAATCTTCCTCGCATAGCGGAAGTACGGCCGTGTGAATGGCCCTATGATGAATTCTTAAGGAAAGCCGGGATTTATGAAGACTTGTATTCCTTGATTGAAAATGCAGGCCTCACCGACTTCCTCCACGACCGGATCGATCAGTATCTCTTACTCACCAATACTTTCGTGCAAAACTTTTATTATTATCCTAAGAAGTCACCGCCTTCAGTATTGTTTCATTTATATGATGAACTCAGGGAAATGTCTTTACGTAATTTTTGCGCGGTATGTAGGATACCCTTTGAGGGAAAATTAGATGAACCACATTGTAAGGATGTGGATGGCTTTGTTAACACCATCACTGTAGGGGATCCCAAGAAGGGTTCCGACGCGAGAATCTCTAGCATACACTTTCCGGTTTTACGTTACTTTGCCATATTTGCTAGTAGATGCTTAATTGGTCGTGGAAATAGTGGAAACTTCAGTGTTACTGATATTATTATTCTTCACCATGCCTTGTTTGGTGATAATAGTTTTAGTATGGGTGTCGTCATTGCTAAACGGCTAAGCCTGAACCGTACAAAAGGCCCCATCTTTGGAGTTATCTATGTTGCACGTCTTGCTAAATATTTTGAGATACCTATTAGGCACCATGAGAAAGAGGAGACATTATTGCCTCCTTACATTTTAGATTACAGGAGCATGGTAGCACACGAGTTTATAGTTGACAACGAAGATGAGATGCTCCTGTATAAATTGAGATTTAATAAGAAACACAATGAGACTATTATTCTGCCTGCGCCTCTGTTGTTTGATTTGATTGCAGTTAATTATCTTGTCACGCCGGAAGCGGTGTACACTCATCGAGGCCAAGCATCCACTCCAGAGCCTGAACCTGAGCCGGAACCTTCACTGGACCCTTATCGTGCATCATCTTACCAGTGGGATCCGGAGGAGATGGCCAACCAGTGGTATCCTGATTACACCCCTCAGTACACCGGGGAGATTAGCCGCGGTCCTTGGCAAAAAACCAACCTAGGCTAAAAGCTTAAGCTTGGGGGAGTATGTATTTCTGACAGACTTTACATTCATGTTCACACACTATTCTAGTCGTAGGTGCTCATACTCTTTCATTGTATTATCCATGCTAGCTTGATTTTCTTTTTCTAGCTTTCTTCTTGTGTGTTTGATAAACCTTAAGGAAAACCAAAAAATTAGTTAGTTTAATTTCCATGCTTGTAGTAGAAATTAAAATGAAAAACCAAAAATATTTCTTTGTTCTTCTTCTTACTTGTTGGGAGCTTTCCCGTGTAAATAGTTTTTCTTTTCTTTTCTTTCCTTTGGGGGTCGAGAGTAGAAGACCATATTGAAAATGTTTAGTGGCTCCCATATGGATGATTGTTTATTTAGTTTGGAGCCCATATTACTCTGTCTTCTCTCTTGAGTTGAATGCTTGCAGATTCCAGCTTAGTCCAATGCACGTGCACTATTATTATTATACACATCATTCGGTCGTGCAAGTGAAAGGCAATAATGACGATGTATGATGGACTGATTGAGATGAGAAAAGCTGGTATGAACTCGACCTCTCTTGTTTTTGTAAACATGATGAGTTCATCGTTCCTGATTCAGCTTATTATGGAGTAAACATATTTGCAATGACATTTAGAGATTATAGTTGCTTGTGCCATGCTTGATTAGCTATGAGTTATAATGGTTTACCTTGCGTGCCAACATGCTATTAAAATGATTGTGATGTGGTATGATGGGATGGTATCCCCCTTTGAATGAATTGAGTGACTCGACTTGGCACATGTTCACGCATGTAGTTGAAACAAATCAACATAGCCTTCATGATATTTATGTTCATGGTGGATTATATCCTACTCATGCTTGTATTTGGTGTGAATTAATTTTAATGCATGTTCATGACTGTTGTCGCTCTCTCAGTTGGTCACTTCCTAGTCTTTTGCTAGCCTTCACCTGTACTAAGCAGGAATACTGCTTGTGCATCCAAACTCCTTAAACCCCAAAGTTATTCCATATGAGTCCACCATACCTTCCTATATGCGGTATCTACCTGCCGTTAAAAGTAAATTTGTATGTGCCAAACTCAAAACCTTCAAAAGAAATTCTGTTTTGTATGCTCGAGCAGCTCATGTTTCAACTAGGGTTGCATGTATCTTCCATGCTAGGTGTGTTATTCTCAAGAGGAGTGGACTCCGCTCCTCATTCACGAGAAAGGGTCGGTAACCGGGATGCCCAGTCCCATGATCCAAAAAGATCAAAGCAAATTAATATAATTAAACAAAACTCCCCCAGGGTTGTTGTTAGTTGGAGGCACTCGTTGTTTCGAGCAAGCCATGGATTGATGCTTGTTGGTGGTGGGGGAGTATAAACTTTTACCATTCTATTTGGGAACCGCCTATAATGCATGTAGTACGGAAGATATAGCCATCTCATAGTTGTTGCGTTGACAGTGAAAGTATGCCGCTCAAAATATTATTCCTCTCTATTTTAAAATCGACCTCTGGCACCTCTACAAATCCCTGCTTCCCTCTGCGAAGGGCCTATCTATTTACTTTTATGTTGAGTCATCACCTTCTTATTAAAAAGCACCCGCTAGAGAGCACACTGTCATTTGCATTCATTGCTATTGGTTTATGTTGGGTATGACTTGACTGGATCTCTTTTACCATGAATTACAATGTTTAATCAGTCCTTGATCTTTAAAGGTGCTCTGCATTTATGTTTTGCGGTCTCAGAAAGGGCTAGCGAGATACCATTTTTTTATATCCTGTTATGATTGTTAGAAAGTGTTGTCATCCAAGTTTTATTATTATGGCTCGCTAGCTGATTATGCCATTGATATGAGTAATTGTGAGACCTAAGTGTTATTGTGAGTATGGTTAGTTTATAATACTTGCTGAAAACCTGAATGCTGGCTTTACATGTTTACAACAACAAGAGCAAACAGAGTTTGTAAAAGTTTTTCTTTATCACTTTCAGTTTATCAACTGAATTTCTTGAGGACAAGCAAAGGTTTAAGCTTGGGGGAGTTGATACGTCTCCAACATATCTACTTTTCCAAACACTTTTGCCCTTGTTTTGGACTCTAACTTGCACGATTTGAATGAAACTAACCCGGACTGACGCAGTTTTAAGCAGAACTGCCATGATGTTGTTTTATGTGTAGAAAACAAAAGTTCTCAGAATGACCTAAAAATCCACGGAGATAAGTTTTGGAAAATATAAAAAATACTGGCGAAAGAATCAAGACCAGGGGCCCACACCCTGTCCGCGAGGGTGGGGAGCGCACCCTCCCCCCTGTCTCGTGGGCCCCCTGACGCTCCACCGACCTCAACTCCAACTCCATATATCCCGTTTCACGGAGAGAAAAATCAGAGAGAAAATTTCATCGCGTTATATGATTCGGAGCCACCGCCAAGCCCTAATCTCTCTTAGGAGGGCTCATCTGGAGTCCGTTCGGGGCTTCGGAGAGGGGGATTCGTCGCCATTGTCATCATCAACCATCCTCCATCACCAATTTCATGATGCTCACCACCGTGCGTGAGTAATTCCATCATAGGCTTGCTGAACGGTGATGGGTTGGATGAGATTTACCATGTAATCAAGTTAGTTTTGTTAGGGTTTGATCCCTAGTATCCACTATGTTCTAAGATTGATGTTCCTATGACTTTGCTATGCTCAATGCTTATCACTAGGGACCGAGGGCCATGATTTCAGATCTGAACCTATTATGTTTTCATGAATATATGTGTGTTCTTGATCCTATCTTTCAAGTCTATAGTCACCTATTATGTGTTATGATCCGACAACCCCGAAGTGACAATAATCGAGATACTTCTCGGTGATGACCGTAGTTTGAGGAGTTCATGTATTCACTATGTGTTAATGCTTTGGTGCGGTTCTCTATTAAAAGGAGGCCTTAATATCCCTTAGTTTCCGCTAGGACCCCGCTGCCATGGGAGGGTTGGACAAAAGATGTCATGCAAATTCTTTTCCATAAGCACGTATGACTATATTCGGAATACATGCCCAGATTACATTGATGAACTGGAGCTAGTTATGTGTCACCCTATGTTATAGCTATTACATGAGGAATCACATCTGACATAATTATCCATCACTGATTCAATGCCCACGAGCTTTTCACATATTGTGCTTCGCTTATTTACTTTTCCGTTGCTACTGTTACAATTACTACAAAACTGCTATCTTTACTTTTGCCACTATTACCATTACTATCATACTACTTTGCTACTAAATACTTTGCTGCAGATACTAAGTTATCCAGGTGTGGTTGAATTGACAACTCAACTGCTAATACTCAATAATATTCTTTGGCTCCCCTTGTGTCGAATCAATAAATTTGGGTTGAATACTCTACCCTCGAAAGCTGTTGCGATCCCCTACACTTGTGGGTTATCAGCTGCCAAGACGCGACCCTGTTGGGCCCGGGGATGTCGATGCAGATGCAGAACTCCTTACCCTCGCCAAGGCAGTGAGCTGCGCCATGCGGCAGGCGATGATCGCCTTGCAGAACCCTTCCTTCCTGAATCTCCTCGATTGCCTTAATGATGAACTCCTGAACACCTGGTGCCTTACTCCTGCTGCCTTCTCCCGGGAAGCGTGCTCTGAAGAGCGCCTCCACATGGTGCCCGAGTGCCCCTCTCGCGACATTGGCTAGATCTAAGGCCCTCCAAAGGAGAGCCCCCGAGCCCAGCCTGAGAGGAGCGTCGGGCACGCCTTCCTATGCGATGGGCGAAGGTGCCGCGTCCGAAGATGCGAGGTTTAGTGTTGCGTCCTCGAGTGATGCTTCCTCACGAGACCCCTATCCCAGCTGTAGCTTCTTCATCTTGGGTGCGACCTGAGGAGGGAGGGCGCCGTCCTCGTCTTCGGGGTTCTCAACTGCTGCAGCCTGGAAGGCGCGCTCGAGGGAGCGCACTACATCCTTCTCTTGACAGGTTACCGTGATGACGCCACCACTTCCTGGCATCTTGAGGACGTTGTAGCCGCGGTGCGTGGCCGCCATGAACTTGGCCAGTGTTGGGTACCCTAGGATGGCGTTGTAGGGCAGGCGAATGTCGGCAACTTCGAAGTTGATGAGCTCGGTGTGGTAGTTGTTGCGCTCGCCAAAGGTGACAGGGAGGCGAACCTGCCCGATCGGGTGTGTCCATCCGTCGGTCACTCCTGAGAATGGCTTGGTGGGGTGAAGCTGGTAGTATGGCACCTTGAGCCTATCGAGCGTCTGAACAGAGAGAACATTGAGTCCTGCTCCGCCATCGATGAGAGTCTTGGTGACGGTCACATTGCTGATGACGGGGGAGCAGAGCATGGGGAGTGCGCCAACGGTGGCTGCACGCTTGAGCCGGTCCGAGGAGTCGAAGGTGATGGCACACATGGACCACTTGAGAGGGCGAGCTTCTTCAGGCTTGGGGAGCGCTGCATTCACCTCACGCGCAAACTGCTTGAAGACGCGGTGGGAAGCCGGGGCCTACGAGCCGCCCAAGATGCAGGCAATGGCTCATGGCTCCTGGAAGCCCCCAACCCCCTCGTCCTGGTGGTGATCTTCATTCCTCCTTGGCAGTGGAGGCAGAGGAGGCAAGGTTGCCTTGCCCTGAGGCCGATCCTCACGAGGCTGCTCCCTCCAGTTGCCCTCGCGAGGCTGGTCCTGTCAGCGGTCCTCACGAGGTTGGTCACGCCACTCCTGGCAACGGTCGTGTCCATCCCAGCGTCCTCCACCTCGGCCACCTCCACAACTGTAGCCTCGATCGTTGTGCTCGGGGCGTCTACCGAGGCGCCCGTCATGGAGAGCCCTGAGCTCCTGGCAGTCGCTGGTGTTGTGGCTGTAAACATTGTGGAAGGTGCAGAACGGCCGGTTGCCCTTGGATGACTCGCGGTGGTCACAACCGCGCTTCGTCTCTGGCTCAGCCGCAAGCATGGCTGGCCCCTTACGCTTCACGTACTTGGTCTTGGTCTTCTTGTCTTCTGGATCAACATCAGGGAGCTCGAGGAGGGAGAGGCGTCCCTCCTTAGCCCTTGCGCACTTGTTCTCCATGTTGAACATCTCCAGAGCGGTGCAGAGGTCCTCGTGGATGGCGAGCTCCTCGTTCATCTTGACATCACGGACGCCATCGGTGAACGCAGATATGATGGCCTCGTCCGACACCTTGGGAACCTTGAGGCGAACGTTGTTGAAGCGTTGGATATACTTCTGTAGGGTCTCTCCAGGCAATCTTTTAAATAGCGGATAGCGGACTAGTTGCGGATTAGGGTCCACGTAGCTGAATGCGAATAGCGGGCGATATTGCGGGCGCTATGTCCACATAGGCAATTTTTTAAAAACATCCACAAATTTGAGATTTGTGTATATTTCAAGGCCATTGAAAAAAATATGACACTTAATTTGAGAAATCATCATTTATATAAAAATATAAACTATAATTGAACAATATTTGGTCGTGCAACCATGCAAGCAAGACACATTTACTGGCCATGGTGGTCATAGCCGTCGCGCACTGGAGCCGTGTGAGCGACACGGGCGGCGACTGCAGCCCGACGCTCGGCGCAAGCTTGGCGCGCGTCGGCCATGGACGTGTTGGAGCGGTGGTAGATCGAACGACGGAAGAAAGGATCCGACACACCCCTACCTGGCGCGCCAAATGTCGGATTTAGGGATCCGACAACTCTTGAGAGGTTCGAACTCTAGGGTGCGTGCGGAGATCTCAACCTGCCCAGCCTGCCTACTCGTGATCCTCCTAGGCCTAGCACGTCGAGCTCAAAGAGACACAAATACGCAGAGATTTATACTGGTTCAGGCCACCGTTGTGGTGTAATACCCTAATCCAGTGTGGTGTGGTGGATTGCCTCGAAGGGCTATGGATGAACAAGTACAGTGGATGAACAAGCCTCAGGAGGTGAGGTGTTCTCGAGCTGGTGTGGTGGTTGGGTGAAAATGGATCCGATCCCCCACTATGGTGGTGGCTAGTCCTATTTATAGTGGCCTTGGTCCTCTTACCAAATATGAGCTGGAAGGGATCCCACAACAGCCGGATTTGAAAGGGGACAAGTAGTATAGTCTATCCCGACGAAAGTAGTCTTCAGCCACTAGTGAAACCTACGGCTCACGGGTCTCTTTTCATCATATTTGCTTTTGCGATCTATTTTCCTTTGCATTTATTTGCAGATCTGTTAAACCAAAAATTCAAAAATATCTTGCTGCAGTTTATTTGTTCCGCGATTTATTTATCCTATCTACCACTTTTACCTGATCTTATTTTCCTATCTCGAGGCACCGTACCCGAAAGGGATTGACAACCCCTTTAACACATCGGGTTGCGAGTATTTGTTATTTTTGTGCAGGTGCTGTTTACGTGGTGTGAGGAGGTTCTCCTACTGGTTTGATAACCTTGGTCTCATCACTGAGGGAAATACCTACCATACTGCATCATCCCTTCCTCTTTGGGGAAATATCGACGTAGTTCTAGCAGACATCACTCCTTCTGTAGGACTACAAAGCCCTCTAGTATCATTTTTTTGGCAATTCTCCTGCTGTATGTTTTCCAGTGCCAGACCAAGTAGCTCGTTCACATCAGTAACAAGGTTTTTGTACTAAGTATCCAACTACTTAATCTTGTCTTTGAGCTTGAGCATGTCCTCTGCAAGATCAAGCCCTTCCTAGCTTCTAGCACCCTGCATTCTTTGTTTTCCTTCCAAAGCTTGTGACATGTATTTTTCAGCACTCGTTGCCAACCCAATGAATAAAGACATACTCCCTCCGTCCCAAAATAAGTGTCTCAACTTTAGTACAACTTGGTACTCAAAGTTGTACCAAAGTGGAGACACTTATTTTGGGACGGAGGGAGTAGTTGTCAAGCTACAATAGCAAACAATTGAAAGGACTTTAACACTTGACCATGATCTAGCAGTTAATTAATAGTGGCGTTGATAGAGAGTAATACATATTTGCATGGACACATAATAGTTAATATAATTTGAAAATAGCCAAGTATAGCATCTAGCATAAAATGAGATATAACATAAATGAGCTACAATGTTCCACAAATATTTCTTAGCAACCAAAAAACATAACTAGAAGACATCCAAATGTAGCACAAACATAACTGAATTGTTCCACAAAAATTGTGCATGGCATAATAGAAAATATAGTGGGCATTGACACACATCACTAACTCTAGCTCATATAACTTAATTGACCGAGAGCATCCAAATATAGCATATCAAAACTAAACTATTTTTTTCCACAAAAACAGTGCATAGCATACCTGAAATATGAAGTGGGCATTAACACACAACATTAACTCCAGCTTATACCATTCACATATAATACCTTGTTCACATAGAGAACACAAACTCTAGGTTATACTATTCACATGTAGTAACTTGTCCAAACAAGCAATACTAACTGAACAAGCATCTCCAAGACTACACAATTTACTAAAATGGTAAACACAACACAGATTAATAGAGAGGAAAGGAGCAAGCATTGAGAGATAGGAAAATTGTGCTTACTTCCTGACCACACCCGTAAAACCTCCTTCTAGTGAATCTGCCTCCAAATGCTACCGATTTCTTGACAACTTACATGTGGTAGCAAAGGAAAAGGGCCTATTCATTCTCCATAGGGCTAAAGCATTCTATGCTGACAGGTCCTGCATTCACCTCAAAACAAATGAAAAATTGTCAAATCGAGTAGATCCGCCCAAATCGTCCCAAATAAAAATAATCCCCAAATCCTACCAAGAACCATAACCCTAGCCCATGAGACCGAGTATAGAGGATGCTTAAATTTGATTCGAACTCCTACATGGACTCGTCACTGCTATCTCCATTTTTCCAGGACACCATGGCAGCGACGGCGGCTCGGAGGCAACGGTGGAGGAGCAGAGAAAAGTGCATGAGAGAGCGAGAGGCTATGTCGGTTGTTTCCCTAAAGGGAAATGTTGCGACCGAGCTGGTCCCGACCGACCATTAACGCACATCGTGACCTCTGTTGGCAAGTGAGAGATTTGCCACGTCAAAACATGATAAAAAATGGTTAGTGTTTTTGTCACTATCAATTGTTGCGTGCGGTGCTTTTTGCCATGAATTGTAAAGTGGTGGGTTTTTACTAATGAGGACGTTATTTTTGGTTGTTTTTACATTTGATAAGTCCTGAAAATGTCGCAGCACCAAATTTTTTTGGTAAATAATATGTTGCGAACCTTTTTTGTTGGCATGGTATCTTCGGTTCATATGTGTATATGCTAGATGTTCCTAATCTATTCAGGTAAGAAATGTTCCCAATCTATTGTGATTTACCATGTCAATAATTGTAATGTTTTTAAGCTTCATTAAGTTTAAAGAAAGCTACCTAAGGGCATTGTTGGGAAACATAGTAGAAATTAAAAAAAATCCCTACAATCACCCAGGAACAATATGAAGATGCATAAATGGTTTGGATCACTATCGTTACCTACTCCGGAGTGCAGCGAAAGTAGATGAGTCAATGTAGATCGTACTTGGAGTCCCTCGAACCATCGATGAACGATCCCGCAAACCTCCCATAAACGATCCTTCGAATAGAAGACTGAAAGCACGACCTCTTTACTTGGTTGCAAGCATACGGTCTTCACGGTCCGCTAGCGCTTCGCCGTCCAGAGCTAATCGTCGCCAGAGAATTAGAGGGCGGAGATTAGAACCACATAAGGCTTGTAATTATGAGGATTAGATGGTCAAGCTATAATTGATCAACTAGGATCAACTAGAACTAGAAATACAAGACTAAGGAGGCTCCAAAAGTTGTGTATGCAAAATTGCCTAGATCCTCTAGTATATAGGTCGGAGGGGAGGAGGGGCACCACAAGGAGGGGAAGGACTTCCCTCCCCTTGCGCCAGCCAAGGAGGTGAAGGAATCCCCTCCCCTTGTGGTGGCCAAGGAGGGAAGGAGGAGTCCTTCCCCTTCCCCAATTTGGCCTTCCCAAAGGGGAAACAGTGCGCCTCCCCCACATGGGCTATAGTGACCCAATTCTCCCTCCTCCACTTAGACTTTTAAGGCCCGTTGATATTAAATTAAATACAAAAGCCTCCTAACAATTACTAAGCCTTTAATTATTAATTTAAGATCACCACATTCCACCTATATACTATTTACCGATCATACACAGTATTGCCCGATAAAGTTTGAAACCCTTCTAGTGACCCCGAAACGCTTTCGGTTCCGCTCGGAAGTATTCCCAATATTTAATGAAACAATTAAACAAATAAATCCTTGATAATCTCGTCCTACTAGTACTCAACAGATCGTGATTACCTTAGCTTATGACCCTTTGAACATCTCCAACGTATCTATAATTTATGAAGTATTCATGCCATGCTTACAACAATTTTATGTGATTTTGGTATGATTTGATTAGAACTAACCCGGACTAAAGTTGTTTGTAGCAGAACTACCATGGTGTCATTTTTTTTGAATAAATAAAAGTTCTTAGAATGGGTTGGATATTTACAGTGACTTTTTATGGACCAAAACAAACCCCTGAAGCACCAGAGCTGGGCCAGGAAGTGGACGATGATACGTCTCCAATGTATCTATAATTTGTTATTGTTCCATGCTATTATATTATCTATTTTGGATGTTTAATAGGCATTTATATGTTATTTTATATTATTTTGGGACTAACCTATTAACCAAGAGCCCAGTGCCTCTTTCTGTTTTTTGCCTGTTTTAGAGTTTCGCAGAAAAGGAATACCAAACGGAGTCCAAACGGAATGAAACTTTCGCGATGATCTTTCTTGGACCAGAAGCAAACCATAAGACTTGGAGATGAAGTCAGAGACGCAACGAGGCGTCCACGAGGGTGGAGGACATGCCTAGGGGGTAGGGCGCGCCCCCTGCCTCGTGGGCCCCTCGTGGGTCTCCTGACCTAGTTCCTTCGCCTATATATACTCTTATACCCTGAAAACAACCAGGGGAGCCATGAAACCACTTTTCCACTGCTGCAACCTTCTATACCCATGATATCCCATCTAGGGACCTTTTCCGGTGTCCCGCCGGAGGAGGATTCTATCACGGAGGGCTTCTACATCGACACCATTGCCTCTCCGATGAAGCGTGAGTAGTTTACCTCAGACCTACGGTTACATAGATAGTAGCTAGATGGCTTCTTCTCTCTCTTTGATTCTCAATACCATGTTCTCCTAGATATTCTTGGAGATCTATTCGATGTAATATTCTTTTGCGGTGTGTTTGCCGAGATCCGATGAATTGTGGATTTATGATCATATTATCTATGAATATTATTTGAGTCTTCTCTGAATTCTTATATGCATGATTTGATATGTTTGCAAGTCTCTTTGAATTATCTGTTTAGTTTGGCCTACTAGATTGGTTTTTCTTGCAATGGGAGAAGTGCTTGGATTTGGGTTCAATCTTGCGGTGTCCTTTCCAAGTGACAGTAGGGGCAGCAAGGCACGTATTGTATTGTTTCCATCGAGGATAAAAAGATGGGATTTTCATCATATTGCTTGAGTTAATTCCTCTACATCATTTCATCTTACTTAATGCGTTACTCTGTTCTTTATGAACTTAGCACTCCATATGAATACTGGATAGCGGACGATGTGTGGAGTAATAGTAGTAGATGCAGAATCGTTTCGGTCTACTTGACACGGACGTGATGCCTATGTTCATGATCATTGCCTTAGATATCGTCATAACTATGCGCTCTTCTATCAATTGCTCGTTAGTAATTTGTTCACCCACCGTAATATTTGCTATCTTGAGAGAAGCCACTAGTGAAACCTATGGCCCACGAGTCTCTTTTTCATTTTATTGGATCTCTTTTCCATCATATAAGTTCTCTTTTACATCATACTAGTTTCCGATCTACTATTTTGCAATCTTTTACTTTCCGATCTATAAACCAAAAATACCAAAAATATTTACTTTACCGTTTATCTATCTCTATCAGATCTCACTTTTGCAAGTAACCGTGAAGGGATTGACAACCCCTTTATCGCCTTGGGTGCAAGTTGTTGATTGTTTGTGCAGGTATTCGGTGAGTTGTGCGTTGTCTCCTACTGGATTAATACCTTGGTTTCTCCAACTGAGGGAAATACTTACTCTACTTTGTCGCATCACCCTTTCCTCTTCAAGGGAAAAACCAACGCAAGCTCAAGAGGTAGCAGACGACGGAGCCACAAGCCCGGGCGCACGCCCTTCGAGCTTGTGGGCCCCTCGAGCACCTCCTTGACATGAGATCGACGCCAAAAATTCCTATAAATACCAAAACCCCTGAAAAGAACCCGAGATGAGAAGTTTCGCTGCCGCAAACCTCTATAGCCACGAAAAATCAATAGGGACCCCGTTCTGGCACCCTGTCCGAGGGGGAAATCATCACCGGAGGCCATCTTCATCATCCCAGCAGCCAGCATGATGAGGAGGGAGTAGTTCACCCTCGGGGCTGAGGGTATGTACTAGTCGCTATGTGTTTGATTTCCCTCTATCGTGTTCTTGATTTGGCACGATCTTGATGTATCACAAGCTTTGTTAATACATTTGGATCATATGGTGTTCTTCCCTCTCTATCTTCTTGTGATGAATTGAGTCTTGCTCGTTGAGGTTTTGTTATGTTGGACTGAATACTAGATTTGAGAACAGTTGATGTATGTCTTGCATATGGATACCTGTGGTGAGAATGGGGTATTATATTGATTCACTTGATGTATGTTTTGGTAGTCAACTCGCGGATTCCCGAGGTGACATTAGGGTAATCTATGCATAGTGGTTGATGCACATTTTCGTCCTACATTCTCTGATAGAAACTTTGGAGTGATTCTTTGTTGCATGTTGAGGGATTGTTATATGATCCAATTATGGTTTTCATTGTTGAGAGATGGCACTAGCGAAAGTATGAACCTAGGACTTGTTTTCAAGCATTGCAATACCGTTTTTGCTCCCTTTGGTTACTTGCTACCTTGCTATTTTTATATTTTCAGATTACAAAAAACTAGATGTACTATCCATATTACACTTGTATCACCATCTCTTCGCCGAACAATGCGTCTATACAATTTGCCATTGTATTGGGTGTGTTGGGGACACAAGAGATTCTTTGTTATTTGGTTGCAGTGTTATTTAAGAGAGACCATCTTCATCCTATGCCTCCCACAGATTGATAAACTTTAGGTCATCCAGTTGAGGGAAATTTGCTATTGTCCTACAAAATTCTATGCTTGGAGACTCAACATGAGTCTACAAGAAGAAATGTTGCATAGTAGACATCAACATGTTTTATGGCAACGTTGCCAGGGAAGTGAGTGCTTCAAGGTATATCTCTAGGTCTTGCAATTGAATCTTTTAGTTTCTTGTTTTATCACTAGTTTGATTTATGTGAAAGTTATATTGTTGAATTCATTCATGACGCCACTGAAAAGGAAAAATCCATTTTAAACCATGAACTCGTAGAGGTTCAGCGAAATGAACCCCCAAGTCAAAATTCCGGTCGATTACACCCTGAACTATGCAATCCTGGTCTAAATCAAACCTTCAGGGCGTTTGGATGACTAGGATTGATGCCATTTCGCAGAGGACGCACACCTGCTCAACGCTGGGCCGGACTGCTTTATTTTTTTCTGTTAAGAAACAAAAATTCACAAAGGGCGCTACACCCTAGTCCCAATTGGGCCGACCCACTTCATTTTTTCATTAAAAAATAAAAAATAAGCTCACGGTGCGACGTTGGTGCTATTTGATGGACGCAACAACCACCACGGACACGAAATAAGTTGTGTTTACTTGCTCCCTTTTTCTTATTTGTTTTCTTTCCTTTTCTTTTTGTTTTGTTTTATGTTTATTTTTTAGCTTCTGTTTTTCTTAAATTCGTGTTTTTTAAATTGACGAATGTTTTTTCAAATTTGCATATAGTTTATTTTCTTTTCTGTTTCATTTTTTAACTTGGTGGATTGCCACGGACTCAAAACCCCGAACTTGAAAACGAAACACAGAATAAATTACCTCATTATTGGAATTTTTCCATAATATTTGGTTGGTGGCTCGAACCCACGATATTGATTTTTGCCATGGACTCGAAAACGAACCCTCAAGTTGAAAACGTCCATGAAAAAAGAGTTTGTGGATTTTGACTTGGTAGCTCGAACCCAAAGGTAATTTATTCTAACTTTCTAAAGAAACGTTTGGGATTTTAAAAAATGCTTCTCTTTAGAAAAAAGTTCAAATTTTAAAATGTTCGTGTGTTCTAATTTTAAAAATGTTGTGTTTCATAAAAAACAGGAGTTTAAAAATTGTTCATGTTTCAAAATTCTTTGCAAAATTTTAAAAATGTTCGTATTTTCAAATTCTGTTTGGGAGCTTTGAAAAATGTGCATGTCCCAAAAGTTAATTTGAATTTTCCATATTTATTTTGGTAATTTTTTTTCACAAATTTGAAAAGTGGTCGCTTTTCATTAAACACTCTAGTTTTAAAAAATGTTTTTGCGTTCGAAATTTTGAAAATATCCGAATCTTTTTTTATTTTACAAATATACGAATCTGGTGTTTATTCTTATTGTTTTGTGCTACTGAAAAAACTAATTTGCTCACCCGCAAAAAAAAGAAAAATATATTTGCTTGCTAGCTCGACTAGTAGTACAACCGCACGTGTAGATGTAGATCCTAGGTTAGTAACTTGTCAAGCCCGTATTTTTTTAGCGTTACACGCTCGCGCGGGTTCCGCCCATGCGTACATTTTTTGAGCAAGCAAAAAAAACAAATGGGCTGGCACCCTGGTCAACATTGGCGCTCCATGGCCCACCAGCCAGACAAATTCCGCCTGACACTTGCCAGGGTTTAATTTAGACCGGGATCACATAGTTCAGGGTGCAATCGATAGGGATTTCGACTTGTGGGTTCGCTTCGTCCAACCTCTACGAGTTTATAGTTTAAAATTGACTTTTCCCCACTGAAAATTATTCCGACAGAGGAATATTTGCTTTTACATATCTCAATAATTTCAAGTTTCCCCTTTATGTGTTGAAAATCTTGAAGTTTTGCTTGTTTTGCCTTGCTATGCTAGTTGATTATTGTTTCCATAAGTTGTTCGCTCAAAAAATACCTATGCATAGGAAGTGTGTTAGGCTTAAATGTGCTAGTCATATGCTTGATGATGCTCCCATTAAGTTTCAATTCTTATCTTTTATGTGAGCATCATTGAAACCACATGCCTAGATAAAAAGGCATTAAAGAAAAGTGCTTGTTGAGAGACAATCCAATACTTATAGCTACTTTTTTTGTGTCCACATGATTAAGCTACTGTACTAATCATGTTTTATAGATTTTTTTTCAATAAAGTGACAAGTGAATCCTTTGGGATAGTGTGGATGATAGTTACTTGATTATGTGAAAAACAGAAACTTTTGCACCCAGTTCTTGAATTTGTAAATTCACGGGAATGTGCTTTTGCTCTGGATTTTTTGCACATGATTCATATAAAAATTCCCAATCTCTTCCTATTTTTTCAGAATTATTGGAGCGACAGAAGTATGATCATTGTTCAGATCATTACAGATTGTTCTGTTTTTGACAAATTTTGTTTTCAATGCATAGCTAGTTTGCTTGTTTTCTAGTTTCTATGGCTTATATTGCTCAATATAAATTATATAAATTATATGGTACAGTTGGCATTGTGTGAGAACAATTATGAATCTTATCTTTGACAGTACAAAAGTGAATGATTTGCTTTATTATACTAACTCATCTCACGAAGTCCTGTTATTTTTGGTGTGATTGAAATTTTCAAGTTTTGGGTGAGATATCGATATGAGGAGCATAAGGAGTGGCAAGACCCTAATCTTGGGGATTCCCATGGCACCCCAAGGTAATATTCAAGGAAGACCCATGCAACTAAGCTTGGGGATGCCCCGAAAGGCATCCCCTCTTTCGTCTCCAACATTATCGATAACCTTACTTGGAGCTATATTTTTATTCATCACATGATATGTATTTTGGTTGTATCATCATTTTATTTGTGTATATTTGCTTGCTATTTTTTAGAGTAATGCTTTGCATCTTTTTTTTCAATAAAAGTGTCAAGTATAGCCTTTACCATGCTTATTTTGCAAGTATATATGTTGCTATTTGAAAACAGAAAGTTTGTTGCTATTTTTTGAATATTTGTGAATAGTCAGGACGTGATTAAATATTGAAATTTTTAAACAATAAGCTACAACAAATTTTCTACAGTGTGGTAATTTTTTGAGTTATAGAAGTATGAATCTTCTTGCATTCTTTACAAACTGTCCTGTTTAGACAGATTGCTATTATGTTTGCATTGTTGGCATATGTTTGCTTGTTTAATAATTCTATTTGTGGATAGGAGTATTAAATATGCAGAGGCATTTAATATGCAATTTTAAATAATAATTTTAGTGGTTTGCTACAGTAGAGAATTATAAGGTTATTGCATTAATTTATACTAACGTATCTCACGAGATCTTGTTGAGTTTTGTGTGGATGAAGTTTTTAAGAATTAGGGAAACCGTGATATGAGAGGAATTAAGGAGACATAAGAGCTCAGTCTTGGGGATGCCCAAGACATCCCTAGTTAACATTTCAAGAAGTCTCAAGCATCTAAGCTTGGGGATGCCCGGGTTGGCATCCCACCTTTCTTCTTCAACAATGATCGGTCAGTTTTGGTTGAGCCGAAGTTTTTCCTTCTTCACATGATATGTACTATCCTTGGAATTTAATTTTATTTTATTTTGCTTGAAGTTTGAATAAAATACTTAAGATCTGTTTTTTATGAGAGAGAGCCTTCACATAGCTACTTAATTGTTTGACTACTCATTGATCTTCATGTTTGTCTTTTTTGAGTAGTTTGTCATTTACTCTCATGCTTCACGTATATCCTATGAGTAAATGGTTGAATGAATTGAATATCATAAATCTGAAATTATATATGATTCATATGCTTATTCCATAGGGAGTAATGACTTCACATATAAGCAGTATAGGTGGTAAAATTTATTGAAAGTTAGCAAACACAACACTGGTCACTTGAACAATTCTTGAAAGAATATTGAAGGAAGAGAGATTTCACATATAAATATACTATCTTGGACATCTTCTACGATTGTGAGCCCCATTAATTATTTTCAAACTTGAGCAAATTAGTTGAAGTTGGGCAAGGAAGACAACGTAATAAGTTATGTTTGGGTATATTTGTATAAAAGTTATATTGTTATGGATCCTCCAACATGTGGTGCTTTTTAGGATCTTTTGCTAGCCTTCACCTGTACTAAGCGGGAATATTGCTTGTGCATCCACTTCCTTAAACCCAAAGTTATTCCATATGAGTCCACCATACCTACCTATCTGCGGTATTTACCTATTGTTCCAAGTAAATTTGCATGTGCCAAACTCTAAATCTTCAAATAATAATCTGTTTTGTACGCCCAAATCGCTCATGAAGCAACGAGGGTGATTAGTATCTTCCATGATAGGTGGGTTATTCTCACGATGAGTGTTTACTCGCTTTTTATTCATGAGAAAGTGGTTGGTAATTGGGATGCCTAGTCCTATGATCAAAATCAAAATCAAAAAAATAATGAAACAAAACTCCCCCGGATCGTTGTTGGTATGGAGGGCACCCGAGGATTCGGCTCGCCATGGCTTGTGTTTGTGGGTGGAGGGCGAGTAAAAACTTTACCATTTTGTTTTGGGAACCGCCTATGATGTGTCTAGCATGGAAGATATTGGGAACTCTCGTTAGTTATGTTGACAATGAAAGCATACCTCTCAAAATTATATTCATCTCTATTTTACAAACTTCAAGCTCTGGCACCTCTGCAAATCTCTGCTTCCCTCTGTGAAGAGCCTATCTTATACTTTTATGCAATAGTCAGTAGTATTCCTTCTCGTTTTAACCTCAATTATTCTCTAGTTGGCAAGTATCATGTGGTGGGGAAAGATCCAAGCATATATGGCCATTCAAATATATTTGATCATGAATTGTTATTGTTGACAATTATCTATATGATAAATAAGTTGGGAGGCGAAACATTAAGCCAATATCTTTCTCTGTGTTCGATGGATGCTATTTGTTCTAAAAATATGCCTTGAGTGTCAGCAATCATGGAAGACTATACGATAGTTGGGTATTTGGAATTTGCTAAATCAAAGCTCTTAACAAACCCTTCCAGAAAATAAGATGAATTGCAATTGTTTGATGACTGAGAACATAGTTTGTTAGTTTTCAAGAAAATTTATGGTCTATGCTTTAACATGCGAATAGCTTGTTACTTGATCATGAGAAGTTTTATGAGATGAGCTACTATTTATGATATATAATGATGCTAGAAAAAGTGTTTAGAATTATCATTGATCAAATTTATGCACTATGCTAGCATTCACACTGCATGAATTTTTTCTTTTATCTTTTACCTACTCAAGGACGAGCAGGAATTAAGCTTGGGGATGCTGATACGACTCCAGTGTATCTATAATTTATGAAGTATTCATCCCATATTTACAACAATTTTATATGATTTTGGTATGATTTGATTAGAACTAACCCAGACTAACGCTACTTTCAGCAAAACTACCGTGGCATTGTTTTTTGTGCAGAAATAAAAGTTCTTGGAATGGGCTGAAAATTTAGGGTGATTTTTTATGGACCAAAAGATACCTCCAAAGCACCGAAGTTGGGCCAGGAAGTGGACGAGGGAGCCATAAACCTGGGGGCGCGCCCTCCGAGCTTGTGGGCCCCTCGGGTACCTCCTTGACGTGAGACCGACGCCAAAAATTCCTATAAATATCAAAACCCCACAAACAACCCTAGATGAGAAGTTCCACCGCCGCAAGCCTCTATAGTCACGAAAAACCAATTGGGACCCTGTTCCGGCAACCTGCTGGAGGGGGAAATCATCACCGAAGGCCATCTTTATCATCCCGGTGGCCAACATGATAAGGAGGGAGTAGTTCACCCTCGAGGCTGAGGTAATCTACTAGTAGCTCTTTGTTTGATCTCCCTCTCCCGTGTTCTTGATTTGGTATGATCTTGATGTACCGTGAGCTTTATTAACATATTTGGATCTGATGGTGTTCTTCCCTGTCTACCTTCTTGTGATGAATTGAGTGTTGCTCTTTGAGGTTTTGTTATGTTGGATTGAATATTGGATTTGAGAACACTTGATGTATGCCCTGCATATGGATACCCGTGGTGACAATGGGGTATTATATTGATTCACTTGATGTATGTGTTGGCACTCAACTTGTCGATTCTCGAGGTGACACTGGGGTAATCTATTACGTGATAGAAACTTTGGAGTGATTCTTTCTTGCATGTTGAGGGATTGTTATATGATATAATTATGTGTTTCATTGTTGAGAGATTACACTAGCGAAAGTATGAACCCTAGGACTTGTTTTCAAGCATTGCAATACCGTTTTGCTCACTTTTGTTACTTGCTACCTTGCTATTTTTATATTTTCAGATCACAAAAACCTATATCTACTATCCACATTACACTTGTATCACCATCCCTTTGCCGAACTAGTGCACGTATAGAATTTTCCATTGTATTGGGTGTGTTGGGGAAGAGACTCTTTGTTATTTGGTTGAAGGGTTGTTTGAGAGAGACCATCTTCATCCTACGCCTCCCATGGATTGATAAACCTTAGGTCATCCACTTGAGGGAAATTTGCTACTGTCCTACAAAACTCTACGCTTGGAGGCCCAACACGAGTCTACAAGAAGAAAGGTAGCATAGTGGACATCACCATGTAGCTTCGGTAAAACATAGACATGAACGAAACCCCTTCATCCAATGACCGATAGCGGAACATTGGACGTCCATATAGATCCCTATGAATACACGATGACCTTCAAGTGAACCTTTGGTTATCATGTGATGTTCCCTTTGCTTCGCGATACTTTACAAAACCCCATGTGAGATGTATCAGTATCCTCTTTAGTCATCACCATGCTCACTATACCGATCTCCTCGTTATCGTTTTTGTTCTTCTTTCGCATTGACGTGTTCCAACATCTTCATGATGTAGTCACCTACGTTTGGCCAGACGATTATGGATGTCGTCACACCTAGAGGGCCCTAATAATATCTCTCTATCATCTGAGAACAAATTTCCACTCTTGAGCTATCTAGTCCCTTGTCAAACTTTTCGATGAACCTATAAGTTGTCGATATGATCACAGTATTACAAATGACGTTTGAGCAACCCCAAAGTCCACCGTATGGTAAGAAGTGACTATGATACTCTCATGGTCTAAGGAACTAAAACAGATGTTAACACTCTGTGTTATAACAATTGATTTCAGATGATATTATCTCAAAGTATAACAAACAAGTTTGGGTCGATTCAATATGATTGTTCTTCTCACATCATACTCTCAAAGTTGTTTTAGGACTATCATTACACTTAACTAAGATCCGAAAAACATGATCATAAACAACACTTAAGCTAGTCTTAGAGGTGAGACTAGGAATTTTATTTTGTTGTTTATCATTCCAAGGCGATGATCAATATATAGGCATCACGTCCAAGATTAGTAGACCGACTCCTGCCTGCATCTACTATTATTAGTCCACACATCGACCCCTATCCAGCATGCATGTAGTGTATTAAGTTCATGGAGAAATGGAGCAATGCAATAAGTATGATGACATTATGTAGACGAGATCTATTCATCTAGGAATAGCCCCCATCTTGTTATCCTTAATAGCAATGATACATGCGTGTCTTGCTGCCCCTTCTGTCACTGGGAAAGAACACCGCACGATCGAACCCATCACAAAGAACCTCTTCCCATGGTAATAAAAATCGATCTAGTTGGCGTAACTAAAACGAAGATTCGAAGAAGAAATATGAGGCTATAAATAATCATGCATATAAGAGATCAAAGAAGACTCAAATAATATTCCTGGATATAGATCTGATCATAAACTCAAAGTTCATCGGATCCCAACAAACACACCGCAAAAAAGAGTTACATCAAATAGATCTCCAAGAGACCATTGTATTGAGAATCAAAAGAGAGAGAGGAAGCCATCCACCTACTACCTACCAACCCATAGGTCTATGATGGACTACTCACGCATCATCGGAGAGGCACAATGAGGATAATGAACCCCTCCGTGATGGTGTCTAGATTGGATCTCGTGGTTCTGGAACTTGTGGCGGATGGAATTGTGTTTCGTCGACTCCCCTAGGGTTTCTGGAATATTTGGCAATTTATAGGGAAAAGAGGCGGCACGGGAGGTCACCGAGGGGGGCACAACCCCTTGGGTGCGCCTAGGCCTCCTGGTATGCGCTGGTGGGTTGTGCCCACCTCGGGCCTCCCCTCTGGTACTTCTTTGGCCCATGTGGTCTCTTCTGGTCCAAAACAAATCTCCAAA
This sequence comes from Triticum dicoccoides, assembly GCF_002162155.2. Lineage (NCBI taxonomy): Eukaryota > Viridiplantae > Streptophyta > Magnoliopsida > Poales > Poaceae > Triticum > Triticum dicoccoides. The sequence continues at coordinate 466,415,439 of NC_041385.1, read as the reverse complement.
AAGTTACGCTACATTTGGACTCCGTTTGGTATTGACATTCTGCAAAGTGAAAAAACAAGCAAAAAACAGCAACTGGCACTAGGCACTAAGTCAATAGGTTAGTCCCAAAAAATGATATAAGATTGCTATAAAATGATTATGAAACATCCAAGAATGATAATATAATAGCATGGACCAAGCAAAAATTATAGATACGTTGGAGACGTATCGGCATCCCCAATCTTAATTCCTACTCATCCTCGAGTAGGTAAATGATAAAAACAAAATTTTGATGTGGAATGTTGCCTGACATGTTTATCACATATCCTTTTATTTTGTAGCATGGACATTTGGACTTTTATATGTTTCAAAGCCATAGTCTAGTTTTGACATGAAGATTTCAATACCCAAGCATATCAACAAGCAACCATGTCTCTCAAAAATATCAACACTAAAGAAAGTATCCCTAGCCCATCATGCTCAATCATTGATCCATTCATGAAACACACTCGCATATTAGCTACATCCAATGATCAAGTACGATCATACTGCCCTTAATTAGTGCTTTATGAGAGAAGATGGAGACTCAAATAGAAATAAAAATGCATAAAATAAATAGATAGGCCCTTCACAGAGGGAAGTAGGGATTTGTAGAGGTGCTAGAGCTCAAAGCTTAAATTGAGAGTCAATTTTTTTTGAGAGGCATACTTTTTCCGTCAATGAAAACGACTGAGTACTACCCAACACTCCATGCTAGATATATCATAGGCGGTTCAAAATAAAGTTTATTCCTTTTTCCACCATACTTTCACACTCTACGGCTAGCCGTATCCACGGGTACCGTCCATACCAACACTTTCCCAGGAATTTATTATTTGACAACATAAAGTAAATTTATTTTTTCATTTTGGGACTGGGCATCCCTATTACCGCTGCACTCTCGTGCAATGACAAGTGAATAAGCACTCATCTTGAGAATAACACATCTAGCATGGAAAATATTGACCACCCCTGCTGCTTCATGAGCGGTATGAGCACACAAAAAGGAAATTTATTTTGAAAATTAGGGATGGCACACACATTGCTTAGAATGGCACGGAAATACCGCATATAGGTAGGTATGGTGGACTCATGTGGAAAAACTGGGTTTAAAGATTTTGGATGCACAAGTAGTATCTCTACTTAGTACTGATAACCCGCAAGTATACATGATCAATGTAGCCTCTTTCGATAAGTAAGAGTGTCGAACCCAACGAGGAGCTAAAGGTAGAACAAATATTCTCTCAATTCCTATCTGCCACTGATACGACTCTACGCACGCTTAGTGTTCGCTTTACCTAGAACAAGTATGAAACTAGAAGTACTTTGTAGGTGTGATAGGATAGTTTGCAAGAATATAAAGAACGCGTAAATAAAAAGTAGGGGCTGTTTAGATAAAGATGCAACAAAGTAAATATAGTGAGTGTGGAAAAGTGGTGGTAGGAGTTGTGAAATTGTCCCTAAGCAATTGACTACGTTACTAGACCGGTAATCACTATTGCAATTCTAATTGAGGGAGAGGCATAAGCTAACATACTTTCTCTTCTTGGATCATATGCACTTATGATTGGAACTCTAGCAAGCATCCGCAACTACTAAAGATCATTAAGGTAAAACCCAACCATAGCATTAAAGTATCAAGTCCCCTTTATCCCATACGTAAACAACCTACTTACTCGGGTCTGTGCTTCTGCCACTCACGCCACCCACCATAAGCAAATCATGAACATATTGCAAACCCTACAACGAGAATCCATCACGCTTGCGTGACACGGAGAGCACCATAGGACAACACCAAAAATAAAACGTGCAACTTAAACCAATCATAGTAATTCATCCATCACCGATAGGACAATGAAAATCTACTCAGACATCGTAGGATGGCAACACATCATTGGATAATAATATGAAGCATAAGGCACCATGTTCAAGTAGAGGGTACAGTGGGTTGCGGGAGAGTGGACCGCTGTAGATAGATGGGGGAAGGTGACGGAGATGTTGGTGAAGATGGCGGAGGTGTTGGTGAAGATCGCGGTGATGATGATGGCCCCCGGCAGCGCTCCGGCGCCACTGGAAGCAAGGGGGAGAGAGCCCCCTTCTTCGTCTTCTTACTTGACCTTCTCCCTAGATGGGAGAAGGGTTTCCCCTCTGGTCCTTGGCTCCCATGGCTTGGGAGGGGCGAGAGCCCCTCCGAGATTGGATCTATCTCTTTGTCTCTCTCTGTTTCTGCGTTCTGGAATTCTGCCCTGGCACCGCTTCTTTTATATTCGGAGATCTGTAACTCCGATTGGATTGAAACCATCGCCCAGATCTTTTTCCAAAAGTTAGCTTTCTTGCGGACAAAGAAGGGCATCAACCGCCTTACGAGGGGACCGGGAGGGTGGGGGCACGCCCACCTGGAGTGGGCGTGGGCCCCTGTCTTGTGGCCACCTCGGGCACCGTCTCGCATTGATTTTACTTCCCAAAAATCACAAATATTCCAAAATAATTCTCCGTCCGTTTTTACCCCGTTTGGACTCTGTTTGATATGGGGTTTCTGCGAAACATATAACATGCAACAGACAGGAACTGGCACTGGGCAATGGATCAATATGTTAGTCCCAAAAAATAGTATAAGAAGTTACCAAAAGTATATGAAAGTTGTAGAATATTGGCATGGAACAATAAAAAATTATAGATACGACGAAGACGTATCATGTACAAGTGGAGGCTAGCAAAAAGATTGAGAAGAAACCAACCAAGAATCAAAAATTCACATAAGAGAGCATTAAGCATAACTAATACCGAATAATGCACCACAAGTATGATGTAATTTAAATGCATAACTATTGAATTTCGTGCTTGCATAGGGAAGCACAAACCTTAACACCAATATTCTTACTAAAGCATAATTACTCACCACATGACTCACATATCACTACCATCATATCTCAAAACTATTACAAAGAATCAACTTTATTTTGTCCAATGATCTTCATGAAGGTTTTTATTATATCCCTCTTGAACATCTATCACTTTGGGACTAGTTTCATATATTGCAATTTCTTTTGACAAGCTCAAACAAATCTAAGTGAAGAATGAGAATAAAATTTTTGGTCTCTCAAAATAATATAAGTGAAGCATGAGAGAATTTATTAAAAAAATTACTAACTCTCAAATAAATCTAAGTGAAGCACGAGAGCATTTCTTCAAAAATATTAAAGCACACTGTGCTCAAAAAGATATAAGTGAAGCACTAGAGCAACTCAATAGCTCAAAAATTTAAGTGAAGCATAAAGAGCAATTCTAACAAATCATAGCATAGTTTTGGATCTCTCAAATAGGTGTGTCCAGCAAGGATACTTGTGACAAACTAATAGGCAAAACAAGCAAAGACTCGTATAATACAAGACACTCCAAGCAAAACTCATGATAGTGAATAATAAAAATATAGCTCCATGTAAAATACCGATGGTCATTAGAAGAAAGAGGGGATGCCTTCCGGGGCATCCCCAAGCTTAGTTGCTTGGTTCTCCTTGAATATTAACTTGGGGTGCCATGGGGCATCCCCAAGGTTAGCCTGTTTTCACTCCTTATTCCATCATCCATCGTGATCTCACCCAAAACTTGAAAACTTCAATCACACAAAACTCAACAAAACCTTCGTGAGATCCGCTAGTATGATAAAGCAAATCACTACTATAAGTACTGTTGCAAACCCATTCATATTTTATTATTTCATTATATCTACTGTATTCCAACTCCAAAAGATCTGAAACATTAGGACGATGTAGACAATTTGTATATCAATTTTGTGTAAGAAATTCAGAAACTTTCGTCACTTTTGTGATTTATGAAAATGTATGCAAAAGTTTCTGTTTTCCAACAAGATCAGATCGACTATCACCAAACATAATCCCAAATACTATACTTGGCACAAAACTTAATTAAAACATAAAAAACACAATCATAACAGAGGCATAATTGTGTAAAAACTCAAGAATAGAAAGAAAAAAGCAAAAATAAATTTATTCATTGGGTTGCCTCCCAACATGCACTATCATTTTATGCCCCTACGTAGGCAATATGCATAGATTTAAGTATTGTCATCTTTAGTTTTTGATCCATAGGATGCCCTCATGATTGCTACCTCTTGAGCATGCGTTGGTTTTTCCCTTGAAGAGGAAAGGGTGATGCAGCAAAGTAGCGTAAGTATTTCCCTTACTTTTGAGAACCAAGGTATCAATCCAGTAGGAGACAACGCACAAGTCACCTAGTACGCGCACAAACAATCAAGAACCTTGCAACAAGCGATTCTGCATCTACTACTATTACTCCACACATCGACCGCTATCCAGCATGCATCTAGAGTATTAAGTTCATAAGAACGGAGTAACGCATTATGCAAGATGACATGATGTAGAGGGATAAACTCAAGCAATATGATATAAATTCCATCTTTTTATCCTCGATGGCAACAATGCAATATGTGCCTTGCTGCCCCTACTGTCATTGGGAAAGGACACCGCAAGATTGAACCCAAAGCTAAGCACTTCTCCGATTGCAAGAAAGATCGATCTAGTAAGCCAAACTAAACCGATAATTCGAAGATACTTGCAAAGATATCAAATCATGCATATATGAATTCAGAGAAGAACCAAATAATATTCATAGATAATCTTGTTCATAAATCCACAAGTCATCGAATCTCGACAAACACACCACAAAAGAGTATTACATCGAATAGATCTCCAAGAACATCAAGGAGAACTTTGTATTGAGAATCAAAGAGAGAGAAGAAGCCATCTAGCTAATAACTATGGACCCGAAGGTCTGTGGTAAACTACTCACGCTTCATCGAAGAGGCAATGGTGTTGATGTAGAAGCCCTCCATGATCGATTCCCACTCCGGCAGATCGCCGGAAAACGCCCAAGATGGGATCTCACGGGTACAGAAGCTTGCGGTGGTGGAAAAGTGGTTTCGTGGCCCCCTGATGTTTCTAGGGTATAAGAGTATATATAGGCGAAAGAAGTATGTCGGTGGAGCTACGAGGGGACCACGAGGGTGGGGGGCGCGCCTACCCCCCTGGGCACGCCCTCCTGCCTCGTGGATGCCTCATGGCGTTTCTGACTTCAACTCCAAGTCTTCTGGATTGCTTTCGATCGAAGAAAGATCATCGCGAAGATTTCATTCCGTTTGGTATTCCTTTTCTGCAAAACTCTAAAATAGGAAAAAACAGAAACTGGCAGTGGGACTCCGGTTAATAGGTTAGTCCCAAAAATAATTTAAAAGAGTATATTAAAGCCCATTAAACATCCAAAACAGATAATATAATAGCATGGAACAATAAAAAATTATAGATAATTTGGAGATATATCAATGATTGATTCATATGGTGGCCTAGTTCTTGTTCTAGGGAAGTGTTCCATACCCTTCCTTAGTGGAAATTGAAATTTAATTTTTCCTTCTTTCATATCAATCACGGCACCAATATTGCGTAAGAACGGTCTACCAAGTATAATTGGACAACACAGATTGCAATCAATATCAAGAACAATAAAATCCATGGGCACATAATTTATATTTGCAAGAATAAGAACATCATTAATTCTTCCCAAAGGCTTTTTAATAGTGGAATCTGCCAAGTGCAAATTAAGAGAACATTCTTCGATATCGGCAAGACTAAGCGCATCACATAGAGACTTCAGAATTGTGGAAACACTAGCACCCAAATCACATAAAGCAAAACACTCATAATTTTTGATCTCGAGTTTAATGGTAGGTTTCCATTCATCATGTAGTTTTCTATGAATTGAAATCTCTAACTCCAATTTTTCTTCCAAAGCTTTCATCATAGCATCTACAATATGTTTAGTAAAGCTTTATTTTGTTCATAAGCATGGGGTGAATTTATCATGGATTGCAACAAAGAGATACAATCAATCAAAGAGCAATTATCATAATTAAAATATTTGTAATCCAAAAGAGTGGGCACATCGCTAGTTAAAGTTTTGACCTCTCCAAGCCCACTTTTACCAAAAATATATATTAAGATTTTCACCCCTCCAGATTATGGGGACACATTTTACCTCAAGTTGACTCTTATTCAGTCCCTTTATCACCAATTTTAATTTTACTAAACAAAGAATCGATAGAAGAAACACCAATCACTTTAAGATCTTCATCATTTTTATGAAAGCAATCACTAGAAAACTCTCTTTCTAAAAATTCTCTTTTAGCTCTAAGCATAGCAGTTATTTTCTTACTTTCATCCATAGAAATATATAAAGCTTTAATTGATTCATCAACCTAGGGTACAAAAAATTTCAAGTTGAGATTTTCTACATCGTGGGAAATTCTATCAATGCTTCTAGACATATCATCAATCTTATTCAACTTTTCTTCTATCGTAGTACTGAAAACCTTTTGAGCATTGATAAATTCTTTAATATTATTCTCAAGATCATGGGGTTCCTATTATTATTGTAAGAAGAATTATCATAGGAATTACCATAATTATTAGAGGAATTTCTAGGAAAAGGCCTAGGATTAAAATTACCTCTATAAGCATTGCTATTAAAATTGTTTCGCGAGATAAAATTCACATCTACAGGATCACTATTTTTCTCAATCAAAGTAGACAAAGGCACATCATTAATATCAATATGAGCACTTTTATTAGAAACCAATTTCATAAGAGCATCAACTTTTTCACTCAAAGTACTAATTTCTTCAACCAAATTAACCTTTTTACTAGTAGGTGCCCTTTCGATATGCCATTGTGAATAATTTGCCATAATATTATCAAGCAATTTAGTAACTTCACCCAAAGTAATTTCCATAAAAATACCACCCGCGGCGGAATCTAAAAGATTTCTAGAAACAAAGTTCAATCCCGCATAAATTTTTTGTATAAGCATCCAAAGATTTAAACCATGGTTGGACAATTTTGTTAGCGTCAACTTCGTTCACTACTAGGAAAAACCTTAGTAGTTGCGTTGGTTTTTGGACTACCAGTAGCGTAGGTTCCCACGCTACTGCTATGGCGCTACAACTATTTTTTAGCAGTAGCATGTGTTTTACCCCACACTACTAATAAACAGACACTAGTAGCGCTGGTGCCCGACGATAATACTATTTCAAATTGCGCTACTACTAATGGAATAGTAGTAGCCCATCTATGATACGCCATGCTACTATTAACAAATTAGGATTTTAAAAAATAAAAATTTACCTATTTCATTTTATAGTAGTCACGTAAGTGCATTTCATAATACGCACATGTTATGCATACAGTCAAACATACATATCTGACATAGATAATTAATACACATACATATATATAGTATACACCACACGTATAGTTCGTCGGGCGCCGCCACAAGCCCGTGTTGATGGTGTTGATGTCGTCGTCGTTGCCTCCACGGCAGCACTGTGATGGCACCGTCTTCGTCGCCGCATCACCATGATGATGTCGTCGTCGTCGCCGCCGTCGCAGCCTCGTGTCAATGTCGATGTCGTCGTCATCATCGCCGCTGCAGCCTCATGTCGATATCGTCTTCGTCACCGCCGCAGCTTCATGTCCATGTGTTCCATACTAATAACTCACAAATCCTGGAATTAAACAATGAACCAAGACCACTACTAAGAACTCACAAAGAACCTGTAGCATTAGTACAGTATAGCAGTAACATATAGATCACTAAGTAACAATAGCAGAAACAAAAGCATATAGCAACAGCATAGTATATATATAAATTATAAGTAGTACCAAACATACCAATCCTAGAAATTGGGGAAAACCGAACTTAAGGAGGATACAATGCTAGGCATGACCACGAGTGAAATGAGATCTAGACAGCTTTGCTTTCCACCAGCCAGAAGCAAGATCCACATCAACCATTCTCAGCTTCACTGTCAGCGTTTCAATCTACTAGATGACCCGTTGCACCGATGGCGCAAAGGGCGAGAATGAACCAAGGACTGATAACTTGATTGAGCAAGAAACTTCATTCCCTTAATAGCATTTGGCATATTAGAATAAAAATGAAGTACCATTAGGTTGATCTCTAATTTTCACTAAACTAACAGAAACACATTTTACACTGCCTGCGTACTACTATGACTGCCCATTTGGAGTAGAATTTATAAGTGAATGTTTATCTACTGCTGCACTCAAGTTAACTTGAATTGGGTCGGATGAATTAGATACTTCTGCATTGGCATGAACAGGTCAACATGCACACTATACTGCCACTTCTGCTTCAGAACTAAAACTTTTTGTATCTTTGATCATGTTTCTAAGAAAAAGTATCAAGGGAACCAGCTCTGAGGATAAATAAACAACCAAATTTAGAACTTTGTACTTCATGTACCTCTCGACAACAACATTGATCACCCGATCTCTGCAGAACACATCCAACTCTTCTTGCGATCCTGCAACACGTGGACACCCCAAGCCTGAAATCGTCGATGCTTCATCCAACCTCTGAGTGGCACTAAGGCGAAACCAAAATCGATGTCATGATGAAGCTTTCCAAAAAAATATGTTTCTATGCACTAAGTGTGCCGAACCGCTAAGGAAAAATAGATTTTATGTTATCATATGTAACCAAATGTCACGCCCAATATGCGATACTATCCTAAAGAGACTCGAAGGTCCCACCAAGGATAGAACCGCATATTGAAACGCTTTTGCAAGGTGGATATCATTACATCAACATTACATAATAGAGGGGGATACATACAAAAGGCATACAATGCCACACGAATACAACATCATCATACATAAGATCCACATCCAACTACGGATGAAACACAAACAGAAACTCAAACGACATCCACCCTGCTAGCCCAGGCTGCCGACCTGGAACCTATCCCTTGATCGAAGAAGAAGCAGAAGAAGAACTCTAAAATAAGCAAACATTGCTCTCGCATCATGATCATCGCATAACCTGTACTTGCAACTGTTGTTGTAGTAATCTCTGAGCCACGAGGACTCAGCAATCCCATTACCATGGGTATCAAGACTAGCAAAGCTTAATGGGGAAGGAAGGGGTAAAGTGGTGAGGTTGCAACAACGACTAAGCATATATGGTGGCTAACATACGCGAATAAGAGCGAGAAGAGAGCAAACGGAACGGTCGTCAACTAGCAATGATCAAGTGATCTTGAACTCCTACTTACGTCGAACATAACCCAAAACCATGTTGACTTCCCGGACTCCGCCTAAAAGAGACCATCACGGCTACACACGTGGTTGATGCGTTTTAATTTGGATCTGGTGTCAAGTTATCTACAAGCGGACATTAACAAATTCCCATCTGCCCATAACCGCGGGCACGGCTTTTGAAAGTTTATACCCTGCAGGGGTATCCCAACTTAGCCCATGATAAGCTCTTGCAATCAACGAAGGATATACCTTCTCCCAGGAAGACCCGATCAAACTCGGAATCCCGGTTTACAAGACATTTCGACAATGGTAAAACAAGACCAGCAAAGCCGCCCGGATGTGCCAACAAATCCCCATAGGAGCTGCACATATCTCGTTCTCAGGGCACACCAGATGAGCAAGACGACGGGTTGGCATAGACCCTGGTTGCCCAGGGGGCGCCAGACATCGCTCGGTTTGGACCAGCACTCGGAGGAGAACTGGCCTGGGGGGGGGGGTAACTAAAGATGACACTCGGGCTCCGAAAACCCAAGGGAAAAAGGGCTAGGTGAGGCAAATGGTAAAACCAAGGTTGGGCCTTGCTGGAGGAGTTTTATTCAAAGCGAACTGTCAAGGGGGTCCCATAGATCACCCAACCGTGTAAGGAACGCAAAATCCGGGAACATAACACCGGTATGACGGAAACTAGGGCGGCAAGAGTGGAACAAAACACCAGGCATAAGGCCGAGTCTTCCTTCCTTTACCAAGTATATAGATGCATTAATTAAATAAGAGATATTGTGATATCCCAACATAATCCTGTCCATCATGGAGCAATCTTCAACTTCACCTGCAACTACCAACGCTATAAGAGGTGCTGAGCAAAGCGGTAACATAGCCAAGCAACGGTTTGCTAGGAAGGGTGAAAAGGTTAGAGGTTGACATGGCAATTTGGGAGACTTGAAGAGCAAATGATAGGTAGCGCAGCATAGCGATAGAACGAAGCAACTAGCATAGAAATGATAGTAGTGAGATCCAGGCTAGCGGTCATCTTGCCTGAAATCCCGCTAGGAAGAAGAACGAGTCCATGAAGAAGACGATCCCACGTAGACCAGCCAAGCGTAGACGAACGAATCCTCACGATCGCAACGAAACGGGAAACTATCGAGAAGAAGCACACAACATAGTAAACACACCACACATATACAAGACATGATGTAAAACAAGCATGATGCATGACAAAGCTACATGAAGCTACTCATGGCAAGAGATGATGCATACAAGAGCAACACATCAAAGCAAGTTTAAATGAGGCCGGAAACAACATATACTAAATCCGGTAAGTCCTCATATGCAAATTTCGAAATTGGTCCAGATCTGAATAAACTTATGTTCAAGTTGTTAAACAGCAAGTTAAGATGCACCAAGATGATCTACACGAGATTCTAGTCAAGTTACATATAAAGTTCATTTAATTCGGAGCTACGGTCTAGAAGATATGAGTAAAACAAGTCAAAACATGGCATTGATGCAAAATGCATTCAAACATCAAGCAAACACACCAAAACATGGATGCAACAAGGTAATATGAAACTACATGCAATTCTAAGCAAGTTTCATATAGAGCACACTCAAAAACGGAGCAACGGTTCAACACATACACTCTATACAAGTCATAACAACAATCTGTCCAAAACAGCAACTAGGCATATTGCAAGCATCAAAACAACATATGCTACAGGACCACAATATGAAAACAAAAGGCATGTACATGTTGTACAGGTAAAGCATAACAAAACATGAACACTGGGATATCTCCAGAAATCACTAGAACATGCTCAAACACACATGGCAAGATTGCAAATAATAACAGTTTCAGACTTAGCAGAAATAACATCAGGTTGCAATGTTTAGAGCTATCAAACAACATGTTACAGGAACTTAACATGGCAAACAAAGGCATGGAATGAATCTACTAATTTCATAGAACAAAAGTCCCTTACTGACCATGAGCCAAAAGGGCACAGAAAATATGATGGCACCCATGTAAACATAGCAAGTTATATGACAGATTCAAACATGGCAGGAACAACAATAAATAGGCATGTTTGTGAGCTTGTACCACTCACCACAGAGCATAACATGGCATTACAAGGAAACCAACAGTAAGAAGACATGTTTACGAAGCTAAGCATGGCAATATCAAGTTCATAGGGTGCATGGATCACTAGCAAAGCTCATGGAAAAACTGAAGTTAATGTTAACAGGTTGACAGCAACATTATTAGCAACTTTGGAGCAAGATTACAATAAGCTACAGCAAGCTATAAATTCAACCAGGGGCATGAATGGATAGAGCATGACATGTATAACAAAACATCCTTAGTGAACATCTCCAGATTATGCATAGAATGACTTGTAGCAGCAGGTTTACATAACATCACAAACTAACAGATTCAGCCTAGCAAAACAGTAACAACAAGTACCCTACTTAACAAGCTTGATGCACTCACTACACAACTCACAAAAATAAATGGATGGAACCCCTGTAAAGATGGCATGTCATAGTCCAAAACACATGTAGAGCTCATGCTCATAAGATGCACACACAAAATGCAACAAAAATTAACAAATCATCAAGTTATAGCAGTTTCAGCAGATTAACATCATATAGCACTCTTGCAACGATGATTCAGGCATCTAGATCAACTCAAACAAGCATGGCACAATGGAATGAAATGTATAGCATCTCATGATGAACATTTTGATATATTACACGCAGCAAATGGAGCAGTATGCAGAGAGTTATGATGCGATGAACATGCTAACATAATGCAACATTTTCAGGGACTTGGACGAAAAAACGGGGTCAACCTTCAGATTTCCAGATCGGGCACGGGAACCGAGGTACGCCGAGGAACTCGCCAGAGTTGGAGAAAAAGGGCGCCGGCGGGTCGGAGTGGTGAGATCCGGCCCTCCCGCGTCCGGATCTGGCCGGAGGGTCGGAGGAGGAGGCGCGGGCGGCCTCGGGCGCGGGCCGGGAGGCACGGCGGCG